>NC_134486.1:351325238-351672390 GCF_040206685.1 Ascaphus truei
ATAGACATTCATGTATATATACAATACTGTATATAGACACTGTTTTAAAAGTCTTATTTAATGCCAACCAATTACTGTACTCAACTCTTCGAGAAGCAATAACAAAGAAAAAAAAATTCCATGAAGAAAGCAAGCATGAGAGAGCGTAAATATTTTGAGAAGGGGAATTCCTGACCTTTATCATTTCATTTCTGGGTTCATTTTGTACATCCTTAGGAATGAATTAAAAAATGTGGAACCTCTCCCGCTTCCTATGTTGTGAAATTTACCTTTATTTGAACTAATACTTGTACAAGCATAATCCTATGAAGAGCCTTGTATGGTCTCAAAATGTCATGTAAAAGACATGTACTGTAGTATAGTTGTGGTCTTTATTGAATGAGGATATAGGTTTGATTCAATCCAAAAATGTGATGATTGCATGTTATGTACGATGCTGCCTGCATTCTTATTTCATATTAACATATTAACATGTTATAATACATGCCTTTAATTTTCACCCTTATTTAACAGGTGCTAGAAATTATTTTGAATTCACTTTCGCTTCCAATGTAGGCATAGCAGCAATTCTAGAATCCCACATACTGCTTAGTATAAGACATTTTCAGTGAAGCGTTTCATTATTCATACTGTAGACAAGATAAAAACTCAACATTTTTGGACTCATTTTGTTCCTCACTAGATGTATAACTAAATGATGTACAGTAAGTTACATTTTAAAAAGTAGCTTTATGATGTAATTATTAAAAGACCTCCTATTATTAGTAACAATGAATGTACATACTGTAATATCAGTAATAAAGAAGCGATGTATTAGTTGTACTAACATCCTTTCCTCTATATATGTAACATATGTATATTAATATAATTAGCATTACAAAATGTACATCACGACTAGAATTAATGAAAGAATGTGGTGTTATCTAACACTAAAGAAGACTTAAAGCAGCTACCTGCGCTGATTGGCTATTTAATAATAATCTCTTCTTGCTCTTGCCAAAGCTGTTTTAAATGTTTTAAATCTGATGCTTTGTTTAGGAGAGATACACATTTGAAATATTAAGTGTCCATGAGGGTAAAATGAAGTTTTTCCTCAGAACCCAGTGCAGTCTAAAGGTTACTGATGCTAAAGATTAAGAAAATCATTATTACATACTGTATAATAACTTTATTTCATATAGCGCTTTTCTCCCAATGGAACTCAAAGCGCTTCACAATTACAGCGCGGTATACATCATTTTTACAGACATAATCCCTAGCCAGATGAGTTTACAATCTATGTTTTGGTGCATGATGCACAGGGAAATAAAGTGACTTGGCCAAGGTCACAAGGAGCTGACACTTGGAATTGAACCAGGATCCCTGACTTCAAACTCTGTGTTGCTGTTATCAGTCTTTGCTTTTAATCACTGAGCCACTCCTTCTCCTTTATACTTACCACTAAAAAACAGGACATGCTCAGTGGGCAAGAAACCAACGTATATAGTAATTGAACTCATATAGGCTTCGTGGGGGGTGGGGAGGGGAATGTTGCTGCCCCACAAAAAAATAATTGCAGTCCTCTGACCTCCGGGAACCACCCGTTGTGCGGGGTTTTGACACAAAGAAACTACAAACACTGTACAGCTGCGGGACTAGAAAATCACAACATCATCTCCCGAGGATATTGCAGCTTTCTGTAGGCCAAAGTGGTGAGCCTGATCTTGTGGCCAATTTGTGTCTGGTGGGCAAATATTCTTACCAGGTGCCAGTACTGTGTGAGCCGCAGCGTTTTAAGAGATCGGGGGACAACAGAGCAGCACCGGGGGATACCCTGGTTTAGATAAGGAAAAGATATATCCAACTAAAACAACATTGAGCAGCACGGATTTCTGCTTTAACACTTAAAAATTGTTACCATGTTGCAGGAATATTTAAAACCAGAGACAGAACATCAAACACAGACAGAGCTCAGTGCTACATCCAATGAAACTTATACAAGGTATAGTGCCTAAATATATGTATAGATATCTTTTGAATAAAATGGTCTTTTAGTTTAACTCTTTGGCCAAAGTGTTGTAAGCCCTTAAGCCCCTACACGGCAGACCACATCTCAAGGGTACCTAACACTAATATAAATTCTTAATAACCTGTGCATTACCAGGAAGAATGATTTATAATAAATCTGTCAAAATTAGTTGCAATGTTCTAAGTCTGATTGAAGCTCTTATTAACCTGTACATTATTAGGAAAAGCACTCTGTATTAGAGTTGTCACAATCAAACTGCAAGCAAGCAAGTTCCCCTGTGAGTGGGAGATGCAATGGAGTGAGCTTTTAACCATTTGAAAGTGGGAGGGGGTGAGCTTCAAACTAGGGAGGAGGAGCCACCCTCCAATCAGCTACAACCAGCTGAACAAGGATTGTAAAACATACAGGACACCTACAAGCTCATATTGAATCCCCAAAATAACCACAATATATATATATATAAGCGTATAAGTGTCACAGAGGAGTTCTACTGAGCATGGCAATATATATTTAAAACCAGAGACAGAACATGAAACACAGACAGAGCTCAGGGCTACATCCAATGAAACTTATACACGGCATAGTGCCTAAATATATATATAGATATCTTTTGAATAAAATGGTCTTTTAGTTTAACTCTTTGGCCAAAGTGTTGTAAGCCCTTGAGCCCCTACATGGCAGACACATCTCAAGGGTACTTAACACTAATATAAATTCTTAATAACCTGTGCATTACAAGGAAGAATGATTTATAATAAATCTGTCAAAATTAGTTGCATAGTTCTAAGTCTGATTGAAGTTTATGTTTTGGTGCATGATGCACAGGGAGATAAAGTGACTTGGCCAAGGTCACAAGGATCTGACACTTGGAATTTAACCAGGCTCCCTGACTTCAAACTCTGTGTTGCTGTTATCAGTCTTTGCCTTTAATCACTGAGCCACTCCTTCGTACAAAGCCTTAAGTATTAACGGCGAAACGCATAGAGTGTTTCAGTCCAGCAATACCCAAGAGAAGGAACACCGAGAATCCACTCCTACCATCAGGCCCGGCGGTTCTCGACACACCGGAAGTGACGTGATGGGAGCCCCAGCGTGGATACAGTATTCCGGTGAAGCGGAGGACAACGAGGAACCTAGGAGATTGCGACTCACTGTGTACCTGTTACCCGCTATCCATTTTTCGCCTATCTTGATCATACAGAGTGTAAGCCTTTATTTGTATACCCATTGTCAGAATATACTACCGTCTACACTATATGGTCTTTTCTTTTCTTCCTTGGAGGTTGGTGGCTGGTGGCTGCTGCATATTCACAGGGTACATCCACTCCTTATGTTGGATGGCTGCTTGATTTTGGCTACCTTCATGTGAATAGTCATTTTTGAGCTTTTGCACATAGAATCACTGATTTTAAACATTACTGTACTATGTGATGTTTTTTCATTTATTTTATGACTACGAGACACGCTCCCCTGATGTTTTGGAGGAACAGTTGATGCAAGACAAGTGGAACAGTCTTTATTCAAGGGTTGCAGTGTGTTTTTCAGTCTCTTATTCACATTAATTTTGTGCACTTTGTTATTTAGGCACGATTATTTATAATTGTTCATATCACATTCACGTATTAACACATTAAGTGGTTATTTTATATTTTCTTGGGTTTGTTAGAGCGCTATTGAGCACCTTTTTAATTTTGGGCAAATATTCGTCCAGGTGCCAGTACTGCGTGAGCCGCAGCGTTTTGAGAGATCGGGGGACAACAGAGCAGCACCGGGGAATACCCAGGTTTAGATAAGGAAAATATATATCCCACTAAAAAAACATTGAGCAGCACGGATTTCTGCTTTAACACTTAAAAATTGTTACCATGTAGCAGGAATAGCAAGAAAATTAGGCACACTTAAGCCGGGAAGTAACATAGTTGAACAATGCAAATAAATGTACAGTATCTCTATCATAACAGAAAAAAAGGGAAAGTCCTCATCCAAAGTGCTATCATATATGCTGCCTAATATTTGAAGGGTAAATTATAGGGTGGAAATGGACATACTGTGAAATTTGATCAGATATCCATAATGCTGGCAAACATTTAGAAAAAGCATATACTGTATATTTGATAGCTCAGTTTGTTTTTGGAACATGGGCATACTATTTTTAGGATAAGATTGATAATTCTTAAATCTGATATTTTTGCCATATAGTCCATTGGATATATCTGTATAAACAGAATGCCCTGCAGATTTATACTCTTAATGAAGAACTAAATTGAAATTGCATTATTTAAAGGTACAATTATGCAGTTGGCCAGTTGAATTTGTTAGGTGCCTCTGGATAGGGACGTTCAAGTTTTTTACCCTTATTCCACCCTGTCCTTATCAGAGAAGTTAAGGAGAGCGGGGGGGGTGGGGGGGGGGAGGGGAGAATTTACAAGAACTTGCAGAATACACAGGGATATCATACCAAAGGGAATAGCCATAGGAAATCACACTCAACCCCAGTACAACTTTAAAAAAATAAATGATATTAAAAAGACATTATATTATGTCAGATTTGTGTTAATATCTATCATTTACCCAGATGAAACCCCTTTAACAGGTCACTGGAATTAGTTCACTTTGGTCCTAGGAGCAATTCCCCCTTTAACGTAAGGGAGGTGGTTAGGTGGGCTGGCCCCATGTATGTATGTATGTCTTTATTTATATAGCGCCATTAATGTACATAGCGCTTCGCAGTAGTAATACATGTGACAATCATATAAATAACAAATAACTACAAATAACAGATCATGGGAATAAGTGCTTCAGACATAAAAGTAACATCGTGGAAGAGGAGTCCCTGCCCCGAAGAGCTTACAATCTTATTGGTGGGGAGAACTTACAGAGACAATAGGAGGGCGTTCTGGTAACTGCGTCTGCAGGGGGCCAAGTTTTATGTATCGGGTATAATATTATCCACTGTGCTACTCATATGCTTCTTCAAGCAAGTGTGTCTTAAGGTGGGTCTTAAAGGTGGATGGAGAGGGTGCTAGTTGGGTATTGAGGGGAAGGGCATTCCAGATGTATGCGGCAGTCAGTGAGAAAGGCTTAAGGTGGGAGACGGCTTTAGATACAAAAGGGGTAGAGAGAAGGCATCCTTGAGCAGAACGCAAGAGTAGGGATGGTGCATAGCGCGAAATTAGGGCTGAGATGTAAGGAGGAGCAGAAGAGTGTAAAGCTTTAAAAATGAGGAGGAGAATTGAGTGCGAGATGCGGGATTTGGTGGAAGTCAGGACAGTGATTTCAGTAGGGGAGATGCTGAGACAGATTTAGGATTTAGGATTTTGGCCCCCATGTCCAATATAGATAATATGACAGAGGAGGTGATCAGTCTGGAAAATTTCTTATGAAATTATTTTTAAGACCAGATATTCACATGTATATGTCAGAGGTTACAAGGTTTAGCTATATAAAATAGCTGTTTATTTGCGCCTTTATTAAGGAGTTTTAGCACCCTGACTTTGACCCAACAGAGCTGTTGATTTGTGTGTTTCGTAGAGCTCTTTAAATAACTTACAGGATCCTTGTGGGAATCACATACTAACATTCTGTTTCCAATTGCAATACAACAGCATTCTTCCAATGTGATTAAGATACCAAGCAGCAGAAACTGAGCATCCTAAATAACCTATCCTAAAGCTACTGTATAATTTTGTAGAAAAAAAATATCATCGTTTATTTTTCTTTCTTGAATGTAATATAACCTAAAATCCTGTTCATTTGAACTTGTTGACCTTTATTAAAGGATAAACTTTGGATTGTGTATCACATAAACAGAATTTTGTTTTATTATGTTTTCATTGAAACAATATACTCAATTTGAAAATCTCAATTGACAACTGGATAGCGATTATGCCTGCACTGCATTTTCTTGATACAAGCTTTCAAAACCACTTAAGTTTTTTTTTACATTTTGTAATAGATACTAAAGTAATAATTTCATGCTTGTTTACATATGTGCTTACAGAATTAACATCACTGCTGCGTAGGGAAAGTCCCACACATAGAAACTTTCTTGCATGGTTTTTCTATTGAAACATACTGTAGGATTGAACAAAAACAACTCAAACGTTCAGTGCTGGCAGCATACACTTTACAGTTACTATTGAAATAGTCATCTTGCACCTTCTGCATGTCTCAGTCAATCATCACGTGTTGATGCTACCACGTGTTTCGTCATTTCAAGTATTTTCCTCATATGGTGATGTTATGGCATCTCCTTCATGCTCTTGGTAGCAGCAAACCCTTCAGGTTGCAGTTTTTTCTCCCACTTATTTTCTTCTTCTAATTAAAGATCCATTACTGGAGAGATACCTTTGTTTGTATGTTAAAGAAGAAGTCCAAAAAACGTTGGCCAAATATTAGTCAATTGCAACTTTCTCTTTGTAATTTAGGGAACATTTTTGATGTTGAAAAAACTCAACTGACTTAACAATAAGATGGAAGTTAGCAAATAACCTTAACTGATGAGACACTACGATTAGTATTAACAGTGAAGATATGTTTCAGTTGCTAAAGGCATAAGATAATTGTCATAACAAGACAAAAAGTGAATGAATTATCTCAACTATAGAAAAACCACAAAACCTACTCTGACTGTGAAAATCAACTACTTTCCAGCATAACTTTGCTCTCTTTCAGGATGCCAACTGGGACTTAGCAGCTGCAACACTTCTTTTATTTAAGCCTTTCCTTTGCTCTCCACTGTGTCAATGCTTACAAGAATGGCCTCTACATTATTATTATTATTATTATTATTATTATCATCATTTATCTATAACACACCAACATATTCCACAGCGCAGAACAAAGGGACGGGAAGACAAGAACAATACAATTACAACACTAATATACACTAGTGAAGTACTGTAGGTACAGAAGACCCTGCTCCTAGGAGCTTACCATTTAAAACGAAGGGAGACTGAAAACATGAGGTACAGTCAGAGAATAAGGTTGGTGCATTTCTAAAACATTCTTTCTGTAATAGGTGGATATTAGGTGTAATAGAAGAGGCAGGATGAAGGGGATTAAGTGTATCAGGAGGATGATTCATAGGCTTCATTGAAGAAGTGAGATTGCAGGTTACATTTCCAGGACAGGGCAGGTCTGATGTGCCTGGAAGAGAATTCCATAGGTGTGGCAAAGCTTTGGAGAAGTCTTGGAGGTGGGAGCAAGCACTACAATCGTGAATTTTATTATGTATTATATTAGCAGCCAGATTTGGAACTTGCCTAGAGCTAGGCAGACGAGGACCAGTGTGAGGAAAGTGGACCGGGGGGAAATATGAGAGAAAATAAGACCAGCTAGGAGTAGATTACAGTAGTTGAGGTGGGATATTATAAAGAAGTGAAGTAGAATTGTGGTAGATTCTGTTGTGAGAAAGCGGTGTATTCGTCTGTCGATATTGTGGATGTGGAACTGGCAGGTCTTGATAAGAGACTGTATGTTAGGAATAAAGAAGAGGGAGTAGTCAAAGATGACTCTTTAGCATTGGGCTTGGAGTATTTGGATGATGGTAGAGTTATTAAGACCTTTAGTGCTGGAGACGCCTTGCAGAGCAATTCATTCTAACTCTGAGGGGGTTAATGTTTATTGTTACTTTGGGCATAGTGATGGAAATGAAGATGAACATTTCTGTTTTAGACTTGTTTGAGATGGTGGAGTGATGTCCAGGAACATATATGAGCAAGACAGATAGAGTCTGTATATATAATGTTTCCATAAAATATGTTTCTTGTTGATTCTCTGTCTTTTAATTACCACTATTTAATGACTACCTTATTTCATGTGGCACCTTAGAAATGTTATTACACATAAATATATGAAAATACAGCATAATCAACTCTGGCTATATTGGGACTTACTGTACATTCACTGAATTCTGGGAATTATATTCCTTCCTCATACCAATCTTTTTGAAGACATTCAAATGTCTTGAAAACACTCACGTCTTGTCTGTTCTCATGTTCCATGATCTCGTAGACCACCTCTAATAAGACTTATTTACTAAAAGTGCTTTAAACAACTGTAACAGAGAGACCACTGTTTGAGAGAAACTGCCTCTAAATCCAGCAGTGTGTTGGTTAATTGCACACAGGCAATCAACCAGACTCCACCTGGCTGATTAGGACTTGTAGAAAAGCCTGATGTGAGAAACAGGAGAGAGATTCCTTAGCTCACATTTCAGCTGACATAAGGAGCAGGAAGACTGCAGAGATTTCCTAATCCCACAACTGGGCTGACCTGAGGAAAATATGATGTCTTGATGCACACAAAAGGACTGTATGCTGACAGCAAGACAAGAGGACAAGACCTCTATACCTGGACACAGAGAGTGCCATAGCACACAAGGATGCTGACTCAGGAGAACAGAGAGGCCTTCCCTTACAGCTACAACAGAAACAGATAAGAGACTTTCTTATTTGACTGTTGTGGGCGTATATATATATATATATATAAATGGAAAACTACAATAAGCGCAATCACAATTAGACAAATAATGATATTAAACCACATATATAGGAGGGTATACTACCTCACAATCTAGCTTTCCCTGATTAAGTCTGCAGCCAAAAGGTCTACCGCTCCACGGGCTGGTAAAAAGGAAAATCCAAACAAGAATGACCTAGGCGCAAGTAAAAACAAGAAAGAGACAAACATAGGGTAATACGTTCAAACAATTGGTCTATTGGATGGTAAGATATGCACTTACAACAGGTAGAATAAAATCAGGCCTTGTATCCACTCTGGGATCGGGAACGATGAATGATGATCCAGGACAGCCAGCAACAGGTCATCTACAGGAACCGTATCCTCGTGTGCAGTGTCACATATAAGAAGAGAAGTGGGACACATACATAGTGTAACACAGTTTATTGTAAAATTAATAAAAAGACAATAAAGTAAAATACTCACACTTTGTGAGTTTGGGTAAAAGCGTTTGAGAATTTAGAGCTTCTCACACTCATCAAGGGTAGGTATCCGTGGACTTATACACAGTTCCAGTTAACTCCTTGCACAATGTCCTTATAACCACATGC
Source organism: Ascaphus truei (assembly GCF_040206685.1). Taxonomy (NCBI): domain Eukaryota; kingdom Metazoa; phylum Chordata; class Amphibia; order Anura; family Ascaphidae; genus Ascaphus; species Ascaphus truei. Next base: position 351,334,320 of record NC_134486.1, read on the forward strand.
GATGTTATTGCCAAACTTCCAGGGGTATGGAGTCATTTATTTATGCACTCTCTGTAATGTCCAGAGCCTCTGAGGGCGGGGTACTCTTATAAATGTTGCAAACCCGTAGTTAAGGGCCGTGTGTCTCTGTGACTGCACCTAATGTGCTAGTAGTACTCACGCTACTTCAGGGGTATGGTGTGGCGTTTTTCCCCCTTCGTTGTTGTCCGTCTTGTTGGTCTGCGGACCACCCCGCTTCACTCACTGCTCCCGTCCTCCGTGGCTGATCTCCCCTGACGAAGCCGAAAGGAGAAACGCGTAGGGCGTGATTTTGGAGCATTGTGAGTGAACACAGGACATTGGGGACACTAGCCAGCAATATCCAGCTGTCTGGCAGTGATTTGTATCGTTGTGCCTGCTCGGTACATATTTTCGCATCAGTTGGTGAGGGACGAAGACTAACACAGTGACCGGGAGATTTGGAGACGTAATCTCGCGAGGAGACGTGACGTCACCACGCCGCCGCGTGCATGCGAACAGCCACGGAGGACGGGAGCAGTGAGTGAAGCGGGGTGGTCCGCAGACCAACAAGACGGACAACAACGAAGGGGGAAAAACGCCACACCATACCCCTGAAGTAGCGTGAGTACTACTAGCACATTAGGTGCAGTCACAGAGACACACGGCCCTTAACTACGGGTTTGCAACATTTATAAGAGTACCCCGCCCTCAGAGGCTCTGGACATTACAGAGAGTGCATAAATAAATGACTCCATACCCCTGGAAGTTTGGCAATAACATCGCATGTGGTTATAAGGACATTGTGCAAGGAGTTAACTGGAACTGTGTATAAGTCCACGGATACCTACCCTTGATGAGTGTGAGAAGCTCTAAATTCTCAAACGCTTTTACCCAAACTCACAAAGTGTGAGTATTTTACTTTATTGTCTTTTTATTAATTTTACAATAAACTGTGTTACACTATGTATGTGTCCCACTTCTCTTCTTATATGTGACACTGCACACGAGGATACGGTTCCTGTAGATGACCTGTTGCTGGCTGTCCTGGATCATCATTCATCGTTCCCGATCCCAGAGTGGATACAAGGCCTGATTTTATTCTACCTGTTGTAAGTGCATATCTTACCATCCAATAGACCAATTGTTTGAACGTATTACCCTATGTTTGTCTCTTTCTTGTTTTTACTTGCGCCTAGGTCATTCTTGTTTGGATATATATATATATATATATATATATATAGTGTCGACAAATCAATCAAAAATCTACTCGCCGAATCAAAAAATCTACTCGCCACCTAGCCCCGCCCCTAGCCCCGATACCCAGCCCCGCTTTTTAAAAAATAAATTGAATAAATTCCTAGTAATAACTAATAACATTCGTTTTTGACATAACAGTTTATTTATTGTATTACATTTATACTTTACTACAATTTGTCCTTGTTACATAATTACGTGTGTGTGTGTAAATGTCGGATCTAGAAAAAAAAAAACAGATGTGAATGACTAGTTTCATGAACTCTTTAACCAGTGCCTGGATGCCCCCGCTTCACAATATCTAAAGCAGCAATCCCACCTGGGATCTTACCTGATCCGTAGTCACTCAATGTCCAGGTACCGTCATTCCCACAATGTTATACATTGGAGGGAGGTGTTCCCTACCTGTCTTCTGCGTTAGGGGGAATTCCGATGTCTTCCGTGTGAAGCTTGAGTCATATCTGGAAGAAATCAGTATAGGTAATTTCGCTGTAGGTATAGGGCAGTTAGGATATATAGGGTAAATAAGATATCTAGATCTAGAGTGTGAGAGAGAGCGAGAGAGTGACAGAGAGAGGGTGACAGAGAGGGGGTGACAGAGAGGGGGGGGAAGATAGGGGGTGGCAGAGGGGGGTGGGTGACTGAAGGGGGGGTGGGTGACAGAGGGGGGTGACAGAGAGGGTGTGGGTGATAGAGAGGGGGTGGGTGATAGAGAGGGGGTGGGTGACAGTGACTGACACTTGGGTGGGTGATTGTGACTGACACTGATTGACTTGACTGACTGACTGGTTGACTCACTAACTGGGTGGATGGGTGGGTGCCTGACTGCCTGGGTGGATGGGTGACTGCCTGGGTGGATGGGTGACTGACTGGGTGGGTGACTGAGTGGGTGGGTGACTGACTAGGTGGGTGACTGACTGACACACACACACACACACACACACACACACACACACACACACACACACACACACACACACACACACACACACACACACACACACACACACACACACACACACTCACAGACACACACACACTCACAGACACACACACACACACACTCACAGACACACACACACACTCACAGACACACACACACTCACAGACACACACACACACACACACACTCCCACTCACAGACACACAGTCACACACAGTCACAGTCACACTCACAGACAGACACACACACACACACACATACACACACACACACACACACACAGAGACACCCACCCACACAGACACATACACACACACTCAAAGACGTAAGTCGGGGTTTATCCTTCCTGTCAGTACTCTCATGTGATCACCTCTACATACGTTTGTTCCTACGTTTCCTGGATGAACATTGTGGATCTGTGATGGTTACAGCAAACATATTGGAAGCAGATGGTATTCTGGCTCTCATGGACATTGTGCTTTGCAGGCTTTTCATTGGCTAAGTATTGTCTTAGCATTTTTCACAACGTTACTTTATTGCTTGCCCATGTTTTGAGCCCATTTTGGCTGTTGCCACCCTGACCACATTCATACACTGCTGCCTTGCATTGTTACACTTGCCTCATACTATACTGACTGCAAGTTGGCAGCTGCACGTTATTATTAATGCAGCATTGCTCATTACAGCAACTTCTGTCATTGTAGTGGTTGCTCTGTGTGACATCTACATCTATGCTTTTCATGCATTGTTTTGTATTGAGCTACTTTCTGTCACTACACAGGATTGTATTTACTACCTGATGCATATTGCTGACAGGGTTTAGTTTCCTGGTCTGTGCAGGACCCTTGGTATAATGGTTTATCTGTAGCTAGGGGTCATTATCACATGCTAGCCCAGATATTCTCTGACCGGCTGGTCTCACATGTGGGAGGCTAATTGCATGCATCAGCATCCTGTGGTTATTGTGTTCTATCTTACACAGGATATTTATTACTGGTCAGAGGCATTTTGTATCTTATTATACCAAGATTATTTATTTGTGGTTTTGGTCCACAATATTGAGGCTTATGAGACTGTTTTAATGTTTTTTGTGATGTGTCCTTTAATAAATTTGTTATATTTTGCGTATACCTGAGTGCTTTATGTGGGATACTTTCATTTTCTTTTCTTGTTTGCATTTATCATTATCCCTAGCACTGTCAGTTCCTTATTGTATATTAGGTTTATCATTTATAATGATATAGGTCGCTCTCTACTATCTCAGATCAGTAGCAGGCTTACTTTTGTTGCTTATATATATGGGAAACAATGGGAAACAAAAACAGCACTCAAGGTAATATTGCAAAAACAAATATATTGAACAAAGACAGGCACAAAACTTCCAATGTTTCGGTCCTATATAGGACCTTCCTCAGGGGCGTGCTAGAGAACACTGCCCATGGAAAACATTTATACCCTCCACCAACCTGTGCAGACAATTAGAAGCAGCTGTTTAGAATTAAAAAGGGATCCTGTGGGCCCGCCGGGAGCTCCGTCATCACCGCGCATCAGTCAAGCTTCACTGCAAGTCTGTTTACAACCGGCTGTCAGTGTCATTCGCATCGCGCATGCGCGTCTACGGGAGAGGCCAACTATCACGTCAGGCGTCTAAGGCGTCCCCCGTTGCCATGGCGACGATTAGAAAGCGTCTGAGTACCAAGGCTGCGAAGGCAGGACTGGAATCAAACAGATGTCAGGAGCACAGGGCTGTGCGTCGGCGATGACATCACCTATACCCCGCGGGTCATGTCCCTATAATAAACACATACAAATGCAGTGTTTAACCCACTCACAGACATGTTTCAACCTTGAAACCCATCAAGGGTACCCATCAAGGTTGAAACATGTCTGTGAGTGGGATTACTGGCTTTGCATCTCATCCCAGCCTCTGTCTAAAAGCTGTGTTTAAAACAGCATGCATTGGCTTGAGGATTTGCTTGTGTAATACGAGCTTGAGACAAAAGGTGACACTGAGTGCTCATTTGCATGTCATTTCCCAGAATCCCTTGCTGCAGTGGAAGCGTTGTGTGCTGGGTGATAATGGGGAAAGATAGGGTTGCAGACCTGTCTAAGACATGCAAATGAACATACAGTAATATTTACAGTTGCTTTATGCTTTACTGTGGAGGGTTTTTGTCACTTTTTTTACCCACCATAACCTTAATAATTGTGGTATATATATATATATGTATATATGTATCAGTACCGTGTTAGCCGAGCTTCAATAATCAAAAAATAAATAGATGATACCGTTCTGTGGCTAACGAAATGCTTTTATTTGTGCGAGCTTTCGAGATACACTGATCTCTTCTTCCGGCGATGTTACAATGAATGAAGCAAGGATAACTTAAAAACAGTGTCTCATATATATATATATATATGTTTAGGATAGTAACCAGTTTACTTGCCCACCCAGTAAGAAAGGTGTAAATGTTTAATTATTCTCCAAAGTGGAGTAGGCTTTTATTTTGTTTGTTTTTGTATGTTTTGCCTTGTTAAAGGAACCGGCGCAATAAAGCCAAGATATAATTTCACCCTACTTGGTCTCCATTAAATGTACCTCTGCACACATCTCTTACATCATCATATACAATAATGTATATGCTGCAAATAATAAGGTCAGTACTTCTTACTCATCTGTTTCATCCTCTCTGCTTCTCTTCATATAATGGAATAACCTCTTACTATCCACTCTTTAGGGCTATTGTTACCAGTGGCAAAGTCACATACTGTAGATATTCTCTCTTCACATGTCCTATTATTCCCTTACATTTTCTTGTATTATCTTATCATCCTTCCCACTTTCTGGTGGTGTCCCACAGGGTTCTATTTTGGGGTAACCACCATCTGTTCTAAACTGGTGCATGATCTCCTAGACATCACTACCATACGGGCATTAATCAGATTGATAGTACGGTATAAAAGTTAAAAAATCTTGCATCATCATGAACATAAAATCCTGAAACTTTTAATATTCTGTCTGCTTTCATGTGCCTAATAATACGTTACCAATGTTTCTTAAATTCAATGCACATCTATTAACCTGAACTAAAGATTTGGTACATCACATTAAAACTTGTGCCTTGGCTAACTCATCCCAAAGTGCCCTTTAACCAATATTTTATTCCATAGAGGAGGTAAAATACCCTGGTAAAAATAACCCTGATGGTAAGAATGCATGTTCAAAATGCACATCAGTATCAAATGACTGTACCACAATAATTTGTTTTTCCTTTAGCTTAATCAATAATTTTATACATTACATACATGAGCATTGGAGTAGTATTATCATGTTTTCTTATATTAAAAAGAAAATATAATATACGTGGAAATTATTTTTCCTGACTGTATAAAGCATATCACAATAGTAATACATTTTGCTTCTATGATTGTTTTCAAAAGCATAAGTAATGGTATTGTACTGCATGATTTGATTGAAAGAAAAAAGAAAAAGGTTCAGTTCAGTAGAAATGGAAACAATGTCCGAGATACCGTAAGCTCCAACAAGGGGTATCAGGGCTCCATCCCACGTTAACGTCCCTTAACATAAATGTTAGTGAAAATGGGGCTGAGCTTCAATACCTCTCAGTGGAGCTTAGTGAAACTCCCCCAATGTTAGTCATAAGGGTTTATGGGGCATTCATCAATTGCTGATATGGGTGCTTTATGAAGACTATAACCATGTGAATAACATTTTTCATGACAATTTAATACACATGAAGCTTGGTATATAACCACAATATATCTAGAAATTACCTCCCTACCCTCTCATCCAAACCAGCACAAATGTCGAATTAATTCATAACCGTAGTATTAGCATGAACTGTGACCCCCAAGTATATTGCCTATGTGTTACAGTTAGCCTCTGCCTCCCTATTAATTAACACATTACATGCTCTCATCAAATCTTGGATATGTCTTCTTTGGCAAAATGGCTTTAATCTACCCTTTCTTCTTTTACCTTTCAACAATGCCACTCTTCCTTGCATGCCTTAGATCAGCTGACTAAAAGTTACATTCTGTATAACTAATGGAGAAAAATTGGGAGAACAAACTTAAAAAATGTCTCTAGTTGTATATATATCCTCTCAAACGCCATTGCAAATAAATTAGAGAGACATGTCTGTGCTGAAAAAGGAGCACACCTGAGGTGCCTGGCTGGGAGATATGCTAATGTTATGAAAAGTATATTTAAATGAGCCTATAAGGACTTGCACATCAACTACATAGAGTTGATAAGCCTAAGGCATCAACCTAATGACTGGGAATGGTGTCAGACCCAAAAGGGCTAGAGCCCACAACCACTACTTTTCTGAGCCACAGCTCTAGCAGTATGAGCGATACCAGCGGATGGCTAGCAGCACGCACTGTCTACTAACAGAATACCTCCAAGGGATATCTATATATTTTTTTATTGTAACCTTGAAAGCACTTCAAGCAGAAAGTAATAATATGTACTGAGGGCTATGGGTTATAGATATCAGGTGAGATTAAATGAAAGATGAACAGAACATGGGCTACCTCACTCTACTGGGTTAGAAGAAAATGGGTGCCACCTCTGCTGCTCTAGCGATTACAGTTATAACTGTGGTTCGACAAGCAAGCATTATTATTCTCTCTCCATTTTTAACAATCGGGCAACAGATTTTATCCATGTTCAGATTCTTAAAAATGCATTCAGAAACGGATTGCTCTCTGCCTCTGAAATTGCGGATTGGACTTTTTGAGAGTGATCCATGGACCAAAGGAAACGATGTTTCAGGACAGACAAGTCCTTTCCTCAGACCATACACCTACACCAGTTGTATGGTCTGAGGAAAGGACTTGTCTGTCCTGAAATGTCACTTTTTTACATATAACTGCTCTGATGCTTCAAATACAAAGTAAGTTAACTTATAGAAAGGCTCCTGTATGCTTCTTCCATCATTCAAATTTGTACAAAGTGTCTTATTAGTATGTAGAAATGAGTGAATTGTTTTTGCAGATTTGAATCGGCCGTTTCCTTTGGTCCATGGAACACTCTCAAAAAGTCCAATCCGCAATTTCAGAGGCAGAGAGCAATCCGTTTCTGGATGCATTTTTAAGAATCTGAACATGGATAAAATCTGTTGCCCGATTGTTAAAAATGTCCACTTGGATCCAGCTTTGAGATGCCCAGGATCAGCGGAGGGTGAGCACCAGGGAGGGAAGTACTGTTATATATTTTTTCTATAAACAACGGTGTGCCGCTCCTCCAACCCCTTTTTAATAAGACACTTCGCAGTCTTCTGCGAAAAGCCCCCTTCTAGTAATGAATTGCACCTTACATCTCATTCATGTCACCGGAAGGTGACATGGCAGAAGACTTCTTAGGAAACATGGCCCTCTACATCTCTTTTAAACTCTGGACTTCTCTATAACTTATCATATTTCAGCTCAATTCTCCCTCTATACTCCGGCTTCCTTTATACAATATTTTAAATTAATTTTCATTTTTACAACTCATGCAATATTTTACAGACTTCCACCTGAAGTGAAGAAATGAGACTTTTCCACCTGAAGTACTTCTTTAATTTCCATCACAACTCTCATTTAAGTGATATTCAGTACATGCAGTATTCACTATAACTCCCACAAATTACTTTTACATCTTGTTCTTTGGAGTGTTCATCAGTATTTACCAGAATATTCAATTGTTTGTAGGTTAAAATTGCAAAAGGATATATCCCTTTCATTGTCAAGAGGGAGACTCCAGGTGCAGATAGGACCTTTATAGCTGGAACAACAGGAGCAGGCAAGGATCGTCGGGGTCACAGGCTGGGGTCCAGGGCAGTTTGTGTGTGTGATGGTGCTCTAACAGTGCTAGGACCAGATATATGGAAGGGAGTGTGGACTGGGTATATGATAAATAATTGTACTAAACCTTTGGTGGGCATAAATTACCCTGAAGGTTGGGGTGGGTAGTCCAAAGACACCCCCCACTTCCTCATTGGGTTAGCCCTAGGTATGTACTCACGTACTGTCCTCCCAGAGTCTCCCTTCCAGGGCGTGCCGCTGTTGATGAAAGTTCCAAGAGCCAGGGTGTGCAGCGCACAGCAAGGATGATAAGAGCAGGTCTTGCAGTAAAATTCTTTTATTGGTAAGTCATCTGGATGTGGGACAGCAGCAAACTTCAACGCGTTTCGTTCTAGAGAACTTTTTCAAGAAGTGCTGTATACTATACTATCACAAGTTTAAATACAGCTGCCCGCCGTGTTTTCGCGCCAAAAAATGACGTCATCCGCATCATCAGACCAATGAGAATCATGCGCGCCGCGCATGCGCCGCGCGCCGGGGCTTTTGGGATGATCTGCTGTCCCAGCCGCACTGCACACGCCCGGCACGCAATGACGTCACCGCCTGTCATCGGGCCAATGGGATTCATCCATGTCGCGCATGCGCCGCACGCCGGATCACTCTGTGAGGCACCGCAGTCCCCGGCCGAGCCCATCAAGCACAGGGCGCCTCTCTGGACAACCCCTAAGCCGAGAGCTAACCCCCGGAGGCTGCGTGTGCCCCCCTCACGCTCCCCGCGTCGGCGCATGCGCAGACACTTCCTCAAGCTGTCAGGGCGCTGAGGGACCCAATGTATACATAACCACTAACCTGGGGCCAATGAGACATTAAATTAGATCCCCATGGGCCAATAATAGTCACCAATCAGGCAGCTGCATATAAAATACACAAAAAATAAATGAATTTAAACAGAAGTAGTTACTAAACAATTCCTATAAAGATTGATATAAAGAAATTTCACAAAAATATATATATACAGAAATTAATAATATACAATATTATAAGGAAACAAATATTATAGACAAAAAGATATAGGTAAGCATATATAAGGAAAACATAATCTAACACTATTATGTGTTTGGACAAAAATGTAATATGAGAATTGTTTTTATTATTTAAAAATTTCCTGAAAAAATTAAAAACAAATTAAAAAGGTATATTTTTATCTTCTACCTATATCTAGAGAACAGCAAATTGCTTGCTTCTATATGTGAGATGGAGTTCATGGCCTAATAAACATATTGTTGAGTGAACGCCTTTGTATATATACATAATGTGGAGTACTATGTAGTAGGCATGTGGGTTTGTGGGTAGAGTATATTTTCCTCTTAAACATTGTCACAATACTATATTTACATACATTTTGGCGTAGATGGATATATATTTTATGACGAGTTGTTTGGTACATAAGCACTTTAGAGAAAACCAGAGTACATGGACAGTAATAATTTTATTTAAATATACGTAATGACCCCTTTCATAAAGATAAGTTAATTGGTCCAAGAATTTATTGGGGACAAGTGGGGGTAATAAAGCCAAGGCTAATGGACTGTTGGTCTTATTGTATGTATATATATATTTTGTCTGTATTTTTTCTTTATTGAATATTAAAATATATATACTCTGAATGATCTCATTTAAGGAAATGATTGAGATTCCATTCCACATTCATCCCGTCTGGATGTCTTGTTTTTAAAGTGAAAATCCAATAGGATTCTCTGCAGTCTAAGGCCTTTACCACATTTCCCCCTCTTTCTTTTTTCATTATCTTTTCAATACCCATGAATGAGAAGCTGTTTATGCCTCCCTGTCTGCATTCCGTAAAGTGCTTGGACACAGGATGATCAGTATCTTGTTTTCGAATCAATCTGCAGTGTTCCTGCATCCTTGTTTTCAGGGCCCTTGTGGTCCTTCCGACAGCTTCTCATTCATGGGTATTGAAAAGATAATGAAAAAAGAAAGAGGGGGAATGAGATCATTCAGAGTATATATATTTTAATATTCAATAAAGAAAAAATACAGACAAAATATATATATACATACAATAAGACCAACAGTCCATTAGCCTTGGCTTTATTACCCCCACTTGTCCCCAATAAATTCTTGGACCAATTAACTTATCTTTATGAAAGGGGTCATTACGTATATTTAAATAAAATTATTACTGTCCATGTACTCTGGTTTTCTCTAAAGTGCTTATGTACCAAACAACTCGTCATAAAATATATATCCATCTACGCCAAAATGTATGTAAATATAGTATTGTGACAATGTTTAAGAGGAAAATATACTCTACCCACAAACCCACATGCCTACTACATAGTACTCCACATTATGTATATATACAAAGGCGTTCACTCAACAATATGTTTATTAGGCCATGAACTCCATCTCACATATAGAAGCAAGCAATTTGCTGTTCTCTAGATATAGGTAGAAGATAAAAATATACCTTTTTAATTTGTTTTTAATTTTTTCAGGAATTTTTTAAATAATAAAAACAATTCTCATATTACATTTTTGTCCAAACACATAATAGTGTTAGATTATGTTTTCCTTATATATGCTTACCTATATCTTTTTGTCTATAATATTTGTTTCCTTATAATATTGTATATTATGAATTTCTGTATATATATATTTTTGTGAAATTTCTTTATATCAATCTTTATAGGAATTGTTTAGTAACTACTTCTGTTTAAATTCATTTATTTTTTGTGTATTTTATATGCAGCTGCCTGATTGGTGACTATTATTGGCCCATGGGGATCTAATTTAATGTCTCATTGGCCCCAGGTTAGTGGTTATGTATACATTGGGTCCCTCAGCGCCCTGACAGCTTGAGGAAGTGTCTGCGCATGCGCCGACGCGGGGAGCGTGAGGGGGGCACACGCAGCCTCCGGGGGTTAGCTCTCGGCTTAGGGGTTGTCCAGAGAGGCGCCCTGTGCTTGATGGGCTCGGCCGGGGACTGCGGTGCCTCACGGAGTGATCCGGCGTGCGGCGCATGCGCGACATGGATGAATCCCATTGGCCCGATGACAGGCGGTGACGTCATTGCGTGCCGGGCGTGTGCAGTGCGGCTGGGACAGCAGATCATCCCAAAAGCCCCGGCGCGCGGCGCATGCGCGGCGCGCATGATTCTCATTGGTCTGATGATGCGGATGACGTCATTTTTTGGCGCGAAAACACGGCGGGCAGCTGTATTTAAACTTGTGATAGTATAGTATACAGCACTTCTTGAAAAAGTTCTCTAGAACGAAACGCGTTGAAGTTTGCTGCTGTCCCACATCCAGATGACTTACCAATAAAAGAATTTTACTGCAAGACCTGCTCTTATCATCCTTGCTGTGCGCTGCACACCCTGGCTCTGGGGTCCAGGGCAGGCAGCAGGAATCATAGTCAGTGTCGCATGCAGGGGTAGGCAGCCGGAAGGCAGGAATAGGATAGGGCTGCAGGACTGGGCAGAGGTGTAGTACTGGGACCGGTGAGCAGGAAACAGACAGGGGCAAGCTAGTTCATAGGCAAGGGCCTGTAATATGTACAGAACTCATGCAGAACATGAACGGATCGGGGCATATAAAGCAAAGGCAAAGAGGTGCAGGAAAGACAAAACTAAAAAGGCTAGCAGAGACAGAAGACAGGAGCACCAAAGGAGACAGACAGAGGAAAAACCTAGAGCAGACAGATACCACACCCGGTGGACAGACAAAGGAACTGTGAGAGACGGAGACTTAGGAAACTATGTCAGGGCTATTCCTGACATACCCATACTTGATGCTGTATACAAATACAGGCTAAGTATTGCTAGTTATCCAAACGTGATAAACTTGACTAACTCTTGAATTGTGTGCTGCTGAGATGTGTATATTAATCTTTATCAATGTATGTGTCCTTCTCTGCTAACATTTCACTGCTAGAAATCTAGTTACCTCTATGTTATGCACATAATAGGTATTGACTAGAGGTTACAATGACAAGGTTTTCCAAAATGTGTGCCAACATACAGTCTTCCTGTGCATACATAGATTAAGACTGATAATACCCCCTAATGATAATGTTATGGTCAGAGATATTGTTGTCAGATAGTTATATTATTGGTAGATCTAGGGATTCTAATGTAATCCTTATGATAACAAACACATGGTAACAAACCGCTCACCATAAAACAATAATGAAATGACTAGGTGCACTCGGGAAAACGGACATACATAAACACTTGGATAGTCAGCAACAAAGGAAGATACAACTGATGGGGTGCTGATATCCTTGTAATAGCTGTATATGTGATACGCTCAGTAGATGGACAGACAATGCATTACTCTCTATACATCTACTAAGTGTATCACATATACAGCTATTATGGGGATATCAACACCCCATCAGTGGTACAGGCATACCCCACATTAACGTACGCAATGGGACCGGAGCATGTATGTAAAGCGAAAATGTACTTAAAGTGAAGCACTACCTTTTCCCCATTTATCGATGCATGTACTGTACTGCAATCATCATATGTGTGCATAACTGATGTAAATAACGCTTTTGTAACAGGCTCTATAGTCTCCCCGCTTGCGCACTGCTTTGGTACAGGTAGGGACCCGGTATAGCTGTTCAGGATGTGCTGACAGGCGCATGCGTGAGCTGCCGTTTGCCTATTGGGCGATATGTCCTTACTCGCGAGTGTACTTAAAGTGAGTGTCCTTAAACTGGGGTATGCCTGTATCCTCCTTTGTTGCTGACTATCGAGTGCATTTCATTAAGGACTTGGTAACCCTCTAGTCACTATAAAAGTGTTTATATATGTAATCCTTATGATGCAAGGACCATTGCATTGGTCTTAGACAGTCTTTCTAAAATATTATCATTATGATGTTGAAGGAATGATACAAGATTGTCTATCTGTACTTCTTCAGAAGCACAAAGAGTCTTACATTATTTCTCCTGCATATTTTCTCAAGATCATCTACCCTTTCCTGTAAATATTTAATTTGTTTATTTTGTCTTAATAAAGCTTTAACTTCCTGCAAATTGATTTTTTTAGTGTCTAGTATTTTAGCTTCTAATTTCGAAATAATATTGATATGAACGAAATACAGTGATGTGTGATGTTGCTGAAACTATATCACATATGACAGTATGCAAAGCTATTCTTCCATACACTTATTTAAATGAGAGTTGGCAAGTTGCAAATGTCATAACATCCGCACTTGAATGTGTAGACATTCGATTTCAAATGTTTATACATTCGATTTGCAAAGAAGTTTCATACCCTAAAATAGTTTTTTTCTCTGGATGGGGTAGAGAGCGTAGGAGATTCGAAGGAGTGAACGTGTGGAGTATAAGGGAAAAAATAGAGTCGTATTTTACTAGAGTCCCAAGTACTGTATATATCGCCTCAAACAAAATGATTTTAAATCTAAATGTTGGAATTAACTTGTGGATGATTTAAAGGTTAAGTGTTGAGTGAAATGTAAGAATATTCATACACCCTGAACATACTTAATACACACACACACACACACACACACACACACACATTATTTTCCATTGACTGTTATATTGTTGAGTGCTTTCTTTGTTTCCTTGTTTTGTATTTTTTCAAAATTAATCAAATGTTTGGAATTGCAAAAAAAGAACTACTATCTGTACAGTAAATGCAGCTTTACAAAACTCGCTGCTCTTTAATTACGGTATAAGCTTTTTTTTAAATACATTTTGGACCATATTTAATAACCAATGCTTCTCCATAAAAAATCTTCTGGTGCTGGAATAACACTGCTTAGTAAATACAGTATGGTTCTTTATCTTTTTCTGTTACTGGACAGACAAAAATACTTTTCAATGTTAACACCACTGCAGTAAAGGAGCAGAGTGGTGTGTTTGCTTTATTCCTTTCTTTTTGTAGCCTTTATGTGCTCAGCATAGGGGGAGTAAAGATTAGTAGTGTTAAGTTATTTATCTTTCCCTTTTCACTTGTTCTGGAGGCTGGTATGCAGGCATACCACAATGAAAGTAACAGAAGAAAAACACGTTTTCTATGTCCATTATCTAATGTTCGTTCCTCCCATGACCGATTTCCTTTTTTTTTTTTTTTTTTTTTAAAGAAAACCTTCTGAGGATTTGGGGCCTCATGCAGTAAGCGCCGAAAAAGTGCTCTCGGCAGGGGTTCAATATCGGCATGATTTTGGCGATTTGCCCTCGCAGTATTCAGGAAGGGCCGAATCCCTGGCGAATCACTGCGAAAGCAAAACGCTGAGTAGCCGGTGGCGAGACAGTCTGTCTCCCGATAACCTGGCGATACGCCGTCCCCTGCCGATATGTGTTTGCAGCAGAGAGATCCGCGACTCTCTCTGCGCAAACATCGGCAAAATAAAAATATATCAAAACAATTTTTACTCATAGTGTACATGTGCAGGGGGTCTCCGGAGCTGAACCGCATTGGTTTCAGGTCCGGGGACCCCCTGCTTCCCGAGATACAGGTCCCTTTATGAGGTGCCGGTATCCCTCTGCATTTAAATGTTCCGATCACGTGACCGCGGAATGTAAACAAAGCAGAGGGATACCGGCATCCCATAAAGGTGCCTGTATCTCGGGAAGCAGGGGGTCCCCGGACCTAAAACTAAAGAGGTTCAGCTCCGGAGACCCTCTGCACATCTACACTATAAGTAAAACACACATATAAATAAACAATCGTTCCTTACCTTTGCGGCTATCTGCTATGGTAATGAAGCAGCATTAATTTATTTTTAATAATAGTATACGGGAGCAGGGGGTCCCCTGAGCTGAACCGCATTGATTTGTGGATCAGGGACCCCCTGCTTCCCGAGTTACAGGCCCCGGTATGGGTCATCGGGTACCAGTGTCGCCGCCATCTTTATAGAGCCCACATCGCGTCTTGGACGCAATAAAAATGGCGGCGGCATTGGCCTCCGATGCCCCATACCGGGGCCTGTAACTCGGGAAGCAGGGGGTTTCCTGAGCCACAAATCAACGCGGTTCAGCTCAGGGGACCCTCTGCTCCCGCACAATATTATTAAAATACATTAATGCTGCTTCATTACCATAGCGGATAGCCGCTAAGGCAATGAAGGGGTTAAGGCATAAAAGCATGTTTATTGGGGACAATTGCCACGAATAAACATTGCAATAAACAACATACACCCCCTGTGCCCCCAACAACCCCTATACCCCCATTACATATATTACATTTTTGGGATGCACAGCAATGATACTAGAGGCCGGATGTGGCCCTCGGGTGTTCCCCGCAGGCCTGCAGTACCAATTCTGTGCCCCCCCCCAAAAATCCAACAACACAAATACTTTACAATAAATATACCCCCACCTAACGCATACAGTACAGTAATGTGCAAAATTACTATTATCCACATATGGATAATAGTGAATGTGCCCATTTTAAATACATAAAGAACAATAAATACATTAAATACATATTGCACTCACCCATGTCCGGCTGCCACGATGAAGGCCGTCCTCATCTTCATAACCGTCCATGCCCCCTCCGATGCTGCAAAACATAAACAAGAATAAAAACAGCCAATGTAATGTCCCCTAATCCCTTAATCACCACAGCGGTTATTAACCGCTACAGTCATTAAGGGGTTAACCCACCCTCACCCACCACTCGAGAGGCCTAAATACCCTGCCCCACTACCCCCCCACCCCGTGAGGACTAACCACCCTCACACACTACCCAGCTGGGAGGCCTACCCACATACCCTTGGGACAAATACTCCCTTCCCCCACCCCCAGTACCCACAATAAAAACAATAAACAGCCCCACAATAAACATCATTATATTTATTACATACATAACCCACCCCCTGTGCCCCCCCATAAATACATGATTTATTATTTTACATACAAGGGTTAATACCCCAGGCCCACGGGAGTCCCTGGTGGGCCTGACGGGTCACCTCACAGACCTACAGTAGCCCAGCACCTGGTTTCAAACAGGGTCTGGAGGGCTGCGGGTGGTCCCCGTCAGGCACCATGGTCCACCAGGTGGTCTCCGCGGGTCACCGTGGGCCACAATGGGGTCCCCACGGGTAGGCCCGTGACTGTCTGGTGGGCCTCTGGTCAGACCCACAGGTGTCTGAGGGGCCTTGGGTGCTTCACACGGGGGTCTGAGGGCCCTCGGGTTGTCCCTACGGGTCCGCGGTGCCCTCACAGATGTGGGGCCACCGGTTCTTCCCCGTAGGTGTCCCCCGTGGACCTGGCAGCCGTTTACCCATGAGAAGTCTGAGGAGACCTCAGGTGGTCTCCATAGGTCTCCCACAGACCTGAGGAAACAACCCTGTATGTAAAAATAAATAAACATGTCCTATACATTAAATACATCA
The DNA here is from genome assembly GCF_040206685.1 of Ascaphus truei. Lineage (NCBI taxonomy): Eukaryota > Metazoa > Chordata > Amphibia > Anura > Ascaphidae > Ascaphus > Ascaphus truei. Next base: position 351,350,730 of record NC_134486.1, read on the forward strand.
ATCCCCCCCCCCCCAACACATACAGTACAATAAGGTGCAAAATAACTATTATCCAGATAGGGATAATAGATTATTTGCCCATTATTAAACACATTAAGTAGCATAATAAAAGAAATCAAGTTCTACTGACCAGATCAATATGAAGCCCCCTCGACAGCAAAATCCGTGTCCTCCGTTGCCAATAAAATACATAGCCAATACATTGCTATTACATTCTGATATCAATTAACCCCTTATTCACCTTATCAGATAATAACCGCAAATGTAATTAAGGGGTTAACCCACCCTTCACACATTCATTTATACAGTGGCTTCATCATGCAACTATATATACATACATATACATACATATACATATATATAGACCGCTTTACACTCTTCTGCCCCTCCTTACATCTCAGCCCTAATTTCTCGTTATGCACCATCCAGACTCTTGCGTTCTTCTCAAGGATGTCTTCTTTCTACCCCCTTTGTATCTAAAGCCCTCTCCCGCCTTAAACCTTTTTCACTGACTGCCCCACACCTCTGGAATGCCCTTCCCCTCAGTACCCGACTAGCACCCTCTCTATCCACCTTTAAGACCCAACTTAAGACACACTTGCTTAAAGAAGCATATGAATAGCACTGTGGATATTCTGAACACATGATACATAAAGCTTGGCCCCCTGCAGACGCCAGAGCTCCCTCCTACTGTCTCTGTACATTCTCCCTACCTACCAATTAGACTGTAAGCTCCTCGGGGCAGGAACTCCTCTTCCTTAATGTTACTTTTATGTCTAAAGCACTTATTCCCATGATCTGTTATTTATATTATCTGTTATTTATTTGATTACCACATGTATTACTACTGTGAAGCGCTATGTACATTTATGGCACTATATAAATAAAAACATACAATACAATACAATGCATACAAAAAAAAGGCAGGGACCGGGATTGGAAGATATATCCCCTAAAGCAAGGAGGAGAAGCATGGATAGAAAGAGAATGTGTGAGGATGATTTGTAGGGGCATGTTTTATTGCAGAGGTTATAGCTGTGTAGTGTCAGAGTGTGCAGGTAAGAAAGGAGTTCATATGAACTAAGAAGTGGCGAAGAAAGGAGAGATGGAGATATATGAATAGTTCGAAACATAATGAGACTTGCAGAAAGAAGCACATATTTTGAAAAGCAGTGAGATCATAGCAAATATAAATACTAGTGTCGGCATCGCAGCAATAGTTTTGTGCTGAGATGTGCAGTCTGGGATAGATAATTTCCTCCTTTCGAGCGTAGTTCAAATCCAGGATTCAGGGCCAGTAGGTGTTGTATTGTCCACTTATTCCACTCATTTTGAAGTGCCTGTTCAACTCAACACACATGCTACTTAAAATGTGGCTACTTAACTCCCTGTTCAACTCCACACTACGTGCTACTTACAAAATTGGCTACTTTAAATATAGGCTGCAAAACAGTTAAGGTTGCTTTGTCTGTAGTTTTATAGCTCTAAAAAGTCACCTGACTGAATTAAGTTCAGCCCAGCAACTTAATTAGCACATGTGAGACACATTAAAACAAATGGTATTTCTAAACTGGCTGTTGTCCTGCCTAGGTGTTACAAGTTGAATTTCATTAAGAGAAACATCAAGGGGTGATTTGGAGACAGAATTCTAATATGGATTTTACCATGTAGTTGTTACAAGTTGAATTGACCAAAATAGACACAGCAGCGGTTGATTTGGGTGAGAACTTTTGAGAGAGGCTGAAATCACATCGCTGCTCATCGCACGGTTTTGGGCATTTTGCTATCACATGGCTTCAGAGTCTTTCTGAATACCGTGATAACTAAACTGACAAAACCTCCAGCGGTAACATGCCAAGCTTGCGATTTCATCAAGGCTAATAGAATAGGCCCCTATATTTAATGCAAACTTTTCTATGTAGTGGGGATATGTCAATTTTAAGAGTTTATGGTTAATTTTAATAAAAAGTGAAGGGACATTTAGCAAGTTTTTTTGAGCTTGAAACGTTTAGTCTCTTTTACCCCGGTGCCAGGTATAAAGGATTTTTTTGCATTTTATGTACACTTGTTATATATTTGTAGCTGTTTGTATCATTTTTAAAATGAACATTGTACTGTATATCAAAGATTCTTTTGCAGTTTGGTTTAGGATACGATATATGATATTACCTTAAGTATAATGACTGCTGTCTTTATTTTCTTTATTTGTGACACATCCCTTAATTGTTTCCAGGGCTGAGGTTTAATGCCACTTAAACTTTGTGTACATTTTGCCCCTTTTTTTTATCCCATAGGGTGGAATGCTAGTGTCTATATAATTATTTGTTTTACTTATGCTTCATTTTAAACCATCGCATGATATTTAAATTAAATAAATAAGAAACAACACATAAACATCCCCTTGAATACACTGCACTGCCAAATGTTTATTTTAATACAAATAGGAGAGCAAATATTTGTTTTCTTTCTGTGAAGATTTACTGTGCCTTAGTATATGTACCAATATGATACAGAAGATTAACTTTAGACTGTATCTGCACTAAGCTTCTTATGAAACTTATTACTGTATTAGACAATCTAACACAAGAGCTATATGAAATCTAAAAATAAGATTGGCATGTGCTGTTTTGCCTCATTCATACTCGTTGCTTCATTGGTATCTCATCCCCAGTAATATGAGCCTCATTACTGGTGTTTGTTTAATTAACAGTGATATTTTAGATGGCAGGGTACTTTAGATTTGTTGTAAAAATGAATAGATTATCTCAATGTCGATTTTGAAGGTTTAAAATGTACTCTTCAAATCTATTCACAACAAATCTCTTGGTATTTACTCATTTACACGATGTTTAATATATTACATTCACAATTTTTACAATTGCAGCACTCTGTTACATTTTAATTATTTTTTATCCTAGCCACCTTATCAATAATATAGCCCAGGGAAATTTTTAGCAAAACAGATATGTGATAGACTGTTTGATTACCAATAGAGATGGATACATTTTTGGACGGATTTGGATCCACTGTGGATTGGCCGGTTCCTTTGGTCTGCCGATTTCAGCGTATCAGTCTCAAAAATGGCGATTCGCCTTCAGCGGATTTTTTTTAAACACAGAAAGTCCATCCGCGTATTCTACAATCCGCAGATGGATTCTTGCAAAACATCAACAGATTGCGGAATACATTGTTAAAATCCACCAGCGGATTGTATTCAATGGCGGGTTTGGATTCATTTGTGTGGATTGAAACTGTAACAATCCATTGGTGGATTTTACACGGTGGAACGGATTTTGAATGGCGAATTCGGAAAAATACCGGAAACGTATTTCAACTGGTTCACCATCTCTAATTACATAACACAATATAATTTACTTAAAGACATATTCATAAAAATAATGATCAGATAAGTAAAAACAAGACAAAAAAAGAAAAATATAACTTTATTATCAAATGGTCAACAAGTTAAATAGTTGAAAAAATATTATTAGAAAACATTGTTATACTGTATAACTAGAGATGAAAATAATTAGTCATAAATTGGTAAACATGACTTGCCTAAAATAAGCTTGATACCTTGATAGGGGACTCCTACTGTACATCAGTTCCTTTAAAATGTAGGAACTGAGCTCAATGCAAATTTCTGTTAAATATGTCATTACCTTTATACAGGAGATGAGATTCCCATTATGAATTGTAAAAGTACTACTGTGATATATATGTATTATTTTTTTTCTTTTCTTTATTGTATGTGAAAAGTCAAATGACATGACACAATTCAACATCGTATAATGTGAGTTTTGCCGATTAAACAGAGAATGACTAAGACTTCTTATTAAAAGTCACAAAGACTAAAATCTTGCAAGATTCCTAGAAGAGATTGGTTATAGACTTTAACTTAAGGGTTAATCAAGGAGTCAGGTCCAATGATAAGAGATGAGATGTCACAGTGTCCCAGGTCAAACCAACAACAACAACAACTGGGATTTTTTCATTCCTATAATTTGTAATAACAATATAAACATTGAAATCAATAAAAATAGCCTAAATCTCACTCCTTCCCCCCCAAAATGGAGTCAGCAGTCCCTGCCTGAAGTTTTGTGGTTGGGGCCTTCTCAAATTGCCCTCAACTCCTTAGTCTTTCTTACATTTCAGGCAGACATAGGCGAGTGTCTGCTTTTAATCTACTTTGCTTTCTACTAGGATAAAGGCTGCTGCAAGGGTAAATGCATGCTGCCTTGGAACTACCAGCGAATAGAAGAGATAAGTAGCTGAAGATCCTGCTTAAATATTATGAGCTCCAGGATTATCTATGTGGTTCTTTTCTGTGGTTGCAAAACTTGCTTCAGTGGTCTGATATACATGCACCAATGCCTGAAGTTGGATCACTTTGGAATATCGTTCAGACCAGAACCCCTGTCTCTAGGTCTCTGGAGTTATCTCCAGGTGGTCAAGTATGGCAGACTTCACCTTTGCAAAGTTTTGGGTATACTCCAGGCAGATTGCACTATTGATGGCCTGGACCTCACCAATTAAAAAGGGGGCTAACAATGTAGCCCACTGGTCTGCTTGCCACTTCTGTTGTGTGAAGCTTGCTGCTTCCTAGTAAATCATGTCTCAATTTCCTACTTTGTGGTATAGATTTGAAATTCATAAATAATTTTTCGGTCAAACTACTGGGAACACACAACACAAGCTGGGAGTATCCACAAGTAGCTGGAGAAATGAAAGGGTTTTCCTGTCAGCCTATAATACAAAGGGGCCTATGCAGTAAGCGTTCATAAGCCCCATATCAAGCACTTATCGTCCAAAATGCCTACTGCTATTCAGTAAGCGGTGATAAGTGGGTGATAAAAGACTGAATCACCCCCCAAAAATTGCTCATTAAAAAAAATCACTGAGGCAGCAGTGGTAAGTCACTTATCGATGCTTTTCGGCATGTTCATAAACTCGAGCAATTCTAGTAGCAGTGATTACGCTATGAACACCTATCGTCGCTCTAGAATGGTGATTTTATCACAAAATCCTCACGCCAGAAAAAATTTGCGTGAAGGTGTTGGAAACCTGCAGAGAAGCGGCGAGGTGGGACTGCATTTTTCCTGCATAAGATTGATGCCGGGAATCTCTGGAGCTGATATCCATTAATATTAGCACCAGAGAATTAATGAATAAATCCTATGCAATTCAAAATGTATTTACAGTAAACTTCATTACCATAGCGGATAGCCTCAGAGACCCCTTACTTCCCGAGATAGAGGCCCCATAATGGGGGACCGGTACCTCCTATGCATTTAAATGTTCACGTCACGTGACCATGGGAATAAAATGCATAGGAGATACCGGCACCCCATAATGGGGCCTGTATCTCTGGAAGTAGGGGGTCCCTGAGGCTGAAACTAATGCGGTTCAGCTCAGGAGACCCCCTGCTCATCTAAACTATTAACAAAATTAAAATTTATACACATACATTTCGGGTGCGATTTGCACAAGGAGAGATGGCTCTCTCAGAGCAGCTCTCTCTGCAGCAGATACAGCTCGCCAGGTTAGGCTTTTTCAGAGGGTCGTTCATCAGATCACCGGCTAATCGCCCGTTTTGTGAATTTTGCTATGACAGGTAATCAAGGCGTTCTGAATACCGTGATAGCAACGCTCATAAAAATAGTGATTAAAATGGCCCAGCGATTTTTTTTATTTAGTGTACAGGCCCCAAAATATGAAATTCAACAATACATTGTAGTGAATATAAAATAGGTACCGATTTCCCTGACTTGTATTTTACACAATGCATATTCTCTGATAAGCATGCTTGATTAATCTGCCTATATTAAAAAGTAGGAAATGTAAAGAAATGGATAGCTCCCATCTACGTACAGCTACGTGCAGAACCTCTCTCTGGTTTCCTGCTGGTCTTGCATTTGCTTAAACATACAGAATATCTTCATATATAAAATTACTATGACTTTCATTAAATCTCTGCAGTGATTAGAAAATCTTTTGGGTTGACTCCCTATGCACTACAGGTATATTGATTCTTCTGTTTTTCACAGAAGAAAAGTGGATTAACCGGATACAAAAGCTATTCTTTCTTCACGGTGGAAACCAGGAGAATTCCCAAGCACTGTAAATACAGGGTTGGCTGAGCCTGGTGACAGAGAAGCTTTAGGCAGAGAGGTACACCAAGGGATCTCCTAGTAGTTTATGGGAGCACCTGCTTAGCAAGCTCTGCATTGCAAAACTGTTTGGAAGACAATCTTTGCATTGGGAATGAAGCATAAATGGAGTCTCATTGAAAATCACGGACTGTAAAATGTGCACTTTGCAAGCAGCGGAACTCTTAGTTCCTAACTCTGCAAACAACAGTTGAAGAAACTGTAGTGTTTTCCTTCAGTATAAAGCACGCGATACAACGTCTGCTCTTTAGTTTAAAAAAAAAAAAGAAGAGGCGCATGCGTGACGGTGAGGTGAATGGATGCTTAGTCCACTTCCACTGGCGCTAACTATATCAATAACTTCAGCAAAAGCGCGAACTTTGCAACCACTCATATATTAAACTTTTACTGAACATCCAGGGATGGCAACTAACAAAACAACACGCAGGAAAACCCAGCCGGTCTCCACATACTTTAAGAAGAATGAAACAGCACAGGGAGAGAAGCCGGAGACTCCAGCACAGTCAGCCATTGCAGACCCTGACACAGATGCCCCAGATACTGAACCAGGGGACATGGAGATAGTGCGGCATAAGGACCTTAAAGAATTCTGCTCACAGATGAAGAAATTTTTTAAGACAGAGCTTTGGGCCATCAGAAAAGATGTTCACGCTTTGGAGGAGCGGACAGACTCACTGGAATCTAAGTCGGATGAAACAACGTCTGATTTGGCAAAGACCCAGAAATCAGTGGCCACACTTAAGGAGCAAGTTAGATCTCTGGAAGAAAAAAATGAGGATACTGAAAACCGGGATAGGAGATGCAACATACGACTGCGGGGAGTCCCTGAATCAGTGTCTGACCCAGAGGATTTTGTGGCTAAATGGCTGGAGCACCTCTTCCCGGATCGGACGGAGAGGGATCTATTGCTGGATAGATGTCACCGAGCACTACGGGGGAGACCCCAAAGTGGAGACCCCCCGAGAGACATAGTAATGCGATTTCACCATTATCACACAAAAGAAAAGGTGTGCAGGATTGCAAGAGAAGCCAAAAGAATGGAATTTGAACACATAAAATTCCAGATATATCAGGACTTATCCCCAGTCACCCTCGCTAAACGAAGAAATTTAGCTCCTATCACCAGGGTCTTGAGAGACCGGAATATCAGATACAGTATAGGTGGCTTTTCCCATGCGCACTGATGGTGCTGAAAAACCGAGTGGCACATACCTTAAAGCGGCTGAAAGACGGCAATGGCTTCCTCAGCAAGCTGGGAGCAGCGGAGGCCCTGCGGAGTCCACCCGACCCCTAGCTGACAGCGTGGATGTCCCCACACCATCGTGGACCAAAGTGGGAGCCGCAAGAGACGCTGACGAAACTGCGGAAGAGGCGGCGGGCTCCATCTGAGGATACCCCGGTCAGACTCGTCCCGTGCTGCCATCTGGAGACAGGGGACATTGAATACATGACCCCCCCCCTCGGGCCCAAACCCGTTTAAATCGCCCCAGGGATCCTGGTTTTCGGGGGGGAGGCTTTGGGATAGGAGCAGGTCTGCCTGCGACTTTTAGACGGCGGCCATCTTACCCTGCTTCTCCCCTTAGATGGAGCAGGAACTTTGCTGCTCTTCGCGGGCAGGCTGAGTGACAACAGGGAGGTGGGACATCCTCAGCAAGCGTCATACTGGGACCTGGAGGAGTGGACCTCTCACGAGGGGTGGGCGCGGGCCCGGGCGGTGATGTCACCGCGGCGCGACTGTCTATCACGGGGGTTTAGCGGGTCTGCCCCTCGTGGGGGCAGAGCATCAAACATGGCCAGCAGTGTATGTGTGTGTGTGTGTCTAGACCAGGCAGCTGCAACCAGCTGAGGTGCGGGGAAAGAAGATAGGGAGGGGGGGGAGAGAAGAGAGGGAGGGGGGAGAGAAGAGAGTGAGGGGGGGAAAGAAAAGAGAGGGAAGAGGGGAGAGAAAAGAGGGTGGGGGGGGAGAGAAAATAGAGGGAGGGGGGAGAGAAAAGAGAGGGAGGGGGGAGAGAAAAGAGAGGGAGGGGGGAGAGAAGAGAGGGAGGGGGAAGAGAAAAGAGAGGGCGGGGGGAGAGAAGAGAGGGAGGAGGAGAGAAGAGAGGGAGGGGGGAGAGAAGAGAGGGAGGGGGGAGAGAAGAGAGGGGGGAGAGAAGAGAGGGGGGGAGAGAAGAGAGGGAGGGGGGAGAAAAGAGAGGGCGGGGGGAGAGAGGGAGGGGGGAGAGAAGAGAGGGGGGGAGAGAAGAGAGGGAGGGGGGAGAGAAGAGAGGGAGGGGGGTGGAGAGAGGGAGGGGGGAAGAGAGGAGGTGGGGGGAGAGAAGAGAGTGGGGTAGAGAAGAGAGGGGGCGCAGGGGAGAGAAGAGGGAGGCACAGGGGAGAGAAGAGAGGGGGGTGCGGGGAAGAGAAAGAGGGGGGTGCGGAGGAGAGAAGAGCGGGGGGAGAGAAGAGAGGGATGGGAGAGAAGAGAGGGGGGAGAGAAGAGAGCGGGCGTGGGGGAGAGAAGAGAGTGGGGGGGGGGCGCAGGGGAGAGAAGAGGGGGGGCGCGGGGAAGAGAAGAGGGGGTGTGGAGGAGAGAAGAGGGGGTGCGGAGGAGAGAAGAGGGGGGTGCGGGGGTGAGAAGAGGGAGGGGTGCGGGGGTGAGAAGAGGGGGGGTGCAAGGGAGAGAAGTGGGGGGGTGCGAGGGAGTGAAGAGGAGGGGGGTGCAGAAGAGAGAAGAGAAGGGGGGTGCAGAAGAGAGAAGAAGAGGGGGGTACAGGGGAGAGAAGAGGGGGAGGTGGCCCCCGAACAAAGATATCCTGGGGAAGAGAGAAACGAAGCAGGACACAATTGGACAACAGCAGGCAAAATAAAATAAAGTTGGTGTCCTGGGGTGGGGCTGGGGGAGGGGGCCACAAGGTTTAGATGGCTGCCTGTCCCCACTCCTGTCCCGGCTCCTGCCCTCTTGTTGCATACAGCCCGCGGGAGGCCCCAGGAAGAAAAGAGTTAAAAGCGGTCAGCTGTGGGGAGTTGGTTAAGTTTAGTTGTTATTTTCTCACGATTTAATAGGAGGTTGGTTAGACACAAACGAGGTTACTTAGATAGGTATACAATTAGTTTTAGATTTAGAGTAGCGATTGAAGTTACGATATGGTCACACACACAGACCCCAGTTTATAGTAAGGTCGGTTAGGATACATACGGCCCAGACGAGCATACTAAATTACTAAGGCTTAGGAGTTCCCAACACAGATAAATAAATCAACATAGATAAATAGAGATAGATATCATAGATAAATATAGATAACCAGTGATAAACATAGTTAGACATAAGTAAATATATAGTATTAGAAAGACATAAGTCAAACGGTTAATAGAATAGTATTAGTATTAACAATGATAAATGCGATAATTATGCACAGAAAAGAAATATACAGAATAAAGATAAATGATCGCTGATTATTGGCTAAGGAGAAATGACTTTTATATGTTATATGTGGGTTGTTAAATATTAGTTAAATGCTAGGTAATGAGCGTACCCGAGGGAAGTATAGAAGGTCTATAACTCATATTTGGTTGGCGTCCATACTCCTACAGAGACATTTTCTCTAACATAGAGGGGCAGGAGGAACAGGGACACAACCAACACTCTTTGTTTTCCCTACCTTACTCGATATATTGTTATTACATGTTATGTGTGGCGGCAACCTAGTTCAAGCTGCTGTTCTAAATGTTAAGTTACTAAAAAGCTATGCTGAAGTTGTATATAAGTTGTTTGATGGAAATGCACCGGTGGGATTCGCCCCTGGCGTCGAGCATGTGTTTCATTTATTGGCCCTTAACGTTACAGGGCCACAGACAAGTCCCAGGGCGGTCAATCCCAGGCTGGGGAGGACGGCATCTCCTCAGGGTCGGATCAATTGACCGGCCCTTAGGGCAAAAGAGCTGCACTCGGGGGACCCCGAGACGAGCTCTTGATACACAATTAGTTTCTATTAAGATGAATCTTACACCTGTTTTTAATTTATTTATTGTACTTTATTTTACTCCTTTCGTATTTTCCTACGTTTTGTTTTCCCTCCCCGGTCTTCCCTTCCCCTCCCCTACCTCCCCTCGTGAGGGGGGGTGTCGGCCTGGCGGGGCACGGGGGCTGCTATGAGCGGACGCACCACGGGAGCAGAGCAGTTAAGACAGAGAGAAGACATCTCTGGTGAGCTGAATGATGTTAAGATATTACACTTTACACACATTAAATGATGGCGTTAACGCTAATATCTCACAATGTAAAGGGCTTTAATAGCCCAATCAAAAGAAAATTAGCTTTCTCTGATTATAAGAGAAAACAAGCAGACGTATTGCTAATACAAGAGACACATTTTAGCAAGAACAGTGCTCCAAAATTTTTAGACAAAGATTTCTCCCAGGTCTTCTTATCCTCAGCATCTGTCAAAAAACGAGGAGTGGCGATTCTGTTCAGAAACAAAATTCCATTTGTGGTCCAGTCGACCAAGCGTGATACAGACGGTCGTTTTATCATTTTGGTAGGTACAATACGTGAGCAGTATATCACGCTGGCCTCTGTCTATGCCCCTTGTGAGCAGGATGCGGTCTTCTTTGATAATTTCTTCAGGATCTTGAGCTCCATCGCTAGGGGATGCATCATGCTCGCAGGGGATATCAATATGGTTATGCAACCACACCTCGATAGATCAGGGGTGGCGGGATCAGACAGCAAGAAAGTAGGAACCTCACTACGCAGAGACCTCAAAGCCAACCAATTAACTGACATATGGAGGGAATTACACCCAGCAGATAGAGACTATACGTTTTACTCCCATCCACACGGCTCCTACAGCAGAATCGATTACTTTTTTGTTTCTTGCCAACTGGTTCCTATTTTCACCCGAGCTGGGATCCATGATATTTCATGGTCTGACTATGCACTGATAGAGCTAAGGTGCAATAATATTCGAGCTGATAGACCGGGGGCGAACTGGAAGCTTAACGAATCCATTCTAAAAATCCCCGAAATTTGTGATACTCTAGGTAACGAAATTGACCAGTTTTTCCATATAAATTATGACTCTGTCGAATCCCAATTAGTATTATGGGAGGCTCATAAAGCGACTTTGCGGGGCACATTAATTAGCATCACAGCCAGAAGAAAAAGAGAGAGAGACTCCAAAATTAGCACGCTCCAAACTAAATTACATTCCCTCTCCTCAAAACACAAAAGCAGCCCAGACTCTCAAACCCAACAAGAATTAAAAGACACCAACATTGAGTTAAATATGCTATTAACCTCCAGGGCAGATAATTCATTGAGTTGGTCAAGGAGGAAGTTTTACGAAAAAGCAAACAGGCCGGATACGATGCTGGCCCGAATGTTACGAGACAGGCAATCCAAATATAACATCCAAGCTATACGCTTAAAATCCGGTAACCCCACAGCCAACCCTAAGAGAATAGTAGAAGAATTTGGCTCATTCTATGAATCCCTATATAACGGAGAGAAAGTGGCACACAATATGAAAACGAGCAAGGCGCTGAGAGATTCCCTAGCCAGCTCAAATCTGGAGGAGATTGACGGTGACAGATAGAGGGACACTAGGCGTGGATTTCTCTATTGAAGAGGTGTCACAGGCCATCAAAGAACTTAAACCATCAAAGGCCCCCGGGCTGGATGGCTTTTCGGGGCTGTATTACAAGAAATTTGTCAAACTACTCGCCCCAAGGCTGCTCCACGTCTTCAATGCAATTCTAGCAGGAGCTCCCATCCCCAGGGAGATGCTACAGGCGTCTATTTCTCTAATTCATAAGCCTGGTAAGGATCCGCTGGACTGCAAAAGTTACAGGCCAATATCCTTAATCAACACCGCTATCAAAATTTACGCTAAATTGCTGGCCTATAGATTATGTCTCATACTACCCAGACTTATACACCCAGATCAAGTTGGATTTATTAAAGGGAGGCAGGCAGCGGATAACACCCGACGATTTATTGATCTGTTAGAATTGGCTAAAAGAAATAACAATCAAATTATGTTGTTAAGTCTTGATGCAGAAAATGCGTTTGATAGGATAGACTGGCCCTATTTAAAAGAGACGCTTGCGGCATTTGGCTTTGGAGATCGGATGAGTGGGGCTATTCTCTCACTGTACTCAGGCCCCACCGCCAGGGTCATACATCAGGGCTACCCTTCACTTCCATTTCAAATTAAGAGCGGCACGAGACAGGGGTCCCGTTATCTCCTCTCCGTTTCGCTCTATGTATCGAACCACTGGTGGCACAAATTTGAGGCAATCCAGACATCTCTGGGTTAAACGCCTATTCACAATCTCATGAAGCGGCCCTGTACGCAGATGACATCCTCTTAATTATCACAAAGCCCCTTACCTCCCTACCAAATCTATTTGATCTATTGGACAGATTCTCGAGGATTTCTGGGTTCAAAATAAACCAATCCAAATCCGAGGCCCTCAACATCACAATCTCCCTAGACATACCGAGAAGTTATTAAAACTATACTTTAAATTTAATTGGCAACAGAAATACATCAAATATCTGGGAGTCCATATCACCAAAGAGGCCAAAGACATATATAAGGCAAATTATCCCAACCTGATCCGGACACTGAAAACTGATCTACACAGGTGGGCATCCCAAAGGATATCCTGGATAGGTAGGATACATAGTGTCAAAATGAATTTACTCCCCCGTATCCTATACCTTTTCCAGACGCTACCAGTGCCACTCAGACTAAAGGACTTACTCTCACTTCAGTCTGAAATCTCCAAATTTATCTGGGGAGGAAGAAAACGGAAAGTTAACAAATTAAATATGAAACGACCTGTACTAGCTGGTGGCCTAGCGGTATCCTGCCTGTTATCATACTACAAAGCGGCTCAATTAAGCCAAATTGTTCAATGGCAATCCAATCCACAATTGAAAAGGTGGGTGGAGTTAGAAAGTGCTCTCTGCTCCCCGTTAGAGCTTAGCAGCTTGATTTGGTTACCCAAAGCAGCGCAAAAGTATGCTGACATACCGCTTTCCTCAATGACCAACTCATTATCGATCTGGGAGGCTTCCAACGTGAGGCACTCCCTCACGACAAGACACTCTATGATGTCCCCCATATGGAATAATTCCAAGTTCGCACCTGGCCTATCAGGCAGTAATATCTCAATTTGGAAACAGAAAGGATATAAACGGATTAAAGATCTGGAGGGATACAATAGAAAGTTTAAAACATTCGATCACATCAGGTTAGAAAAAGATATACCCCACTCAGAATTTTTTAGATACCTCCAGATCAGAGCATTTTATAATAAATTTGCCCCTTACCCCTCTTTGACGACTTTCGAAAAGCTCTGTCTGGCAGAGACCGACACGGAGGGACTTACATCACAATTGTACGGAGAGGTGATCGGTTCAACTGGGCCGGGACAGCAGGTACTGTCCTTCAGATCCCAATGGGAATCGGACTTAGGGGAGACCCTGGAGGATGAGGAGTGGAACGCTATATATTTGGCCACTGCAAAGAGCTCCATCTGCACCACTCTCAAAGAGAACGTATATAAAGTCCTCATGAGATGGTACCTCACCCTACTGAAATTATCTAGGTTCGTGCCGGGATCCTCCCCGCTGTACCCACGGCAGTGCGGAGGATCAGCGGACCTGTTACATATGCTGTGGTCCTGTCCGCGGATCTCTCCAATATGGGAGAAAATCAGAAATTGGATCCAGAGGATTTTTGACCTCACAATACCCCCGTACCCATGGCTGTTCCTCTTGAACAGACCATTAACAGGCCTTTCCAAAGCAAACAATAAATTAGTTGCACATTTTGCAATAGCGACGCGGTGCGAGATCGCAGCATTATGGAAACGCTCCGATATCCCAAGCATTCCAAAGATTCGGAATCGTATGTGGTTTATATGCCAGATGGAAAAGTTAACGAGTTTAGTTAACGACACTGGCACCAACTTTCTAAAAGTCTGGACACCATGGTTGGCACAGACAGATATCCCCGGGGTCGAGAGTAACACGATCTGGCTATAATAGTTATAGATGCGTTCTCTTTTGGAGGTGACTGCCCATTTTCTATTATACAAACAGACCCTTAAACAGCAGGACCTTAAGATCAACCGATTAAGGATGAGATGCGACCGGAGGGGATTGACCTCTACCGGCCCGCGGGTTACGCTGGGGGTGACGCCCCCATTCTATCTCCCCCTCACCCCACCCCCATCCCTACCTTTCCTCTCCCCCCCCTCCCCTTTTTTTAATTTTTTTATTTTATTACATTATTATTTCTACTAAAATATATTGGATTGTATTGTGGACCACTTCGTCCACTGATTCGCCCCCGGCTGAGTAGGGCCCGAAAAGCCGCGCTACCTCATTTTGTCTGTTTCATTTACGAAAGTTAATATCCTTTCACAATGATTTATATTCTATGTTGTATCATATGCTTGTAATACTCAATAAAAATTTAAGTTACAAAAAAAAAAAGGAACATCGGGACAGGCATAATTCTGTATTTACAACACCCCATTCTCTTGATTTCTTTCTTCTTTTTTAAGAATTTCCCTTTGTATCAATCATTTCAGTACTCAGTTTTCCTTATAAATATGCTAAAAATGCTAATTAAATTGAATACACAAAGTATGTTTACATTATTTAAATTAGCATATGTCCAAGAGACAAAGAAAAGTAAGGTAGAAGTGATACCTTTAATAGCTAATTGCGTGTTCATTTTAAGAGTGGCCCATTAAGTTCCTTGAGAGTTATTTTTCTTATAGAAATAGCCTTTTCTTGCAGAAAAGAAAAGATGCAGCATACACAATATAGTATTATAATATCACAGATGAAATGATGAACCTTTAGAGCATGTTCCCAAACTTTTATTACACTGTGCACCACCTGCTAGAAAATATTTTTCTCCACAAACCCCTAATGAATCAATCTTATTGCCTACTAGGCAGATAACAAAACTGTTTGACCGATCCCAGGCAGTATAGTGTCCTGAGCTAGTGTGGGGAACACATACGTAATAAACCCGCAAACTGCACCTCATTGCTACATTGAAGGTGAATCAAGCTGCAGGGACTTCAAGCCAAACTACAGAGAATCCTCACAGTGAAAATGAAGGCAATTCAGGCAAGTGACAGGAATTACCATCCATAACACCGAGAATCATCTTAGTACAGAAGAAGGAACCAATGCTGTATGGTGCTCTAAAACAAAAAGCAGTAATTGATTGTCACTGTATAAGCAAAGTCGGATACCCCTCCAATAGCCAGTGATGAGGCTGGATAATAACTGTCCCCAAAAGATGTGTGACTGGTACAATGAAAACCCAAGTAGCAATGAGGTAGGGATGTTATATCAAACACTTGCCGGTGTCCAGTGCTATTGAAACATCTACAGTAAGTGTTAGGAGAGAGATAAGCAATGAATGTCCAAATAGCAAAATCACAAGGTGGAGAACAAAGGAATGAACTCACATGAGATGTATGTCCTCTGGTAGATCGTGAGACATCTGTGTCCACTAGTCCTGGGGTAAAGTGTGCATCCGTCTGTAGAGATCAATGAACAGGAGAGAAGAAAGACGGAACAGTAGAAGGCAAGTCAAAGCCAAAGAGGGGTGATATCCCACCAAACACTTTGTACACTGCCCTACACTTTGCATCGTGCCCATCCCTATCTGACTGGATATGTCATTGACAAAGGCAGCACTGGGGGTATGTGGGTTGCATCATGCTAAATTATAATCTGTATTTGGGTATAAACTGCGTACTTCTGGCCATTGCCACAAAAAAAAGCAAAACCAGGTTTTAATTGCAATTGAAGCAGTTTTATATCCATTAAAGAGTTTGCCCTGCTCCTCACTTATTGAGTTTGGTCATATAGGAGGTTGCATGACTTGTTCTAGGTTTGCTTTCACTGTGTTTTTCATACAATGGGATGATGGCCATGTCAGAATTTAACAAGAAATCTGTTGGACCAGCATTTAAACGTAATACTCCATAAAAAAAAGATTGTCAGATAGTATAATATATTTACAAAAATCTTGTTTAATTTGAATAGAAATCATACATTTAAATATCACAACAATAGACAGCAAAATAGTAAGCAAAAAAAGGGGGCATTTCACAAATTGACACAGTATCACTACTTAGAATAAGCAACGTCGGCATTTCAGGGACCCGGCCCTCTCCTCATGTTTAACTTAATTGAGAAACCTTAGGAATATATATATATATGAACAAAAAAACAAACAAAAACGCAAGCTCCATAGCACGTAACTGAGTAAAAAATAAGGTACATTTATTTAAAAAATCAGCAACCCATAAGAATGTGCACTTACAGGATTTTAAACAGAACCATTCGTGGGAGAGAAATCTCTATTGTGGTCATCTGTGGTGGTAGGGTGAGTCCCAGGTTTGCAGAGTGGATGTAAACAGCCCAGGTTCACCATGAACTCCTATCCCGAATTGGCAGCAAGATAAAAAGGCATCCAATGCCTGCACGTCCTTTGCTCCCTCTCATACAATGGTTGCTAGCACTTGAAATTACCACCAGCCGGAGCGCAGGGAAGTCAGGGACTCCAAATACACCAACACGAAAGTGATGACGTCACAGCTCTACGTGTTTCGTCGCATTTATATACAGTTAGGTCCGGAAATAATTGGACACTAATTCAAGTTTTGCTATTTCGGCTGTGTTCCAAAATAAATTAAAGTTACAGTTAAATAATGAATATGGGCTTAAAGTGCAGTCTGTCAGCTTTCATTTGAGGGTATTCACATCCAAATTGGAGAAAGAGTTTGTAATTACATCTCTTTAATATGTAGCCCGTCTTTTTCAAGGGACCAAAAGTAATTGGACAATTGACTCAAAAGCTGTTTCATGGACAGGTGTGGGCTATTCCTTCATTATTTCATCATCAATTAAGCAGGTAAAAGGTCTGGAGTTGATTCCAATTGTGGCATTCGTATTTGGAAGCTGTTGCTGTGAACCCACAACATGCTGTCAAAGGAGCTCTCAATGCAAGTGAAACAGGGCATCCTTAGGCTGCAAAAAAAGGAAAATCTATCAGAGAGATAGCAGGAACATTAGGAGTGGCCAAATCAACAGTTTGGTACATTCTGAGAAAAAAAGAACGCACTGGTGAACTCAGCAACACAAAAAGGCCTGGACATCCACGGAATACAACAGTGGTGGATGATCGTAGAATCCTTTCCATGGTAAAGAAAAACCCCTTCACAACATCCAGCCAAGTGAAGAACACTCTCCAGGAAGTAGGCACATCATTATCCAAGTCTACCATAAAGAGAAGACTTCACGAGAGCAAATACAGAGGGTTCACCACAAGGTGCAAACCATTCACAAGCCTCAAGAATAGAAAGGCCAGGTTAGACTTTGCCGAACAATATCTAAAAAAGCTACCCCAGTTCTGGAACAGCATTCTTTGGACAGATGAAACTAAGATCAACTTGTACCAGAATGATGGGAATAAAAAAGTATGGAGAAGGCTTGGAACGGCTCATGATCCGAAGCATACCACATCATCTGTAAAACATGGTTAGGCAATGTGATGGCATGGGCATGCATGGCTTACAATGGCACTGGGTCACTAGTGTTTACTGATCATGTGACAGAAGACAGAAGCAGCCGGATTAATTCTGAAGTGTATAGGGATATATTATCTGCTCAGATTCAGCCAAATTCAGCAGAGATTATTGGACGACGCTTCACTTTACAAATGGACAATGACCCAAAACATACTGCGAAAGCAACCCAGGAGTTTTTTAAGGCAAAGAAGTGGAATATTCTGCAATGGCCGAGTCAATCACCTGATCTCAACCTGATCTAGCATGCATTTCAGTTGCTGAAGACAAAACATAAGGCAGAAAGACCCACGAACAAACAACAACTAAAGACAGCTGCAGTAAAGGCCTGGCAAAGCATCACAAAGGAGGAAACCCAGCGTTTGGTGATGTCCATGCATTCCAGGCTTCAAGCAGTCATTGCTGCAAAGGATTCTCAATAAAGTATTAAAAATTAACATTTTATGTATGAATGTGTTAATTTGTCCAATTACATTTGAGCCCCTGAAATAAGGGGACTGTGTATGAAAATGGTTGCAATTCCTAAATGTTTCATACGATATTTTTGTTCAACCCCTTGAATTAAAGCTGAAAGTCTGCACTTCTATTGCATCTTGGTTGTTTAATTTCAAATCCATTGTGGTGGCGTACAGAGCCAAAATTATGGAAATTGTGACAGTGTCCAATTATTTCCGGACCTAACTGTATATATATTGTCCCCTCCCCCAATCGCATATAGGGTCTATCAAGGGAAAATCTGTGCTGGTTACTCATGGTAGTGTGGTTCAGACCTGCTGGTAACAGGGGACCCTGAGTCTTCCGCCTGGTCTTATGGGGAAGGTCAGGACAGGCTTCTGGGGTCTTGACCGAATTGTACTCATGGTGACAGCGCCTCCATCTGTGTGAGATGTGGGGAGAAATGTCTGCAGGAGAACTTATCTCTTCCCCTTACGGATAGATTTCAGTCTCAGGCAAGGATCTTGTAGAACAGATGATCTTTATTCTGGTTGCTCTCTCACACAATCAAGGGCAGTGTACAGCTTACACCTAATCAATTCTTAGGTCTTCACCTTTAGGATGTCTCTGGACCTACGCTCCCGGCCACTGGCTACCAGGAGCAGTCCTTGCTCTTCCCTTACCCTCTGGTAGGGGAATAGTTTTCCACCACTCCCCGCAGGGAGGGCCTCAGTAAACAGAGCCCTGCATCACTGAGTTAGATAGACTAGCATCTGTCAGTGGTACAGGCAACTGTCTAAATAGAGGAAGTGCAGCTCCTTAAGTCAGTTCCAGCAAGAACAAGCCCCTTGTCCCTGATTGGACACCATGCCTGATTGCACTACCTTCTCTGACTCACTGAGGCCCAAAACCAACCAGGGCTATATATATATATATATATATATATATATATATATATATATATATATATATGTGTGTGTGTGTGTGTCTGTGTGTGTGTGTGTCTGTGTGTGTGTGTGTGTGTGTGTGTGTGTGTGTATATATATATATATATATATATATATATATATATATATATATATATATATATATAGGTAACAGAGCAGATGGCACACAAATACAGATGAAGACAGGTGCTTAGTCCCATATGAATGAATATAATCAAAGGCTCCTTACCAGGCAGACCAGAGAATCCAGGGAATCCAAAGCAGGCACAGCAAGGAAGAGACAGCACACTTGTTAGCAAAAAGAATTGTATTAGTGAAGCAGGCACAAAACAAAACTTCTGCCTGCTTCACTAATACAATTCTTTTTGCTAACAAGTGTGCTGTCTCTTCCTTGCTGTGCCTGCTTTGGATTCCCTGGATTCTCTGGTCTGCCTGGTAAGGAGCCTTTGATTATATATATATATATATATATATATATATATTAAAAAAGTAAAATTAGACAGCGCCTAGATAAGTACCAGCCTCACAGCAGACTCCCAATGACAAGCAAATCACCAAAATGGTCAACACAGATGACCTATGGTAGGTACTATTTTACAAAATATATAAAATATGTGAACTCTGATGGTGATTGAATATAAGTTGTGAGTAAAAAGTGTGAAAAAATAATAAATACAAATTGTAAAAAACACAAAAAAATATAAAAAAATATAAAAAAACAATGAAAAAAATTATTAAAATTAAAAATATTCTTTCACTTGATGATGGATATTCTTTGTAGGAATTTTGGAAAGTCCGGGCTGCTTCTTCCATGGGGTCAACAACCTCCCAACAGATTCTGTCGGAAAAAAAAGAGGAAAAGCGCCCGATCCATGTGTAAAATCCAAATACAGGTAAACCCCGTTATAACGCGACCCGTTATAACGTGAATCGGTTATAACGCGGTTTTCCCGTGGCTCCCGTTTAAAAAAAAAAACTGCACACACTCTACACTGCACACACTGCACACACTGCACACACTCTACACTGGACACACTCTACACTGCACACACTGCACACTATACACTGCACACCCTCTCTCTCTGCACATACTGCTCACTGCACACTGCACACACTCCCAGCACTCACTGCACACACTCCCAGCACACACTCTACACTGCACACACTCCCAGCACACACTCTACACTGCACACACTGCACACACTCTACACTGAACACACTCTACACTACACACACTGCACACACTGCACACACTCTACACTGCACACATTGCACACACTCTTCACTGCACACACACACACACACACACACACACACACACACACACACACACACACACACACACACACACACACACACACACACACACACACACACACACACACAGCGTCTGTCCCTTCCCAGAGTACATTCTACGTCCAACCCAAGTACATTGGCTGTAAGACACTTGTTAATATGTATAAATGACCCCTCAATTGCCTGAGGGCAGGGGTTACTTCATGTTCATGCCCCCTCCAAAAATTCACGATCACGTGCTTGGCACTGATCGTTACGTCACCATAGGGCCATGAGTGGAGGGGGATCTCAAATTGCGCAGGGGGGAAAATAGGCAAATACTGCCAAGGCTAGCGAACGCGAATAGAAGTTCTGTACATCTCGACTCGCTCTGTGCAACCAATCCCTGTACATCAATACCAGACTGCATCATTACTGCTGTGATGCTGCCTTTACCATTTATATTTGCTGTGACTTCACTTCTTCTCAAATTATGCACTTCTTTTTACCAGCCTCAGTATGTCTCTAACTCTATTCATATATCTCCATCTCTCCTTCCTTCACCACTTCTCAGTTCACATGAACTCCTTTCTTACCTGCATCCCCTGACACCACACAGCTATATCCCCTGCACTAAAAAACACCCCTACAAATCCTCCTCACACATCCTCTTTCTATCCATGCTTCTCCTTCTTGCTTCTGGGGATATCTCTCCCAATCCTGGTCCCTGTCTTATTTCAACTTGCTCTCGTCCTCGCCTCCCACATGCAACTTCTACTCCTTCTGGTGTCAACCCCTCCAACCTCATACCCATCCCCTGCCACCCTCCCTCCTCTCTCCCTTTCTCCTGTGCCCTTTGGAATGCACGCTCTCTTTCTAACAAGTTCCTCTCTGTACATGACTTCTTTCTCTCTCACTCCCTGCTTCTCTTTGCTATAACTGAGACCTGGCTCACTCAGTCTGACTCTGCTCTGGAAGCTGCCCTCTCCTATGGTGGCCTTTCCTTCTCCCACACTCCGCGCCCTGATGGCAGGGGTGGAGGCGTGGGGCTCCTGCTCTCCTCTGTCTGCCGTTACCGAACCCTTCCTATTCCCCCCTCTCTTGCTTTTCCCTCCTTTGAGGCTCACACTGTCCAGATCTTCTCTCCTCTCCCTGTTCATGTGGCGGTCATCTATCGCCCACCTACCTCTACTCATCCCCCTTCTGCCTTTCTCTCTCACTTTGAATCCTGGCTCTCTTTCTTTCTCTCCTCAGACTCCCCTGTTCTTCTCCTTGGGGACTTCAATTGCCACATTGATGACCCCTCTCTCTCTTGGGCTTCCCGCTTTCTTTCTCATACCTCTTCTTTTGGCCTTCAACAGTGGACTGCAGCCAGCACCCACAAGGATGGCCACTACTTAGACCTGGTTTTCACTAAAAACTTCTCTCTCTCTGATTTCTCCATTTCCCCTTTTCCTCTCTCTGACCATCATCTCATCTCATTCTCTCTATCTCGCTTCTCCCCTTCTCCACCTCCATCTACCCCCTGGTTTTGCAGAAACCTGCGCTCTATTCACTTACCTCACTTTGAGTCCACTTTACACTCCTCCCTCTCCTCTCCCAGCTCTGCTACAGACCCTGACAACCTGGTCAGAAAGTACAACTCTGTCTTGTCCTCGTCTCTTGATCTACATGCCCCGCTTTCTCTCTGCTGCCCTCGCCCTTCTAACCCTAGACCCTGGCTAAATTCCCACACGCGCATGCTGCGTTCCTCCACTCGTTCCTCTGAACGCCTCTGGAGGAAGTCTCACACTCTCGCAGACTTCCTTCACTACAAATTTATGCTATCCTGTTTCAACTCTGCCCTCTCGCAAGCTAAACAAGCCTACTTTTCTGCACTAATCAACATGCACAAGTCTAACCCACGCCGACTGTTCTCTGTCTTTGATACTCTACTCAAACCACCCTCAGCTGCCTCTCCTTCCTCCATCTCCGCTCAGGACTTTGCTGACTATTTTAAGGAAAAGGTGGAATCCAATCGGCAGAACATCCCCTCTGTTTCTTCCCCCCATCCTACACCTCTTCCTAACTCTCCTCCTGCCTTCCTTGAGTCTTTTTCCACTGTTTCAGAGGAGGATGTGTCGCTGTTGATCTCCTCTTCTCCCTCTACCACTTGCCCTCTTGACCCCATTCCCTCCCATCTCCTAAAACCTCTAGCTCCTACTATAATCCCTACGCTTACACACATTTTTAACTCCTCCCTCTGCTCTGGAATCTTTCCATCCTCCTTCAAACATGCAACAGTCATACCATTACTCAAAAACAGCAAGCTTGACCCTACCTGTCTTTCTAACTATCGACCTGTCTCCCTCCTGACTTTTGCCTCTAAACTACTTGAACGTCTTGTATTCTCTCGCTTGCTCCATTTTCTCAACACCTATTCTCTCCTAGACCCTCTACAATCTGGCTTCCGCACTGCTCACTCCACCGAAACAGCCCTCACTAAAATAACTGACGACCTCCATGCTGCCAAAGACAGAGGTCATTACACTCTGCTCATATTACTCGACCTCTCTGCAGCATTTGACACCGTGGACCACCCTCTTCTCCTCCACATTCTCCATACTCTAGGTATTCGGAACAAAGCTCTATCCTGGATCTCATCCTACCTCTCCCATCGTACGTTCAGTGTCTCTTCTGCTAACACCTCCTCTATTGATCTCTCTGTGGGGGTACCCCAGGGCTCTGTCCTGGGACCTCTTCTCTTTTCACTGTACACACTCTCTCTAGGTGACCTAATAACATCTTTTGGGTTTAATTATCACCTCTATGCCGACGACACACAAATATACTTTTCAACACCTGACCTTACACCTGCTGTACAAACCAAAGTTTCTGAATGTCTCTCTGCTATATCATCCTGGATGGCCCTCCGACGCCTTAAACTCAACATGGCTAAAACAGAGCTCCTCATACTTCCTCCCAAACCTGGCCCTACTACCTCCTTCCACCTTACTCTTGGAACTACAATCATTCACCCAGTAGCCCAAGCACGCTGCCTAGGGGTCACACTCGACTCCTCTCTCACATTCGCCCCTCACATTCAAAACATTTCTAAAACTTGTCGCTTTTTCCTCCGCAATATAACTAAGATACGCCCTTTCCTCTGTTGTTCGACTGCTAAACTCTGACTCAGGCCCTCATTCTCTCCCGTCTTGATAACTGTAACCTCCTGCTGTCCGGCCTTCCTGCCTCTCACCTGTCTCCCCTACAATCTATCCTAAATGCTGCTGCCAGAATCACTCTACTCTTTCCTAGATCTGTCTCAGCATCTCCCCTCATGAAATCCCTCTCCTGGCTTCCGATCAAATCCCGCATCTCACACTCCATTCTTTTCCTCACTTTTAAAGCTTTACATTCTTCTGCCCCTCCTTACATCTCATCCCTAATTTCTCGGTATGCACCATCCAGACTCTTGCGTTCTTCTCAAGGATGTCTTCTTTCTACCCCCTTTGTATCTAAAGCCCTCTCCCGCCTTAAACCTTTTTCACTGACTGCCCCACACCTCTGGAATGCCCTTCCCCTCAATACCCGACTAGCATCCTCTCTATCCACCTTTAAGACCCACCTTAAGACACACTTGCTTAAAGAAGCATATGAATAGCACTGTGGATATTCTAAACACGATACATAATACTTGGCCCCCTGCAGACGCACTTACCAGAACTCCCTCCTACTGTCTCTGTACGTTCTCCCTACCTACCAATTAGACTGTAAGCTCCTCGGGGCAGGGACTCCTCTTCCGAAATGTTACTTTTATGTCTAAAGCACTTATTCCCATGATCTGTTATTTATATTATCTGTTATTTATTTGATTACCCCATGTATTACTACTGTGTAGCGCTATGTACACTAATGGCGCTATATAAATAAAGACATACAATACAATACAATACTGATACGGACGCAAGCAGGGCCACAAGACAAAGCCTTGGGCAATTAGAGTTAATAAGGGAAGTGCATGTTAAATTGTGAGGTCCGCAGCCGATACGTAGAGCCTCATTGTCCTGTTTTACTTGTACTTATGTAATGTCATATTCCTATTACACACTGAGCCCTGTAATAATGTAATACAAAACTATTACATACTGTACCCTTGTATCATACATTTCTATATTCCTAGTTTTTACTATGTTATACCGATTACTAACGGAACCCTTATTCATGTATTACTATATTCTAATTACATTCAGCAACTTATATGTGTAATACTAAATGTCTATTACAAACTGCACTTTCATTTATTTTCACCCTCTATTCACCAACCACACACACACACTGACCTCCCCGGCAGTCTGCTATTGAAGAAAAAAAAACACACGGCTGCCGGAGGGGGCTGGGAGTGAGAGGGAGGGGGCTGGGAGAGAGAGGGAGGGGGCTGGGAGGGAGAGGGAGGGAGGAGGGATGAATCGCCGCCATTTGTAGGGCTTCCGGCCACCTCTTCCTTCCCTCCTCGCTCCCTCCCTCCCGATCAGGCGCGCGGCGGCCATTTTTTTTCAATTAGCGCGCCCCCGTTACTAACACGGTGGTCTCGGGGTGGAACCCGAGGACCGAGCTATAACGGGGTTTACCTGTACAAAGTTTTAATATAAATGACAAGACAAATGCACACTCACAATTTGTCAATGCAAATAAAGCATTGTATGGGTAAACCCATGGGCCAACATGTAGCCTGCTCGCCGACCGCTTGCTCCGTTATGTCAGACCTCACTACTGCCGGTGTATCACGGTAGATCGTCCCTCCGGCAACTCAAATGAACAGCCTGTAATTCCAGGCAAGTTTTTTTTTTTTACTGTGCAAAGTAGTACTCCTGTACGGTTTGCCTTTTGTTCCTGATTCTTCATGCTGTGTTCTGCTTGGACTTCCACATGGACCCCTTCTCATCTTCTCTTTGCTTTCCGAGAATGGGACTTCTCTCCTTCCATTAGTGAGGGCACGTGGTTTTACTGTGCTGCGGTGGTGGACTAGCTCATACGCCAATTGCCAGGAAGGGGAAGACATTCCCTGAGCCACACGCAATACGTAATCCAACAAAAAAACTTGTCAGGAACTACAGGCTGTTCATTTGAGTTGCCGGAGGGACGATCTACCGTGATACACCGGCAGCAGTGAGGTCTGACGTAACGGAGCAAGTGGTCGGCGAGCAGGCTATACGTTGGCGCATGGGTTTACCCATACAATGTTTTATTTGCATTGACAAATTGTGAGTGTGCATTTGTCTTGTCATTTATATTAAAACTTTGTATTTGGATTTTACACGTGGATCGGGCGCTTTTCCTCCTTTTTTTCCAATATATATATAAAAAAATATCTTTATTAATCTTAATATAAATTTCCAAAATATATTTGTTTCAATGCCTAATTACAGGTTCAACAGGTATATATACCCAATACTCCTCAGGTGTCATAACAAGATCTGGTAAATGAAAAGCATAAAATGCATGAAGAACAGAATGTGTTTCAAGGCACTAAGCACACGAATCCCAATATAAGACACAATGGTCCACAAATTTAAACAGATATAAAAGAAGCCCAATACAGTATTTCCAAGTTGAACAGGGGCAAGCTATCATAAGCCTTCAATAAACAATCTTATTGACATATGGCTTAAAATGTGGAACACAATCTACTGTAAACCGAATAAGGGGCCTATGCACTAAGCGCCGATAAGCCACTTATGAAGGCCTTTTCGCCAAAAATGCCTACTGCGATTCAGTAAGCCCCAATAAGTCGCCGATTAAAAGCCCTTTAAGCCATTTTTTTTCCGAGAAAAAAAGAAATCGCCAAACGAGTGTCAATAAGCCACTTATTGGCAGGTTTTCAAACTCGTGCAATTCTAGTAGCCCCGATCAGCTTATCAGGGCTAACTGCGGCTCTAGAATTGAGATTTCCTCTCAAAATCCTTCCGCCATGAAAAGTTGGCAGGAAGGTGGTGAGAAGCTGCCGAGAAGCACAGAGAGAGGGACTTAGAAAAAAAAATGCAATTTTCCTACATGATATTGATGCTGGGAGACTACGGAGCTGATACCCATTAATATCAGCATCGAAGACCCCCGGCATGAATCCCATGCAATAAAAATGCATTTACAGGTAACTTCATTACCATAGCGGCTAATAGCTAAGGCAATGAAGGGGCAAAGGAACAACAGCAGCTTTATTGTGGGCCTAGGGGGTGAGTGAAGGGGGTAGTTGGCCCTTCAATCACCCACTCTGCACCGAATAAACATTACAATATGTTCTAACCACAAATACACAACCCACCCAACCCCTGTGCCCCCACATAAAAACATTTGTATTTTGTTGTGCAGGATTGATGCCAGAGGCCGACGGTGGTCCCCAGGTGGTCCCCACGAGTGTCCGTGGGCCTCCAGGTGGTCCCCGTGGGTGTCCGGGGGCCCTACAGGGGTCCCCGGGTGGTCCCCGCTGGTGTCTGGGGGTCCTCGGGTGGTCCTTGCTAATCCCCGCTGGCCTGCAGTACCAATCCTGTTGGATGTGGAATACATTGCAATAAATACGCCCCTTTCTCCCCCCAACAAATACAGTACAGTAATGGTCAAAATTACTATTATCCAGACATGGATAATAGCTATTTTGCCCATTATAAAATCAAACATTAGCCAGCCAGCATAAATAAAGTAAACACAACGTTCAACTAACTCATGCCATTATGAAGGGCATCCTCATCAGCATACTGCAGGTCCATGTCCACCATTACCAGAAAGAATACAATAAATAACACAATCTAATGGCCCCTAACCCCTTAATCACAGTAGCAGTTAATAACCACTATAGTAATTAAGGGGTTTACCCCCATCCCTGCTACCCACCCATGAGGCCTAACCCCCCACCCCAGACCCACTATACCCACCCTGTACCCATTGATTGGCACAGTGGTATATCATACCCATATAATATGGGCATGATAAGCCACTTATCATTCAATGGTCAACCTAATAAAAATAATTAAGGCCAAAAAGACACAATAATCACATAAATACAGAAGCACCAAACACGCCAACAATAAAAGAACTAAATAGCCTAATAGAACACATCACAAATAATGATCTATCATCAAAATAGCAAAATTATTACAATTATGTTATTCCAAAACAATACAATTAAATAAACAACTATCCAAGCAAACTATTAAACAAATAAAACCACTAGAAAACAAAACAAATATGGACCTGGACATGGACCTCCAGTATTCTGATGAGGACGCCCTTCATGATGGCAGTTGAATGTTTTATTTACTTGATTTATGCTGGCTGGCTAATGTTTGATTTTATAATGGGCAAATGAGCTTTTATTCATATCATCCACGTCACGTGACCGGGGGATTTAAATAATGAAGGAGATACCGGCACCCATACCAGGGCCTGTAAATCGGGAAGCAAGGGGTCCCCAAGGCTGAAATCAATGCGGTTCATCTCGGGAGACCCCCTGCTCCTGAACACTATTAATAAAAATTACATTAAGGCAACTTCATTACTATAGCGGATAGCCGCTTCGGTAACGAATGTGTTAAATTTTTTATTTGGGTTTTAATACTAGTGTATTGTAGCAGGGGGTCCGGAGCAGAACCACGTTGATTTGAGGTCCGGGGACCCCTGCTTCCCGAGATACAGGCCCCGTTATAGGGTGCCGGTATCTCCTATGTATTTAAATGTCCCGCGTCATGTGAACGTGCGAATCAAATGCATAGGAGATACCGGCACCCCATAATGGGGCCTGTATCTCAGGAAGCAGGGGGTCCCCAGACCTCAAATCAATGAGGTTCTGCTCCAGAGACCCCCTGCTAAAATACATTATTATTACATTTTATATTAAAAACTTTTGATCTATGTCGAGATTTGCGCAGTTAGAAGCGGCTCTCTCTATGCAGCAGAAATAAATCCCCGTGTAAGCCCTTTCCAAGGGGGGCGATCATCACGTCGCCGGCTACTCGCCAGTTTTGCAAATGTTGCTATCACAGGTATTCAGGGCTTTCTGCATACCGTGATAGCAACGCTGTAAAAACTGGCGATTTAAACAGCCCGGCGATTTTTCCCCCAGCACTTAGTGCATAGGCCCCATTGTATCTTTGTCAGACATCCGCAGTCATCCATTTTATGCCAGGGAAAATGTTGTTTGAATATATTGGGTAATAAAACCAACATCATTCAGAAAATATATCTTAGTAGACACAATTCTTCTCACATAATTCTGTAAGGACAAATACTGTCCTTTATCACATATTGATTGGCAATTTTTTTAATATCTTTATTAATTTTTTAGGATTTTCGAAATTACTTTAGCAGATACTAGTAATACCTTGCAGCAGCATTGGTGTGTGTCTTCCAAAGTCCACACACATAGACCATAATAATCTTGCCAAGGTCCATGTGTGAGAACGCCATCACCCACAGTGGTCTACCACACATAATCGAGGGATACCCTTTAGCTACTTAAGATGTCTTAAGTGTACATGAATCCAATTCTTTCCCATATTTTGTTCCGATATATGTGTATAGCACAGTGTACCATCTATTTAAAGAGTCGAGCAGACCTACTGTATTCTCTAAAAAATGAACAAAAGAGAAATTTCATCAACATTTACAGAAAAAAAATAAAAGAATTTTTTTTAAAATACAATATTAACAAGGACTCAAAAAGAAAAAAGAGAGAAAGGAGACAATATAGGAGAGATCCAGACTTATGTTATGAGATCATAATACAGTGTGGCAGCAGGATGATGTGAACAGACCAACCACTACACATAAAAATATGACATACAACATGTATACATCACAAACTTGAGACAAAACTTCACACGAAGGACAGTGGACAAAACCAGGAGGTGGACAATAGACAGTTGACAGGAGTAAACCATACCAGTAGTTAATTAAATTTGATCCTTGTGACAGAGTTTCTGCCATGTAACGAAACCTGCAAAATAGTAAATAACAGAAACAGGTAAATGAATCATAACAATGTTAATCTGGACCTCTGCTGCACTATGAGATGCTTTCCACAATGTCATTTCTAAATACTCTTGTACTCTGTGTTGGTGTGTTTTTGGATTTTGGGGCCATCTTTGATGTTTCAGCAGCAGATCAAGTTTTGGGTGTCAAAAACGCCCTCTGATATGGTGATTTGAGACAATTACAGGTGGAATCTTTCTTAATGGCCTAGCATCTGCGGGAAATTCTAGAGCACATTCCAAAAATAGGGGACACTCCACAGCACAGTGCATAGCAGGCTGTAATGGCCCATCACGGGACTCACACTATGTGAATCCTACAGGCTGCACCTGTCTGTAAGAGATGCGCACTAAGAGTGAGACTGAATCAGTCACTCTCCTTGAGCGCCTCTAACATGCAATCGCGAGACTTTTATTTTATTTGAATTAAAAAAAAAATTATTTCAGGACCGGGGACCACCTGTTTCCCGAGTTACATGCCCCGTTATGGGGTGTTGGTATTCCCACCATGTTTAAATTCTCCGGCGTCACGGCCCGTGGGTTAACTGCTGGGTTAGTGGCCAGCAGTTAGTGGCCAGCAGTTCTTTTTTTTATTGTAATGTTGTTGCCCACGGAGGACGAGGAGGAAGGGGATGAGGAGGAGGAGAGCCTTCATCCTGGCAGGGGTAAGTAGAACTTTAATTTATTTTATGCTGGCTGATAATTGTGGTATTTTTAAGGGGCAAATGCACAGTTATCCATATCTGGATAATAGCAATTTTGCCCATTACAGTGTGTAATGGGGTTGGGGGAGGCTATGGGGGGGTTGTATTTATTTTTATGTATTGCACTTTTATTTTATTTTTTTGGGAAAAGCGCTATTATCCATCTTTGACTAATTGCACTTTTACCCATTCTGGTGCAGTGTTGTTGGTACAGGGGTGGGTGAAGGTGGTAGCTGCCTCAGGATGGTGGTTAAGCCTTGCGAGAGGGTAGCGCGAGGGGTTAACTCCTTCATTGTAATGAAGGGTTAACTTCTACTGCCACCCTCCCGCAAGGCCTAAACCCCATCCTGGGGCAACAACAAGCTTCACCCACCCCTGTACCAACACCAAAGAAGTGCTGCTATTTAACTCCTTAATTACCTTAGCAGCTAACCACTAAGGTAATGAAACTAGCTGTAATTGTATTTTTACTGCATAGGATTGAATCCTTGGGTCTCGGTCCGTAGACCACCGGGGACCCCAGAGGCCCCCGCTATCAATCCTATGCATTAAAAAAAAAAAAAACTCCTTGTTATGCATATCACAATTCTGATCTCGCCACCCTTTAGCTGGCGAGAAAAGAATACAAGTTTTTATAGTATTATATGCATATCGGTGTTTAGTGAATTGCACTTGCTGGCAAAATTTTTTGAATTTGGGCATTTTATCAGCTGCACTACTTGTTATAGCCAGAGTGTTATAGCTTGTTAAAAAGCCGTTTTTTGTTTAGATATTGCCATGTTATCGAAGCTTTGTGAATAGTTATACATGGAATATTAAAATTAAAGGGCATTTATAGTGCATTAATGCACTTATCGAAGTTTAGTGAATAAGCCCCTATATCTGTCATCTGTGATTAGAATTGTTATACCTTGTACTTGGGTGCAATAATTGAAAACGACTTTTCTGTATCTTTGCCTGTTATTGATGTGTATAAATATTGAAATTAGACAACTCCTCCTACTAATGGTAAAAGCCATGGTGAATACTACGCTTCTCTAGTTCAGCATTACCTTAGTTGTTTCAAAGTACTTTGCTAGAATATTGGAAAATGTATTTTATATATTGTTTTGATGACTGACTGGAAACTAAATAAAACAATGTTGGCAAATAATATCTTTGTAGCCCTGGATTTGAGGCCATAAATCTTTTTGAAATGAACTATATTATTGGCAGTGCCATATAACCCAGCATGGGAACATTTTCAGTAGCACTTGAACCATGTTTGTCATCTGTATTATTGCTTGATTTTACGTCACTGGATAGAAGACTTATTCTCAGAACTTTTGATTTGAGTTGGCATTAAACTACAAAATATTGTTTCCTTCACAATTTTAGACAATAAAAAGCTGCAGCTCTGGTTTTAATTTTGCTAGTAGGATGCATAGACAGGGTTTTGCAAAATGTATTTGTATCCCCGGTCCCCCTTGGACTCCCAGTGGCCCCCTTACCTCCGCAGCGGCGGCGGGTGCTGCCGGAGGAGTGCTGCGGGAGGTGTGCGGTTGTTGCACAGGTGAGCGCATCGCCGGAGGCTCCCGGCGGCTCCCTTTGCAGGGCGCCACCATACTATGTAGACGCGCTCACGCACAGTATAGTATATATACTGCACATGCGTCGAGCATCCCTAGTCCGGCGGCCAATAGGAAGAGGCTCAGAGATGGGACTACATATCCCATGAGCCTCGGGGGCAGATCATATGGGTGCAAGTAGCCATTGAGGTTGGCTGAATCTCGGCTGCAGTAATATACATACAGTACATTTTGCGCACTTCCGCCACTTTAGTCGGAGCTGGGACAGCAGAAGGTAGGGTGTGCATGTTCAGGGTGTCAGTGACCCCTGCACTAGGCCAGAGACCCTCTTAGGCCCCAGCTAGGCCCGACTCCCCTCAGCTTGTGGTTGCTGCAAGGACAGGCCCATAGATAGGGACACTGCCCTGAAGTACCAGTGTGAGGGTCACAGACAGGGCACGGTGGTATCCTGTTCACAGGTGGTCTGGGACCAAACACCTGCTATCAAAGAGACTCCTAAAGGTGATACCATCCACGCGGGATCCACCCAACATAGAGGCGGAAGCTACGCCAACATCGCTGGGATCAGTGGATTTGCTTTATCTTCTGGCCATACCAGGGTGCAGGAGCACCTGTTTAAAACCAGAGACAGAACATGAAACACAGACAGAGCTCAGTGCACATCCAGTGAAACTTATACACGGTACAGTGCCTAAATATATATGTATAGATATCTATTAAATAAAATGGTCTTTTAGTTTAACATTTTGGCCAAAGTGTTGTAAGCCCCTGAGCCACTACACGGCAGACCACATCTCAAGGGTCCCTAACACTAATATAAATTCTTAATAAAATTTGCATTACCAGGAAGAATGATTTATAATAAATCTGTCAAAATTAGTTGCATAGTTCTAAGTCTGATTGAAGCTTTTATTAACCTGTACATTACCAGGAAAAGCACTCTGTATTAGATTTGTCACAATCATACTGCAAGCAAGCAAGTTCCCCTGAGACTGGGAGATGCTTTTGAGTGAGCTTTTAACCACTTAAATGTGGGAGGGGGTGAGCTTCAACAAGATAGGACGAGCCACCCTCCAATCAGCTAAGACCAGCTGAATAAGAATTTATATTAGTGTTAGGGACCCTTGAGATGTGGTCTGCCGTGTAGTGGCTCAGGGGCTTACAACACTTTGGCCAAAATGTTAAACTAAAAGACCATTTTATTTAAAAGATATCTATACATATATATTTAGGCACTGTACCGTGTACAAGTTTCACTGGATGTGCACTGAGCTCTGTCTGTGTTTCATGTTCTGTCTCTGGTTTTAAATATATATTGCCATGCTCAGTAGCACTCCTCTGTGACACTTGTATGCTTATATATATGTTGTGATTATTTTGCGGGTTCAATATGAGCTTGCAGGTGTCCTGTATGTAACCTGCTATATAGTCTAACATGTAAAGCATAAGATAACCTCAATGTATAAGAAACTGAGTTACAGCCGACAAGGACACAGAGGAGTCCACATAAGGGATCAATTATATTTATTCTTTACACCCTCCAATCAGCTAAGACCAGCTGGTTAAATATAAATATACTGTATGTGTAGTCAAATTGGGATATTATGTCAAAATGTATTTATTAATTAATAAAACGGTCAGCAGGACCCCACATTGACACAGAAAATGATATCAACATGCGGTAACTACTTCACTATATTGCTGCTGTGTAAACTCACAAACCAGCACATACACATGAAATAGACATATAAACCACAAGTCACCAAATACCCTGTCTACTGTGGTACACCAGACATTAACCAGCCACCAGAGAAGGGTGATAGGCTGATATGGTTGAGGCTTGTACTCACCGCAGAAGTGCGAGCTGGAGCTGCTCGCTAAGCCCTAAACTGTCCAAACCACGCCAGCCGCGGAGATCACATCACAGCCCGAACTTCCTGGTTCCCCGCCTCAGCCAATTAGCAAGCGCGCAGAGTGACCTCTCGTGACCTATACGTGTTTTGCAACAATGTGCTTCGTCCCTTGGAGATGAGGTCACATCCTTAAAAAAAAAAAAAAAGAGACGGGCATATGACACAGTGTCCAATCGGATTGGAGCGGTACCATTCTTATGTTTTGGAATAACATAATTTGTATTATTTTGCTGTTTTGGTGATAGATGAATGTTATTCATGTGTACTATTAGACTTTTTAATTATTTTATTGTTGGAGTGTTTATTTAGGTGCTTGTGTATTTCTTTTATTATTGTGTATCTATAGTGGCTTATCATGTCCATATTATATGGGTATGATATGCCACTGTGCCAATCAATGGGAACAGGGTGGGTATAGTGGGGCCGGGGTGGGTGGGTATTGTGGGGGCGGAGTGGGTGGTTAGGCCTCCCGGGTGGGTAGCGGGGGATGGGGGCTTAATTACTGTAGCGGTTATGAATCGCTAAGGTGATTAAGGAGTTAGGGGCCATTAGATTGTATTTTTTCATGTACTCTTTCTGGCAACGTAGGACATGGACCTGGAGTATGCTGACGAGGATGCCCTTCATGATGGCAGGAGTAAGTAGACAGTTTTTATTTACTTTATTTATGCTGGCTGCCTAATGTTTGATTTTGAATGGGCAAATGAGCTATTATCCATATGTGGATAATAGATATTTTGCCCATTACTGTATGTGTTGGGGGGAGGGGGAGCGGGGTGGGGTTGTTGGAGGTAGAGGAGGTGGGTAGTAGCATTGTTGTGTTTATATTTTTTTTATTGTGGGTAGAGGGATTGGGTGAAGGGGGTAGTACCCCCAATGATGTATGTTTAGGCCTACCGGGTGGTAGTGGGAGGGTTTAACCCCTTCATTACCTTTGCAGTATTAACCGCTAAGGTAATGAAGGGGTTAACTCCCCCTGCAAACCCCCGCAAGGCCTAAACACCCTTCAAGGGCCAAAACCCACCTTCACCCACCCCCTCTACCCACAATAAACATGGCACTGGAAGTTAACCCCTTCATTCGCATAACGGTTAGCCGCTAAGGTAATGAAGTTGCCTGTAAATGCATTTTTATTGCATGGGATTCATGCCGGCTTTTTTTTCTAAGTCCTCTCTCGCCGCCTTCTCAACAGCTTCTCCCAAGAATTGTTTGGGGATAATGCATCCTCTGAATTAATGAGACTAATTACCATACAACACAAAAAGAAAATGAGTATTGTACTCTAGATAAAGAGATAAATATAATAAAGGAGAAATTAGAACCACTCATAGAGCATCCAGTGTTTAAAGCAAATGATATAATTCTACATAAAAGGTTAGATACATTAGAAAAGAAAATAATCAGTATCAAGCAAAATAAATTCAAAGAGATGAGGAAGACTACGCTTAGGAAATTGTTCAAATTGGAATGTCAATAGATGTTTTGAAAGAAGAATTCATATTGAAAGAGAAAAGGAACGATATACAGTAGGACAACTAACCCAGGACAGGAAATTGGTAATCAAAATAGGAAAGAAAGAGTTGAAAATAGGGAAGTATCTGATACAGAGCGAACTGAAAACCAAACACACTATCAAAATTGTAAATATCAGAAACCCAAAGATAAAAGAAAGGAACATCCTCATCACGGGTCTGTAAAAGATACAAAGAAATATAAAGATCAGACATATGATAGAGACAACTTAACTACCCAGTCAGGTTTTTTAAGCGCAGGGAGCTCTTCCAGTTCATGGGAGACTCGGAACCAATTCTCCCCACTACAGGAATTAAAATCGCCAGCTGGTCAGAAAAAAAGAAGACTAGAAGAAAACGGGGCAGAAGGAAGAAGCTACTGAAACAGGGAAACACAAAAAGTAAAAGTAACATTTTTAATTTAAGTAAGATTACATTGAATGAGTTCCAGCAAAAAGTGATATCCAAAGGATTAACCTTTGCACCAATTATACATCTGAAATTTTTTAAACTATTTATTGATGCGAATACATTTTTAAGAACGCTTTCTATTCAAAGACACTTTCTAAATCAGGCTGTAGAAAGAAGGGATGTTACTCAAATGGATAATAGGATACCATTAAATAGGAGAGAGGACTGTTTTGTACAGACTAAATTAAAACCAAGATCTACATTTTATCCTAGTCACGAGAAAGGAGAATTTTTCGATGTTTTTTTATCAGATGGTGAACAATAATTTTAATAAATTAACACAAGAAAACACTACATTCAGAAATAATATGACTAAAAGAGAAAGAGATGCTCTACAAAGTTTAATGGAAAATTATGATATTATTATAAAACAGGCAGACAAGGGGGGAGGGGTCGTCGTCATGGATAAATATTTTATATAGGAGAGGCCAATAGGATTTTGGGAGACACTAATACCTACTCTATTTTAAATCATAATCTAATTTTTGAGATTTTAGCGGATTTGAAATTATTGTTATTAAAAGGTAAAGATTTGGGAGTTCTTAATGAAAATGAATTTAAATAGTTATATAGAGATAAGCCAAGATTTCCCTTATTTTATTTCCTCCCAAAACTACGCAAAGATATTCGTAACCCACCGGCGAGTCTGATTATATCGGCATCGAGTCATTGACTATGGATCCATTATAATACATTGATTGTTTTCTACAGAAATATGTTACTGTATTGAAATCTTATTTAAAGGACACCACTGACATTATTAGAGTTTTAAAAGATATCGATTGACAGGAAGACTACATATTAGTGACAGCTAATGTTTCATCATTATATACCTCAATTGTACATCAAGATGGAGTGAGAGCTGTTGAAAAACATTGAGAGCTGATAAAGACCTCAAAGTTGATCAGATCAATTTTATTATAGAATCAATAGAATTTATATTACAGAAAAACTATTTCTGGTTCAATGATTGTTACTATTTACAAAAATGAGGAACAGCCATGGATACCAGATTTGCACCGAGCTATGTTAATATATTTATGGGAGTCTGGGAGGAGGACTACATTTGGTCCCATCATGAGCTCGGTGCAAATCTTGTCTCCTGACGGAGGTTCATTGATGATATTATATTCATTTGGAAAGGAAGTATGGAAGAACTTAATACATTAATTGAATATATGAACAATAATGGCTGGAATTTAAAAGGTACTAATAAGATGAGCCAAACAGAAATAGAATTCCTAGATTTAATCATCAATGTTGAACAAAATGTATTAAAAACAAAAACTTTTTTTAAGGGTGTGGATAGTAATAACTACATTATGGAGTCTAGTTGCCACCATAGGGACTGGATTAAAAATATTCCATATTGACAGCGCCGTATAATCAAGAGGAATTGCACTGAGGAAAGTGTGTATCTCCAACAATCTGAGGTCTTACTTAATAAATTTAAAGATAGAAATTATAGCTCAGCCACAATAGAAGGAGCAGTAAGGAAAGTTAATAATGTCAATAGGAATGATTTACTGAAAGAAAAAAAGAAAACAATCGATAAAAAAACTAATTTTAATATGTCTTTTATCACTCAATTCAATAGAGAAGCCCCGCAAATTAAAGGTACCGTATATTAAGCAAATATTGGCACCTTTTAAAAAGCGACCCCATTCTTAAAGATTTTATCCCGGATTGACCAAATGTTATTTTAAAAAAAAGCGCAGAATCTTAAGACTAAATTAGCCCCTACTACTTTAAAAAACCCCAGAAATAATCATTCATGGCTTGAGCAACCTAAGCGCTTTTATAGGTGGACCACTTGTAAAGCCTGTTCACACAGAGATATACTGTAGATAAATTAATATTTTCATTAAAAGAAACAGGTGAGTCCTTTACTATTGAAGGATACATGAACTGTAAAATGGATTTCGTCATATACATGCTGGAGTGCCCTTGTGGCCTCCAGTACATAGGATGTACCTCAAGACCATTGAGAGTGCGGATCTTAGAGCATCTCGGCAACATTAGGAAAAATATTTTAACCCATCATGTATCCAAACATTTTTCAATTTATCACAATTCAGATCCCAAATTCTTAAAATGTAAAGATACTGTATCAAACATGTTAAAAGAAATTGGAGGGGAGGTGATAGGATGAATGCATTAGCCAAAAGAGAGACCTTTTGGCTATACAAAATGAAGAACCTAGTGCCTGGGGATCTTAATGTTGATATTGACATTGGTGCCTTTTTAATTTAATAATTTAATACGTTTTATGTTCTTGGATGCTTTTAAGGTTCTACTCTCCCCTTTTTATAATCATTTATCTTTAACATTTCTGCTGTCTTTGAAATATATATGTATTGTATGTCTTTATTTATATAGCGCCAAAGTGTACTCAGCGCTTCACAAAGAATACAGTACAGGGAATTATAATAATACAATAAGTGCAGCAAAATAAGACAATAGGAAAGGAAATCCCTGCCTCAAAGAGCTTACAAGATAAAAGAGAGGACCTAAATCCTGAAAGGGTGCTTCTAAAATCCCCTGGAGAAAACTGTTTGATAATCCATGTAATGTCCCAATATAGGGATATAGAGACTGGAACAGACTTCAAATCAAATAAATGCTGATTGAACACGAAGCGTAGCCCGATATAGTATAGTCTCAGTGCAAAGATACAATCACCTGGTATAGCCATGCAATAAATCAGTATGGCGAGGAATAGAACAAGTATATCTGATAAGGAATGGAAGGGTAGTGTAGAGCCTCCTACCGCCTCACATATCAGTAGTTCCCTTTTGAGTTCCCCTTCTCGCTGTGTCTGGCACGCTCCAATCACTGTGAGTACCGCACCGACAACTGATGTATGCCATGGCTCTCCGGTATCGCAGAGTGTGAGCCGGACGTCCGTGGAGGCTGATCAGCTGATGTGCCAACTCCCTGCATCCAATACAGCCATGGCTCCATTCGTATCCTCACTCCTCCACTCCATCTTTAGTCCCAATGAATGTGGCTGCTGCACTGGCTACTGTTGTGGACAAAACAGCTGCTGGTTAAGTGAAGTATACTCACAACACTCTTCATTATCTGTTCCAATAAGGCGTGCGTCCGTACTAGTCGATGAAGATAAATGAACAGAAAAGGTAAGTCCTCTGACGCGTTATCAAAGATAAAGTGCTATTGAGGCAGGAAACGCGTCAGAGGACTTACCTGTTTGTATTTTTGGCTATATGCCTATTAAATAGGTTTTTTTTTTACCCGCATCCAGTCCAGTCTTCTTTGCTGCAGTGCTCCTACTTTTTTCTGTTCATTTATAGTCTCAGGTAGATGTGCGATTGCATCATAATGAAAACCACCACAAGCTCCTCTGCTAAGTGCAGGTTACAAGAGAGTATGGGACATTATGGTATTGTAGAGAGAAGCAACACAAGGCACTTTCGGATTTTAGTTAATCTAATTTATGAAAGCCGATGCACAACGTTTCGACCCATAGGTCTTTCTCAAGTGAAATAAAGTGGCATACTGTGAATGTTTAATATTGTCCTTCTTATAGACCCCGCCTTCCCATAGTGCCCTATGTTGATTATCCATGATCTTCTTCACATGTGCTGAAATAACTGCAGTCCAACTTGTCTCTTCTGCTTCCACGATTGGTCCTCGCACCTCAACGTTTGACATCATCACATTTCTGCCTCTGTCTGCTCAAATTTTGGGTGCATATTCTGAAGGTCAGTTACTTTCTGGGAAAGGACAATGAAGAATACATAGACAGTTATGAATGAACTGCTATACAACAAACAGACTTCCTTTTAAATATATTTATTTTAATATTAAATTCTCACTGGACACAGTTGGGTTAATGATGAATGTTATGATTGTAAACTCAAAACAATGAAAAGAATCCGAATCAGATCTAATGAATCAGATCCTTTAATATGTCTTTAGAGGGTAATTGCATAACTGACCAGTCTAATGAAAGGTAATATAAAATAATTTGACTGATTGTGAAAACAATATATTTTTTTATGTATACTGCAATAACACAATAAGTCAAACTCCTGCTTGACTTTACTGTTGCTACAATCTGACGTAAAATTATCCATAGCTTGTGGTTTTGCTATATTTACTATACTCACATCTCCCACTAACATTCTGTACCCTTCATTTCCATTTTGTGTCTTGTGTTAAACCATTATGATATCTTTTAACTCCCAATTAAGTTTTTTTTTAAATATATTTTCGCCTTCCATTTCCGTACCATTTGTATTATAATTTCATTATCAACTACAATTTATTTAAAATTTATTCTAAAGAATAAATAATGAAAAAAGAAAAGCGACACAAAAAGCTTTCACATTTGTGGACTACAACACCAGAAAAAGGACATAGCTGTAATCTCATGAGCAATAAGTAATGCATCAGATGAAAGAATAGAAACAATCTGTACAAATGTACCTCTGTCCTTCACGATACGGTATCATCCGGCTTTCACATTCAATAAATATTGGACAAAATTATTTTAATACAGGTTTCATTCAGTGCACCAGCACTTAGGAGACATCTATGTGCACTTATTAAGAAGCAATGTAACCAAACAGAGTGCTCATTGAAGTTTAATAGTAAGTAATTTGTTTCTATAGAAAGGTTTGGGTTTATATTTGGATTATTGTATATACATTATATAATACAGTTTCCCCCCCTCTCTGGAAGATGTACTGCTGGTTACTGCCATTTGTGGTGCACACATACCTGTGAGGGTCCAGGAGAGCTGAGTAGTCCGCGATGGTGTGGGGGAACAGGACAGGCTTTTGATGATCTTTAGGTTACACTCATGGTGTCAGTGCCTCCAACGCGAGTGGGCTCCAGGATTCCCAGAGACAGTCCCCCACTAGGGCAGATTCCATCCGTACCCCTACCCAATAGACTGAGAACTCAGGCAGGGGTATATAAAAAGGGATGATTTATTGATTGCAGTCACTGCTATCAGCACAGCGAATATATCAGGATTGATCTGGATTCCCAGACTTTAAATGATGCTTTGGCCTTAGTATATTATTGAGGGAGGCCTTGGTTCAGCTTGATCTTGCTCACCCCACTGGCCTCAGAAGGCAGGATACATTCCGTTATAGGGTATGTCGAGGATCAACTTTTTCTGTTCTACTAAATAGTTCTTTGGAGGTGTCTGGCCCCTCGTTTCATTTTCTGAGCTCCTTACCAATTCTCTAATTAGCAAAAGGGTGTAATACAACTCAGTGTCAGTACAAATTTCACTCTCCACTGAAGAGGTGGTAAGTGTCTATGACTGTCAAGGAATAAGATACAGTAAATGTGTATGTACTGTATTATTATTTTTCACTAAGAAATTTGTGCACCCGCAGTTTTCCTTCTTAATGTTACTGGAACTTTGTTACTGCCTTATGCCAGTTTTTAATTGTACCAAATCACAAAAAATCATTATTCTTCATTCATTTAACCCTTTTGGCACTTTCACATATTTCACCAAGTTTAGTGCATAGGACAATAAGAAATTGTATTCATTTAGTGCCGTACATGTTATATTTGGAGTTTGTGAAGAGGGGGGTCATCGGGAAGCACATATCATGTTGAAACAAAAAACAAGTGCTTATAGTGCAATATTGTAAAGTCAAAGACGTGATGATATAACTGCTAGCTAGGATGTATACACAGAATACTCACAAACGTGAGGTGGATAAAGGCACATAAAGGTATCTTTGAGGAATGGCTGCAATCCGTGCAAACGGGATATCACCAGACCGGTACTCTCCACACTGGACCTTAAGGTAAGACGATACTGGACATAGTGTAAACTGTATAACACATTTAATATGGGTAAAATGAAATCCAATCACTTTCCCTCTGTGCTGGCGTGCGACATCCGCATCCAGAGGTTCCAGTTGGGGCAAACAACGTCACTCTACGCGTTTCACCTTCTCGGTTTCTTCAGAAGGTGAAACGCGTAGAGTGACGTTGTTTGCCCCAACCGGAACCTCTGGATGCGGATGTCGTCACTTCCGGCTGCCGGTGATACGCATTCGTGACACGCACGCCAGCACAGAGGGAAAGTTGAGAGAAGACTCATCCGGTTGCAGAGTTTGCGGAGATCCATGTGTGATCGAAATGCTTTTTTATCGTACACACCATGTGAGTTGATTGGATTTCATTTTACCCATATTAAATGTGTTATACAGTCTACACTATGTCCAGTATCGTCTTACCTTAAGGTCCAGTGTGGAGAGTACCGGTCTGGTGAAATCCCATTTGTGAGACAGCCTGACACTTTATGTGAGACTGCCTGACACTTGGGTGGGTGGGTGGATAGGTGTGAGACTACCTGACACTTGGGTTGTGAGACTGCCTGACACTTGGGTTGTGAGACTTTTTTCCAGTCTGCCAGCAGATCAGTTGCCAGCTGTGAGCCTTCCTTCTGGTACACACACACACACACACACACACACGTCCCCGATACTAAGCTCCGCCCCCGGCATACCCTGACCTCCAACCAGTCCCACTCTTCTACTCTAAAGCCCCGCCCCCCGGCATCCTGCTATTGGGGGAAAAAAAATACTCACGGCCACCGCATCCTTGTCACACTGCCCTCACGCACCGCCGCATCCTCCTCACGCTGCCCTCGCGCTGCCCTCGCGCACGGCCACATCCTCCTCACGCTACCCTCGCGCACCGCTGCATCCTCCTCATGCTGCCCCTGCGCACCGCCGTCGCCGACTCGCGCACGGGACCAGTCACCAGGAGCAAAGCCCGGGATATTCCCGGGAGGGGCGGCCAACCGGGACAGCCCAGAAAAAAATGGGACGGTCCCGGCAAAAACGGGACGAATGGTCACCCTAGCCATTACTATAGGCGCTAACTGAATAGAGCACGTTCCTTAATAATCCCAAAATGGTGACTCGGACATTTCGGATGTAGAAACTTCCTCTGCATCTCATTCTGTATCCTTTGTATACAACAGACGACAGAGAAGCCCAATGCTACATCCAACATGACAGAAATACACAGTAAAATACTTATATATTCTCTTGAAATAGGGTAATTTAGTTTAACCCTTTGGCCAAAGCGTTGTAAGCTTGCGAGCCACGTCAAGGCAGACACCTGTTCGCAAGGCCTAACACTATCAGATAAAATACTAATATACCAGGACCATCTACAGGAAATTCACAAGATCAAGCCTCCCATCAACAGAAACAACAACAACAACAGAAA
Organism: Ascaphus truei; assembly: GCF_040206685.1. Classification (NCBI taxonomy): domain Eukaryota; kingdom Metazoa; phylum Chordata; class Amphibia; order Anura; family Ascaphidae; genus Ascaphus; species Ascaphus truei. The sequence goes on from NC_134486.1 coordinate 351,393,572, forward strand.
TCATTCCCTTTATTTCATAAGAGCCTAAAAGAACAAGAAGAGGAAAGAGGAGGAAAAGGCTCCAAAGAGAAAGGAGTTCTAACAGTTTCTAATAATGTAATTAATATCTCTGGAACTGAGCTTTCGAACACTGAGATTGCTCTTTTGGACAAGGGTTTGAAATTCTCACCCACCATGGACTTTGATGTTTTCGGCACAACAATAGATGTTTACAAGTTTGTTCGAAAATTATCTCTTAAAATGTTTTTTGATAAATTTAGTAAACTTGAGGATAGAGTGGATTCTGAGTTAGAGGTGTGTGATGGGGGTCCGCCGTCCCTTTTGGGGGGCGGCGCCCCCTCATCACACACCACCTCAACCACTTCAGGAGAGTTAAGTACCTTCAAGGAATTTTGTGCAATTAAAGATATGGAGGATCTTTGGTTGGAGCAATCTGTTCCTCCACATGAATCCTCCATTCCCACACTTTCTCAATGGAATTCAGGTCTCAAAAATAATTCTATCTTTTACCCTACTCACATAAAAGGCTATTTTCTCACCATGTTTGAGAACTTGGTCATTAGGGACCTTCGTCTTCTATCGCAAGGATTCTCCTTTTCTCGCTATGATTGTGACAATCTTAGCAGGGAAAAAAGAGCAGCGGTAAAAAAATCTTTAAAATAATTGATTGTTGATTATTAAAAGTGCAGATAAGGGGGGTGCAGTGGTGGTGCAGAGTCGTGAGAGTTATCTTACAAAAGCTCTTCGTCAACTGGAGAAATTTTCATCTTACTCTGTACTACCTAATGACCCAACCTTAGAATTTATGAAGACCCTAAATGAGCTTGTGGAATTGGGGGTGATTACAGAGGTTTTGTCAAAAAAATAAGTTGACTTTATTAATAACCCCCATCCCATAATCCCCATCTTTCACAATCTCCCAAAAGTCCATAAGACATTGGTCGGCCCTCCAGGTCGGCCAATAGTCTCTAGTATTGGATCTTTGGGAGATGGTCTTTCCAGGTACATCAATGGTTTCTTACAACCTATTGTGAGAACTTTACCATCATATATTCTGATTCTGGTGACCTTATGGGTAAACTTATGGATGTACCTTGGTGTAGTGAATATTTATGGGTCACATTAGATGTGGTTTCTTTATATTCTGTCATTCAGCATGATCACGGTCTGGCAGCTGTCCGCCATTTTGTGGAGAATCCATAAACTTCAACATTTCAATCCACCTTCATCTTGGAAGCCATTTCTTTTCTTCTCACACACAATTTTTTCACTTTTCAGCACAAGATTTATTTACAATTAATCGGCACAGCTATGGGCACGAGTTTTGCACCTTCTTATGCAAATCTCTTTATGGGGTGGTGGGAATCACAACACATTTTTTCTAGTAATAACACTTTCCGTAATAGTATTTTTTTTTCAGAAGATTTATTGACGATCTCCTTATCATCTGGAAGGGTGACCTCACTGCTCTCAATTCTTTTGTTCATTATCTAAATCACAATATTTATAATTTACTCTTCACTATTAATTCACATGCATATCATATTAATTTTCTGGATCTCCAATCATCGATGTTAATGGTACAATACAAACAGATGTGTTCCGGAAAACGAACTCCAGGAACACATTCCTAAGGGTGGACAGCTACCATCCCAGGGCGGTGATCAGGGGGATACCTAATTGACAGTTCCTCAGGATGAGGAGGAATTGCTCTACATTAGAGTGTTTTCTTTCTCAGTCTGAGGGGCTTGCCCAACGGTTTCTGGATAGAGGTTATCCAATGGAGGGCCTTAATGAGGCTTTCCAGACAGCACTCCACACGGATAGATCTATACTTCTTCAAGTTCTTACAGCATCATCACACATCGATCAAAGAAAGATGGGGAATAGAGCCAAGAATAGGTTGCCAAACAATTCACCAATGTTTATTTCTCAATTCAATAGACAAAGTAATAGTGTCAAATCGATTATAAAGAAACATTGGGGGATTCTAGAGATGGACCCAATTTTAAGTAAACATATTGAATATAGTCCACAGTTTGTCTTTAGACGGGCAAAAACAATTGGCTCATATGTATCTCCCAGTGACATTACTATTCCTGACATTAGACATGAGTCCTTTATTACTAAGGGTTCTTTTCGATGCGGAGCCTGCACCACTTGCAGATATATGAGACCTTCTACATTTTTTCTCCCAAGTTTACATCAGATTGGTAATAACAATAATAATAAAAAATATCAAATCAATAGTTTTATAAATTGTAATAGCCATTATGTATTGTATTTGATAACTTGCAGATGTCATAAAAGGTATGTAGGGAGAACGACTAGGGCACTTAAGATTAGAATTCAGGAGCACCTTAGACTTATCAGAAAAAAAAGATTTTAATCACCCAGTGTCTAGACACTTTACAGAATGTGGCAAAAGATTTCCCAAAACAAACTGTTTTTAAACACTGACAGGACTGTAACAATGGTATTTGGGACCAAGACTAACTTTTTAAAGCTTCCAGTGACTGAGCTCCAGATCAGAACCAACGCTAACACCACCCTAACTCCTGTTACTAGTTTTAAATACCTGGGCATATGGTTTGACTCCCACTTAAAATTCGGAATGCACATTGATACCCTGACATCCAAAACCTATGCCAAACTAGGTGTACTTTACAGGAACAAATCCTCCCTAAGCCTGCTGGCCAGAAAGCGTATTGCACAGCAGATGCTAATGCCAATTATCGACTATGGAGACATAGTATATGGCTCGGCACCCCAAACCCACCTTGGCAAACTTGACACCCTCTACAATTCAATTTGTCGTTTCGTTCTCCAATGCAACTACAACACACATCACTGCGAAATGCTCAAAGAACTAGATTGGTCATCATTCGAGTCTAGGCGCAAAGTTCACCTTTCCTGTCTTGCCTTCAAATACTTTCTGGGCAAGCTACCCACCAATCTGAACAAGCTCCTCACCCCTACCACATGCAGCACTTATCATCTGAGATCTGACTCCAAAAGACTGTTCATGGTCCCAAGGCTCAACAAAGTATCCGGCCGCTCCTCCTTCTCTTACCGTGCACCCCAAAACTGGAACAACCTACCAGAGACTTTCACATCCACCACCAGTTTAAGTTCTTTCAAAACTAAGGCTGTCTCACATTTTAATCTAGTCTGTAACTGTTACATAAACCTATAATATACATCTTCTCTAACTGTGCATGCAATGTATTGTATATAATGTATACCCTGTTCATTTATGTAACTGTATTTGTAACCATTATTATTTGTCATATTAACTATGCCCTGGACATACTTAAAAACGAGGGGTAACTCTCAATGTATTACTTTCTGGTAAAACATTTTATAAATAAATAAAATAAATAAAGGTGGAGCTTGGAATTTTTCTTTTTTGGGAATTGAATTAGTACATCAACATAAAAGAGGAGGTGATCATGTGAATCTGCTGGACCGGAGGGAAGCGTATTGGATCTTCATGCTCCAAACGCGCTTCCTTCTAGTTATTAATGTAGATTGGAGCTTGAGTCATTTTTTGAAAAAGAAATATGTATATACACATTGAATGAAATATCTTTCTTTCTCTTTTGTATTTTATATTTGATTCCCTTACAGATATTCCTATACAGTCTTTCATGATATTTCTTACAGCTTTTCATGATTTGCTTGAAGTCTCCTTTCATTATTGTTTTGGAGCCCAAGGAACTGTGTATGTAATGTTGTTAGGTTCTGTTTGTCTTTAGTATTTTGATAGATTTCCTGTAACCAGGGTCACGAATGATGTATGCATAGTTCCAGTAAGCTTAACTCATGCCTTCCCTCTTCCAAGCACAACAAGTCCTTTTGTCTTTCTTAATTTTATTGAGGAAAAATCACAGGAAGAAAGGTACTTGTAGATGTAGTGTGGGTAGAGAGTGCTTCTCTGTCTGAAGTGCAATGTATCAAGGATGAGGCAGTGTAAAACAAAAAGGCCTTGCTGGGGTAAATAGTAGGCAGTTACTCACGCAGAGTCCAGGGTGAAAAGGAAGTGAGGAGCAAGGGTCACACTAGAAGGGAAGTGAGACTATACTAACTGTCAGCAAGGACAGGGGGGTAGGAATAGCCCACTCTCAGCTAGGAGAATAGGAGATGAAGGCAACCAACACAGGCTGTGTAAACAACATGTAACAATAATGTTGCCTTTTCACATGCAGCTAGCTGCTGGGACAGGGAAAATAACAGGCAGCTGAACTAGGGAGAATGAATCCCATGAGCTGCAAAGGGAGACAGAGAATATGGAATCTGGTTCCAGGACACTCCCCGTCTGGTATCTGGAGATACCACTATATACCTGGAATATGTGGAACATATGTGCAGTACAACAAACATAACAATGCAAAGTTCGTGTCAACATAGCGATGTGACACCGGCCGGTATCACTGGTTTCAAAGTCCCTTGGCCAAGGTTCTTTAGCAAAGGATGTCAAGCGGATGCACCGGTCCAGGTTAGCAGGGTGCACCACAATGTCTTTTGCAAAAGTCTCTGGTCCTGTTTCTTTTCAAACTTATGGAAGAACAGTCCTTTTGTCTCTGTAGTTTCACATACAGAGTGCATCCCCTTGTAGGTATGCCAGTCGTGGTAGCCTGTCGCTCTATCACCTTGCGGAAATGGATCAACACTTCTGGAAGACTGGTTGTCAAGTCTGGTCAAGTGAAGAGGGCGTCGTTCAGGGAGACTCCCTGGTGCTGAGCGCTGGAGCTGAACACTACCCGGATTTGATCGGGTTCCTGATGGTGGTAGACCCCAGATGATTGGAGGTACCAGCATTCTTCACCTTCCTTCAGTGGAGGTGCTGGCTTTGCGTGGCCGCTAAGGAATGTCTTCTGGATGAAGGCCACAAAATTATGTTTGGTCTCCGGTTTCCTTTGTAGGTCGCAGCAGAGCGAAGTGAGCCTAGAGGTGGCATGTTCTTTGTTGTTTGGAAGGCGTCTTCTTGGTGAATGGAATGGTAGCGGGGTCACCCAACTGCCCGATCTGTCCTTGAAGAGCTCCTTATCCATTAACTTCCGGAATTCTCCATCTTCCATCGACGGTACTGGTTTGCTACCGTCCCTTGTTGTCTGGAACGCTGTGTACCCTAAGTCATCGGTGCATTCCTCTTGCACGAGAACGTCTCCACGTATTTTGGTGATACGCCTTTGTGTCTCTTTGTTAACTGCCGTCAGGAGGCTGTTTTCTCCCTGGACATGACGAGGAACAGTCTCTTTTGTCCTTGTAAATCCCTTTGTGAAATATCTCTGCGACTGTCTCTTTTTTGACGTGTGAGAGGACAGCCTTTTTGTTATTGTGACTTCACCTGCAGGGCACAACCTTTTGCGGCTATGCTAGCCGTGGCAGCTAGCTACTTTGCCACTTGGTATTCTGCGGAGAGGAACAACTGAACGTCTTAGCCGTGCCATTACTCGTGGGAGGACCGTCTGATCGTTTATTGTCTTTTGGACGATCCCTTTGTTGGTCACCTTTGGGAGGTTACTTTCTTCCTTCAGTGGAGTTGACTCGTCATCCCTGGTTGTCTGAACCACTAAACATCCTAGGCCATTGTCACATCCCCCTGATGTGAGGATGTTTTTGTTGATCTCAGGGGTATGACCTTGTCTCTTCTCTTCACTTGGCCCTCTTGTTACTTGGAGATGGCCAAGACATGGTTCAGAGAGGGATGTGTGTCCACATTCTGTTATCACCGTTCTGCGGGCGTCAACATATTCTGGTCCGTGCCCTTTGTCGGTGCACACGTTGCCCACTATCACCCATCCTAGGTCAAGTCCTTGGGCATATGGTGCGTTGTGGGGTCCGTTACGCTGTTAACAGACTTTGTGCACCCTCAAGATGTCCCTAATGAGCAGCAGCAAGATCTTGGTACCTTGTTCTACCAGCGGGATGTAGCCACGATGTGCCCCATCTGGTGTGGGAATCTCGGCCCTGTTTGCAGCCATGTGGTTGCACTCGATGAGTGTGGGGAGAGCTATCTTCACTCTGTTATCCACTGAACGTATGACGTAGCCGCTTGCTCTTCTCACTGTTGTCTCTGTTGACGCTGCACAGGTTCTGAGGTTGTAGGGTGAGGCATTGTCTTGTGAGTTGAATAAGTTGAAGAATTCCGTCTTTGCCAATGATCTGTTACTTTGATTGTCGAGGATTGCATACATCCGGATAGCCTTCTCAGGTTGTCCCTGGGGGTGCACTGCGACAAGGCATATTTTGGAGCAGGATATTTTGTCACTTCCTTTTCTGCAAACCTCAGTGCACTGAGACATGACAGATATTGGCTCTCCTTCTCCTTCCTCCCCGCCATGCTCCGCTACGGAGGAAGGGTTGTTGAGTTGGTGGAGTGTCATTGCCTCTGGATGTATCTTGTCACTTTTGCACACTACACACTTGATGTCTTCTTTACAGTCTCTGGCTAGGTGAGTCGTGGAACTGCAGCACCTGAAGCAAACACCGAATTCTCTGAGTAACTTCTTGCATTCCTCTAGGGACTTCATCCTGAACCCAAAGCACCTGTTAAGTGGGTGTGGCTTCTTGTGTATGGGACATTTCCTGTTTGGGTCCCTTGGTTCCTCGTCTCCGGCGACTGACTGATTGGGAGTAGTTTGGGTCGTGGGGGACACGTCCGTCCTGTGGACCGAGATGGGTGTTTGAGTGTTACCGTATCTCGCCACTGGTCTCTCATTCCTCAGGCTGCTTGCACTGTGTGTGGTTTGCGCACCCAAGATGAAACTGGGATCGTTCCTTGTCCTTGCCGCTTCACGGATGAAGCTCAAGAAGAATGAGAATGGGGGGAAGGCGACTTGCTTCTCCCTTTTGTATTTGGAGCCTTGTGAAATCCATCTTTCTTGGAGGTTGTAAGGTAGCTTCTCCAAGATGGGTCTCACTCCGCGAGCCGAGTCTAGGACGTTGCGACCTGTCAAGGAATGGTCTGTTCTCGCAGACTGCAGCTCCTGTAGCAGGTCCCAGAGTTCTAGTAACTTCGAGTAGTCTTTAGCTGTGATCTTGGGAAAGCTGTCGACTCTTTTGAAGAGTGTATTTTCGATTGCTTCGGGGCTGCCGTAACACTCTTCTAGCCTTTCCCATACTAGGTCAAGACCTACCTGGGGGGGTTCGCATTTGCTGCCCCGAGTCTCTTCGCGTGTTCCATGGATTCTATTCCCAGCCATTTGGCTAGAAGTCTGAGTTCTTCCCTTTCTGAGACGCCCAGGCTCTTGATTGCGTCCTTGAACACGAACTTCCACATACGGTAGTTCTCGGGACGGTCGTCAAAGTTGGTAAGTCCTGTTTGCATCAGGTCGCGCCGGATCATGTACTTGGCCATGTCTGTCAGGCCTGAGACATCGGCGTGTTGGTCACGTTCTGAGGTAGTTGCTGGGAGGGTCCATGCGGTTGCCTCTTTCTTGGCGTGGACATGTGATGACTGCTGGTCAGTGTGAGGGGCTGTGTTTTCCCGTGTGGGTGTACCTGGATTGCGAGCCTGTTGTAGTGCATCCGTGTGCGCGCTGGTGTGTGGATCACTGTTGCGGCTGTGGCGGTCCCAGATAGCGTGTGCCCTTAAAGGAACAGCGTCTTCTCCACGTGGACCTAGCAAGTCTTCGGTGTCTGTGAAGTCACTCCCTTCGTGTTGAGATGGTGCTCAGGTGTTTACACTGAAGAGGCTCCTTACGTAGTCTTCAGTGCGTTGGATTGGATCCTCTGAAGCTATCCGTCTATACGGTTGCTCCCCGCCGTCCTGTCTCGCAGCTTCTTCTAAGACTTCGGCTTGGGCTATGGCGGCAGCAGCTTCCATTTCTTGATTTAGGGCCTCTAGGTTAACGTCCACCTCTGTCTTTTTCCGTGCAGTGGTGGCAGTGGCTGCAGCGGCAGCTGTCTGCTCCTCCTCTTCTATGCGGGCCCTTTCTAGTTGCCTCTTTCTGAGCATGCGCTGCTCTGGCACGTGCGACCTCTGCGGTGGCTTGCGCCTTGGTAGCGCTGGCGCTTTCGCTGGACACGATAGATTGCGCTGATCTTGCTGACCTTGATGAATGCCTGGATGTGCTGGAGCGCTGTGATGCAGTTTCCAGCAAAAGGTCTTTTCTCTGGTCTTCGGCCTCAGTGATAGAGGTCTGCATGAAGCCGTCGCGCTCCAGGTCAGTTGCCTCCTGCTGGTCACGTTCGCTGAGGCTTTCTTCCTTGTTGATTCTTTACAGGTAGGCGAGATATGTTTGTGACAGCATTTTGTACTGTTTGTGACTTGATCTCAATTGTGCTATCGCTTGCCTAATCTGTTTCTCCTGATCGCTAGTACTTGCAATGTTACATATTTCACGACCAGTGTCCTCCCAGGCCTTCTCTAACTTTTTGCGGTGTGTGTCAATGTCAGCCTCATATTTTTCGCGGGCCTTTTGTGTCAGTGTGACTGTCCGTTTAGGCCTTGCGTCTGCCTGTGCCTGTTGCAGTTGCGCAGCGGTCTCTGTGTCTGACTGGTCACTGTCCTGCGTGATGTCTGGTGACGCTCTGAGTACTGCCATGCTGTAAGTGTGTGTAGGCCTTTAGCCAGTACATGTGGCGTGCGGTCTGTTACCTGCGTCAGTGATGGCCGATTGTCTCAGATGATGCCGAGCGGTGTCCTGCAGCGTTCAGCGTAGGGGTAGCTGTACTCACAGGTGTCCGGTGGCTCTGACCCGTGTCCTGGCGGGTGTCCGGTGGCGTGGCCCTTGGTGGCGCTAGCCATGGGGACGTGCACAGGGGTAGGTGAGATGGTAGCTCCTCGCTATGGAGCTGTGCAGAGGTGAACTCAAACAGAAAAGGGCGATCAAAGTTCTGTGTAAGATGCACTGTCTGACTGCAGCGCTGCTGCTTTGTGTGAAGTTGCAGGCTCTGTGAGCAGTGTAAATCTGCTTGCTTGTTTGTAAGACTGCAGGCTGTGTGCAGTTTGCTGTATAAAGCCTGCTGCCCTTTCTGGCAGTGTAAAGCTGCTTGCTTGTGTAACGGGTTTCCCCCCCCCAATCTCACATTGGCCCGGGTAGTCTAACCAACCCCCATTACGTGTTCGTGTTTGGTGGTGCACCTGTAGGCAACAGGGCTCCTGAGTCTCCCGCTTGATGGTATTAGGGGATGTCATCCAGACAGGCAGCTGAGGTAGTGTGTGCGAGTCCTACCTATATCCAGTGCAGCGCCTCCACCTCATCAGGATCTGTGCTTCCGCAGGGAGATGGTCCTGGTGAGGAACTCCTTCTTGGTGGTGCCATCCACTGCTGAGTAACTTCACACTCACACAGTGGAGGTATATTCGAACAGGGCATCTTTATTGATGGTGGTATGGGCAAGCTGCCCCTCACAGCTAACAGCTCAGCCACTCATCTCCTTGTAGCACTCCCTTAGGAAGGTCCCTTCTCTAATAGAGCTGCTTTCCACCTATCCTCTCAGAGAGATTCCCCAGCTTATCTGGCTGCTGTAAGCTCCTCTCTTGAGCTGCTTTGTCTCTCTCAGCTCCTCTAACTCTGCTCCGTCTGCTCACTGACTCACAGCTAGCAGGAGAGACTGCAACATTGTTGCAGACCTTCACGTGCCTCTCAGTGAATAGAGGCAGCCCAACAACAGGAAACTGAACTCCTAACTTTAGGCAGTGCTGTGTCTTATATCACCCCCCAGAGAACAAACATGCTCTGTATCACTAAGTGGGAACACACTGCATGTTGTCACTTCCTTTGGGGACATATGACACCTCACCAGGGTGTGAGGGCAAACCTCATTGATTGTTGCTGGCAATCCTGCATACTTACCAGGTTTACTGCCAGCATGAGAAAGAGATATGTACACCAATCTTAGACTTGGCTACATTCTCCCCCTGGTGGAATCCCAACGCCCTCGCTTGGGACCTAAATTTGCGGAACCTTCCTTCAGGTAGCACTGCAAAACATAACAACACATTATTACAGTACATATCTTTTCTTATAACCATAATAACAGACACATCCTAACGTAGATGTGTAACAACCAGAATTACCTCCTGCTGTAGTATCCATTACTGGTACCCCTATATCCTCTTAAGGTGGCTTACGTACAGCATGGTCCACTGGGCTTAGAGCATCAATGCTGTAACACTCTAGGTGACATACTGGACACCCACAATCAGCCCAAAATTCTGGCATGGATGCTAATGGACCGAAAGGATCATGCCCATACATCTCCCTAAGGCATCTCCTGGAGATGTAGCATATCCCCTCTTGACTACACCACGTCTCATCTAACCCGCCAGGATCCCAATTTTCTGCATCAAGGGAACCCATCTCGAATGTAAGTTCGCCCTCCCAGGAATGGTGAAAATTACGTACCCAATTTTGGCGATCCCTAATAACTTTCTGACAGTGAGGGCACATAGGCTGCTCCCCGGGCAATAGGCAACATATGAGCAACATTACCCAAATCCCCAGATGAAACTCCCAAAGTTCCTGGAGACCCAAAATTTGACCCAATGCTCTTAGAATCACATCCCACCCTAACAGTATGATTGTCATCATTAGGGCTGTATAACATTCTTGGCATAGCCATTTCCCTCCCCGATCCCTCATCGGAATCAATACAGTCACCCCAGTCCAGATTTCCCCCAGTCCATTCTTCAGAAGTGGCTCGGGACTCCCCAGACAACCCTTGGCTAGAATGGGACCCATAGGAAAAAGTGACAGGGGCAGGGGTTTTAACTATGGCCGGGGGTTGGGCATAGAGAAACACTGCTGGCATACGCAGGGCTACGACCCGCAACTTCTCGCTACCTTGCCCGGTACCATCGGACTGGCACTCCGGTTCACTCGCCTCCTTACTCCCAGGCGTCCGCAGGGCCTGCTGGCTCTTCTCGGACCCAGGCAACCTGGTACAGCTGCTTGGCCGAGAGGACACGGCCATCTCGCTGGACTCGCCGCCATCTTGCGTTGGGTTCCCAACCGGAACCTCTTCCTCCAGAACGACATCCGCCACCGGAAGTGATGGTTCTGCTCTCCGCTCCGTTTGGGCCCGGACTAGGCCTTTCTCCGCCGTTGCCACCGCCGGAGCCTGTGGAGGGTACGGATGTATCTCACCGCTCCGTCGGCTCGGGATGGGTTCCTCTCCACCGTCTGTTCCGCCAGTCACCACGGCCGTGGGACTCCGCCTCTCAGGTTGTTTCTGCACCGGCGACACGAGACTCCACTCCGCCGCTACACAGGTAAGTGCCGGTTCTTTTCCAACACCGCTGTAGTGGTCTGGCGGCAGGCGCATCACCACCGATGGGACTTTAACCTCTGCCTCGGAGGATATCACGATCGGATCCTCCGCAAGGTAGTCACCGGGTTCTTCTGTGATACAACCAGTGGATATAGGTACGAAGCTGGCGTGCACCGATACCTCCACTACGGTTGCGCTCTTCTCCTCCGATGGTTCGCTTGGTTCCATAGATAGCGGGGCAGGTGATTTCTGCTCGGGACCGGGGCTAAAATGTTCACTTGGGCACACGGGCCCTCCACAACCTCCACAGCTGAGGTAGGTGATTCTTTATCTCCAGCTTCACTGGTGTGGTCCGCCGGCTGGGGCATTACCACAGCTGGGTGTTGGGCCCGGGAGGCACTAGGTAACTTCCCCCTGAAGACAGCCTGAACTTCAGCAAAGCTCATAGTGATATAGAGTCCCGACTCCTCCTCCTGGTGAACAGAAATGGCTGATGACTGCTCAAAACTCTCGCTCCCCCTGGTGGAATTTAAAGAAGGGGCGGCACACTCTTTCACGTTATGGCCCCTAATTGGCTCTGAGTCCGTCACAGTCTCTGAGGGCGCGGCTACAGCTTTCGCGCCATACCTCCCCGCAGGGTGTGGTTTTCCTTGTGGCGCCAATCCCGGCCAACTTTCTGCAATTTTAGCATTTGCAGAATTTTCGGCAACTGGCCCACGCGGTCTCCCAGGGAGGCGGGAACCGCCATTTTGGATCGATCTGCCACCCCTATTAGCAGCAGGGGTAACTTCATATTTCTGTATCTCATCCCTTAGCTTCGCCCAGGAAAGGGGTTCACCCCGCATCCAGGAGCACCTCATCCTGACTACAATAGGATGGTCAGGTATCGCTCCTCTCAGAAATTGATAACAACAGCACACATTCATCTCGGTGTCCGTAATACAATCCCTTTTCCGCATCAACCATAAGACTCCTCTAATGCGCAGGAGAAAATCAGATAGCTCCTCTCCGTCTTTCTGACGAAGACTGTAGTACCACTTCACCAATTGTCCTATGTCCTCTTCACACGCAACGGACGGAGTGAGCATTACTACTGACTCCAACGCCGTCGCCATTTTGGTTGCGGTGTTTGTTCTGATTGTATATGGAGCTCCTCTCTGCGGGGCAGACGCCATACCGATACAACAAACATGCCTGGTGCACCACCTTGTGTACCTAATGTAGATCTGACTCGTGTTTGCACTACCTTAGGCTAGGCTCACTCTTGCTGTGTCTGCTGTATCTCCTTCCTCCCAGTCTGTGCTCCCTTCGGTAAGTGGTATGGAATGGGCTAGAGTACTCTGGGGCTTCCATGCAGTACTTGGGCGTCTTCCTCTCTTGGTCAGCCTAGCGCAGACCCTCTCCAGGATTCCTGACCACGTTAACAGGCTATCCCTTCAGGCATCCTACCCCTAGCGCTACCTCAAGGTGACTCGGACAGCTATAGCCGCTCTCCAGAACCACTAACTCCTCTCAGGTTCCCAGGTCTTCCCTGCGGTTCCATCCCAACACAGCACAAAGTGGCAGCATACACTTTCCCTGTTTCCTAGCGTGTGCCTAGCAAAAGCCTGTCCTGTTGACTGGTCTATCTCAGCAGCGCCTCCAATTGTAACGGGTTTCCCCCCCAATCTCACATTGGCCCGGGTAGTCTAACCAACCCCCATTACGTGTTCGTGTTTGGTGGTGCACCTGTAGGCAACAGGGCTCCTGAGTCTCCCGCTTGATGGTATTAGGGGATGTCACCCAGACAGGCAGCTGAGGTAGTGTGTGCGAGTCCTACCTATATCCAGTGCAGCGCCTCCACCTCATCAGGATCTGTGCTTCCGCAGGGAGATGGTCCTGGTGAGGAACTCCTTCTTGGTGCTGCCATCCACTGCTGAGTAACTTCACACTCACACAGTGGAGGTATATTCGAACAGGGCATCTTTATTGATGGTAGTATGGGCAAGCTGCCCCTCACAGCTAACAGCTCAGCCACTCATCTCTTTGTAGCACTCCCTTAGGAAGGTCCCTTCTCTAATAGAGCTGCTTTCCACCTATCCTCTCTGAAAAATTCCCCAGCTTCTCTGGCTGCTGTAAGCTCCTCTCTTGAGCTGCTTTGTCTCTCTCAGCTCCTCTAACTCTGATCTGTCTGCTCACTGACTCACAGCTAGCAGGAGAGACTGCAACATTGTTGTAGACCTTCACGTGCTTCTCAGTGAACAGAGGCAGCCCAACAACAGGAAACTGAACTCCTAACTTTAGGCAGTGCTGTGTCTTATATCACCCCCAAAGAACAAACATGCTCTGTATCACTAAGTGGGAACACACTTCATGTTGTCACTTCCTTTGGGGACATATGACACCTCACCAGGGTGTGAGGGCAAACCTCATTGATTGTTGCTGGCAATCCTGCATACTTACCAGGTTACTGCCAGCATGAGAAAGAGATATGTACACCAATCTTAGACATGGCTACATTTGTCCTGGGGTGCAGAGACTATTCTGTATTAGCATAAAGTCTTTGAGTAGCAGCTCCTGCGTGTGTTTTCCCCAACACAGTCTTTGTTTTACTTTCCTGGAACCAGGGTCACGAATGATGTATGAATAGTTCCAGTAAGCTTAACTCATGCATTCCCTCTTCCAAGCACAACAAGTCCTTTTGTCTTTCTTAATTTTATTGAGGAAAAATCACAGGAAGAAAGGTACTTGTAGATGTAGTGTGGGTAGAGAGTGCTTCTCTATCTGAAGTGCAGTGTATCAAGGATGAGGCAGTGTAAAACAAAAAGGCCTTGCTGGGGTAAATAGTAGGCAGTTACTCACTCAGAGTCCAGGGTGAAAAGGAGTGAGGAGCAAGGGTCACACTAGAAGGGAAGTAAGACTATTCTAACTGTCAGCAAGGACAGGGGGGTAGGAATAGCCCACTCTCAGCTAGGAGAATAGGAGATGAAGGCAACCAACACAGGCTGTGTAAACAACATGTAACAATAATGTTGCCTTTTCACATGCAGCTAGCTGCTGGGACAGGGAAAATAACAGGCAGCTGAACTAGGGAGAATGAATCCCATGAGCTGCAAAGGGAGACAGAGAATATGGAATCTGGTTCCAGGACAATAGATCTGTCATGTTTCTGGTGAATTAACTCACCCAAGAGTCTTTTCAAGTTGCTTTTGAATGACTTTGGTAATTTTTTTGTATATGCATAATTATTATTATTTTTGTTTATTCATTTATATTTATAATTATCATGATTTTATTGTATTTTCATTATGAAAGTGAATCACCAATATCAGCATACGGTTTTATTTTAACTACACATTTTCTATGATATTATTCTCTTTATTGTAATGTTTGTGCATATTTTTGTTTTTAATCACATCTCATTCATTACCCTTATGGGTTAATGTGTTATTTGCAGATACACTCTTTTTGTCTCTTTATTATGATTGACTAATGTTTAGTCAGTTTTTTTTTTTCACTTGGGATACATTATTTCGAGCACTAGACTTGCTGATCCCAGATGATGCCTCTTATTAATTTATTCTGCCTATTTTGCAGATAGGGGTGTTTCAATACATTATCGGGGACTATGCAAGGTATGTGTCTCTTTTAACTTTTGCTCCTTTTTGTCCCATATAGCGATCCATAGCCGCTTCGCCCAGGGATCTGCAGTGACTCTGAGTATACCTCTACATGATGCGCTTGCGCCGGGAGGTTGCACGATGACGTCACAACGTAATCTGGCGCGAAACGGAGGCGGATCAGCTGAGTATTTAAAATAGTGTATCTGCATTAGTTTTTCACTTTTTGATAAAGAACAACACGTTCGAAACGCATAGGAGGTTTTTCCCTGTGCTGTTTTTACTCCATTAAAGATTTTTTGGTTACTTGGATCCTCTCCTGACTCCAGTTTCTGACGGTGCTCTACTCTTCTCACATCTACCTTGGACTTACCAGCAGAAGCACGTCATCCACCTTTAAGACCCACCTTAAGACACATCTGCTTAAAGAAGCATATGAGTAGCACTGGATAATCATGGACACATGACACAAAGCTTGGCCCCCTGCAGACGCACTTACTAGTATTCCCTCCTACTGTCTCTGTACGTTCTCCCTACCTATCAATTAGATTGTAAGCTCCTCGGAGCAGGGACTCCTTCCTTAATGTTACTTTTACAGTATGTCTGAAGCACTTATTCCCATGATCTGTTATTTATATTTGTTATTTATATGACATGTATTACTACTGTGAAGCGCTATGTACATTTTATGGCGCTATACAAATAAAGACATACATACATACATACATACAAGGAGGTGTCCGTAAGTCTATTGCTCTTATGCTTTATTATTGCCCCCAACGAAATTAATTGTGGTGAGTTTTCTCATACACTTTCGGTTTTCAGGGATCTATGGCTTTATTTTGCATCATGGACTACTGTAACTCACATTCATGCTATACACCTACCTGTGTTTTGGGACTGATTATTCAATCTACAGCTGGGTATTTGAGCATTCTGTCAACTCTCTCCATTCAAAGCATCAGCCTAGAAGGACTGGATATCCCAGTTTGCTATGTAAGTAGACTGGGTCCGGACCCCTTTGGTATATCAGCAGTGAACTTCCCTGGTTCTCACTCCTCCTTGTTCCATATTTTAGCATTTTTAGAATTTGTGTGCCTATTGTAATTTTACTTACCCCTCGGGGTTATTAAATATTGTGTCTCTCCGTGCGCAATTCTGCCTGTTGTTCTTTCTTGTCTGTGAGCTCCCTTCCAGGAGCCCACGTTTCCAGGGGGTGTGGAGACCCCATAGGCAGACGGCAGCAAGAGAGCCCCGACCCCCCTCCCCCAGTATCTTTCCAGACAGCACCAGCGCGGAGTGACTATCTTGCCTTCTTCATATATATATATATATATATATATATATATATATATATTTATATACCTTCCTTGACAAATGCGGTCGCCTGGTTGCCCGGGGTGACCACATTTTACCCCCTGGCGAGTTGTTTTGGCGGGGCGGCATTTTGGCATTCTCCTCCAACTGCACTTAAAATGGCCACGCGGCTAAAGCAGCACGCCACATGAGCAGTGTTAGCCCCCCCCCCTTAGCATCGTCCTATAGGAGCGTGGGAGGGGCAGGGCACCGTCAGACAGCAGCCACCAGGAGTGTTGCGGGGCCTGGGGGGAAATTGCTCCTGATGCCAACATGGCAGAGGCAGCAATGGACATGAGGCGGAGGCTCACCCTCTCTTTCTCTCTCTGTCGCTCACCCTCTCTTTCTCTCTCTCTGTCGCAGCATAAACGAAGTCCAAAGCCAAAGGTCAAAATCCAGGGAGGTCAGCAGTATATCCAGGGACAGGAACAGGAACTGAAAGAGAGAAGGGGCCAGGCAACAGCAGACAGCACCAAGGTACAGAAGCTATGCAGAGCAAGGAGGAAATGGTGAGGGGAGATTAAATAGGGGTCGGGGACCTATCAGAGGAAGGGGAGGGATGGAGGAGCGGCCCGAGGGAGGACCTGATAGGGGAGAAGTGCCTGGGAAGCTGTGGCCTGTCAGAGCAAGGGGAGGAGCAGTGGAGCAGCCCGGGGAAGGATCTGATAGGGGAGAAGGGCCTGGAGGGCGGACCTGATGGAGCAGGGGCAGGGAAGCGCGAGATGCGTGCGCCGCGTCAGAGGAGGCGGAGTCAGGTGCCAGGCGCCAGCAAATGGAGGCCTGGGTCCGCGCACCCGTAAGGGTGACGCGCGTGACCCGGAAGTGCGGGGGCAGCCGCGGAGGGGGACGGAAGGAGCGAGGGATGCCGCCGGGGAGCCCGGGCGGCACGGGGCAAAGGTAAGGAGGCGCTGGAAGTAGGTGAACCTGCAGCGCGAATCCTTACACCTCTCTCTCTCTCTGTCTATCACCCACACTCTCTCTCACACACTCTGGATCTGAAATACAAGAGAGAAGGGGGAGCACAGGTTGAGGGATGAATCGGGGTAACAAATTTAAAATAATTAGGTTCAGATGTGTTAATCCTTGATTCAATTAATGTGGGGATAGTGAAGTGTATAATAACATAAACACTTACACGCCTTGTGCAAATGCTGTCGCATCAAGGTTTCTTTTGGTCTTCTTTGTTCTTCTGATATTGTGTTCCTTCTCTCCTGGTCCGTGTTGTTCCACTTGTAGCTCTTTATTGCGGTATCCAGCTCGGAATAAATGAATGTTAGGGGGTCATTGGAGGTGCAGGGGGGGTCATTGGAGGTGCAGGGGAGGGTGATTGGAGGTGCAGGGGAGGGTGATTGGAGGTGCAGGGGAGGGTGATTGGAGGTGCAGGGGAGGGTGATTGTAGGTGCAGGGGAGGGTGATTGGAGGTGCAGGGGAGGCTGATTGAAGGTGCAGAGGGGGTGATTGAAGGTTCAGAGGGGGTGATTGGAGGTGCAGGGGAGGCTGATTGAAGGTGCAGAGGGGGTGATTGAAGGTTCAGAGGAGGTGATTGGAGGTGCAGGGGAGGGTCATTGGAGGTGCAGGGGGGGTGATTGGAGGTGCAGGGGAGGGTGATTGGAGGTGCATGGGAGAGAGATGTGTGATGCAAGGGGGGAGAGATGTGAGGTGCAGTGGGGGAGAATGATGTGAGGTGCAGGGGGGAGAATGATGTGAGGTGCAGGGGGGGAGAGTGATGTGAGGTGCAGGGGGGGAGAGTGATGTGAGGTGCAGGGGGGAGAGTGATGGTAGGTGCAGGAGGGAGAGTGATGGGAGGTGCAGGGGGAGAGGGATGTGAGGTGCAGGGGGAGAATTATGTGAGGTGCAGGGGGGGAGAATGATGTGAGGTGCAGAGGGGAGAAGGATGTGAGGTGCAGGGGGGGTTGGATGTGTGTAGTGTGCAGGGGGGTGTTGTGTGTTTGATGTGGAAGGGGAGTATTATGTGTGTGGGTGAGAGGGAGAGATGGGGGTATGAGAGATAGGTGGGGAGTTACTCAAATGTTGATAGTGAGGGGTTCTGGGGGAGATATGAGGAGGATGATGATGATGAAGGGTGCTGGGGGAGATATGAGGATGATGATGAGGGGTGCTGGGGGAGATATATGAGGATGATGATGATGATGATGAGAGTGCTGGAGGAGAGATGATGATGATGATGATGATGATGATGATGATGATGATGATGATGATGATGATGATGATGATGATGATGATGATGATGATGATGATGATGATGATGATGATGATGATGATGATGATGATGATGATGATGGTGATGATGATGGTGATTTTACCCGTGCGGCCCAAATCTTTTTTCCTTGGAGCAGTTCGGCCCTTCTCACTTTACGAGTTGTGCAGGCCTGGGGTATTGGGTCAAGTAAGGAAGACACACCAGGATTCCCATAGGAGCCCAGAGTAATTGAATCACGAAAAACTCCCACTGACTTCAATGGAAGTTCCTGTGTTATACAGCAGCGGCAGCTTTTATTCGAGTAAAAGCCGCCGGCTGCATGTGTCTGGGAAGCGGGGAGCCGCGGCGCGTGGCGGCGCACTGTGACGTCACAGTCACATGCGCGCCCGGCTTCCCCGTCTTCCCCGACACCCCTGGAGATCAAATTAAGGTAAGCGGGGGTGCGGGGAAGCAGAGGGGCAGAGCAGAAGCCGGGTTCGGGTTCCGGAAGGGGGGGTAAATTGCGCGCGAAGTGGAGGGGGGGTGCGTGGGGGAAACGCGGCGGCGCGCGGTTATTACTGGCGGCAGCTGGGGTAGATCCCGGCATGCCGCCGGCATTTAGTGCAATAAAAGATATCGCTACTGTAGGATACTGATTGGCACTATTGCAGTTTAATTAATAGCCCTATAAATCAATGAAGAGATAATGGGCCATATTTACATTACTAAGCAGTCGTAGACACCTTACCGTTCATTTATTTAAATGACTTAAATACACATTTATGAGTACAAAACTGTTGCAATTTTCATCCACAATTACAGTATGTTGTAATATTTTGCATGAAGGAGAACAAAAACGAGGACAACCAATTACTGTAAGTCACACACCTGCAAGGCTATTAATATCTGTATTTTAAGCAAAAGCACATTCTATGCTACTGTGTTAACACAGGGATGTGATAGTTGCTACTTAAAATCTTTTACTGTATATGTGAAATTGCATTTTCCTTTTAGAACATAATAAGAGCAATCTGCCCTAGCATTCTATAATCTGTCAATTTGCTATGTCTAGCAATGTAATTGCATAATTTGTTTACATTTTTTAGCATGCAGTTTATCCTGATATATTCCTATCTGTGCTTATTGCCAGTATTTTTCTTCTATAGTGTTTTAGAAAAGGCATTTTTGTCAGATCCAGTCATTTTCACAATAGTGCATGTTGTTTTTAAATTCGATTTGTTTCATTTTACCACTTAATCTGTCAAATTTTATCTTTAAATGTGAACTTGAAGTCATTCATATTATCCCTCATCTTCATGTAAGTGTAAAAAAGTGACTAAAAAATATGCTATAAAATATGAACGGGACTGCTTTAACCAGTTGAGTGCACATATGACAATCACTGAGCACCAAAAAAGCTGTCACTCTTGAGGCCCTTTTGACATTCAGTGAGTGTGATGCATCTTTTACTTATTTTCTAGAGGTGATCATGTTCATGAGTACTGTAAGTTGTGCTCTCAATTGTACTTTGTGAAACAAGCTTATCTGGGTTTTTTCCAACCTGCAGGTGCCCAGGCTAATCAACAGTGTACACTGGTCTCTTCCTCCATTGCCACTCTTGGTTGATTAGTCCTGCAGTATGCCAAAGCAGCATTCCTGTGGAGAAATGGTCTCGACTGGGTGACGTCAGTATCGGTCAGAGAATTGGCCTACTAGAGCAAGAGTGGCCAACCCCCTGCTTCAGCACAGGTGGCTCAATCAGTGACTGAGTAAATTACTGAACCAAGGATTGAACCACCTCTGCTGAGGCATGGATATTTTTAAATCTGACCTGT
This sequence comes from Ascaphus truei, assembly GCF_040206685.1. Classification (NCBI taxonomy): domain Eukaryota; kingdom Metazoa; phylum Chordata; class Amphibia; order Anura; family Ascaphidae; genus Ascaphus; species Ascaphus truei. The sequence continues at coordinate 351,413,785 of NC_134486.1, forward strand.
TGGTGGCCCTTGAGGACTGGAGGTGGCCACCCCTGCACTAGAGCTTCTACTGCCCTAGGCATTTCACAAGACCATCTAGTTTCCTCAGGGGTGCCCAGCAAGTAGCAGGATAATAACCTTCATAACTGCAGTAGTGAAGAAAGGAGTGCTGTTCGAGATGAAAAAGCTGGCAGCATTGCATAATCAGTGGTGACATTAAAAGTGCAAGACTAATGTACACTAATCTACAATAAAAACCTTTACAGTAGTAAAATAACTTTCTTTTACTTTTTTATGCACATTAGTACAAATGTATAAAAATTAAATGATTAAAAGAAGCATTCTGCTACTTTTTCTGTTTACATCTGTTCTATACTGAAGTAAAAGCAAGTTCACTAGAATGTGTGTGTGTGTGTGTGGATATATATGTAACGGGTATTCCACCCCACCCAATCGCAGATATAGTGTGGGTGCGGAGAACATACAGTGTTACCAGGTGTGGTGCGTTACCTGTTGGCTCACAGGAGGGCTGAGCTTCCGCCACGGGGAACCTGGGGCAATTATAGTATGAATAACCCTATACTCGGTGCAGCACCTCCACCTGCGATGGTTCCTAGCAGAGCAGGAATAGTTCCTCGCAGGACACATTCAAATAATCACACACCATAGGTATGATAACTAATACCTTTACTTGGGAACATAACTCAAAATTACCATCAACATAGAATAACGGGTGTCCCTCTCTAGAGGCGACATTGACTACGGCATCACGCAGGACGCTTCCCCAACACCGGGTGATCCCACCCCGTGTCCATATGATCCCCACCCAATGTCCTGCACTCTTGCAGAGAGAGGATATGGGTGACTGCGCAGTCACTATTAAGCTAATGGGCCCGTTGGTGCACTTGTAGATTTAGAGTACCTGCCCGAGCACTCCCGTGCTCGGATCTGCAACTGGCTTCGCAAAGGATCCGGCAAACGAAGAACACTGGAACCACCTCCAGGACGATCCCACCCGGAAAACTGCTGCAGCCGCAACGAAGAACTGCGCCCACCTCGCGGCACGGAGGCGCCGCGTCCGCTGAGTCCCTTACTGACTCTTTTGAACTACGGGGACACTCACTGTACTATAGGCCATCCCTACAGCACAGCAACCTTGATGGCTTGAGGGAAAAACTCCTAGGGGCCTACAGGGTTAAAGGCCTGCTCCAATCCCCTAGCCCTTCCCAGTCTTGACTCTAACTAATCAGTACTCCCAGCGCCTGCAGCAACACACTGCAACCAGCTGGGTGCGTACAGCAAACGTGCTGCACAACACTGTGCCTTCTTGTCAGACCTCACAGCACTGACAGCCATGACTCTGACAAGACAGCACCACACTATCACTAAGGGCAGCGTCCCTAACCTAGGGCCGTCCCTTATCAGTTACCCACTAACCTGGTGGGGAGTTGGGGCCTACCTGGGATATGGGGGACCTTACGCGGTGCAGGAGCTTCACTCGCTCCCTGCACCCTTCCTTCCCCTTCAGCTCCCCAGCTCCAACTGCCGTTCTGCAGCGCGCGAAATGTATCCAGTAAGCCTCTCTGCAGGGAGATCCTAAGCCCTATTGGCTCCCCGGCGTCACGTGGGGTGTGCAGAGGCTTATGGGACTCGTAGTCCCTGCTCAGAGCCTTCCCTGGTAGGCTAGGGTTTCGCGGGCTCCTGTCTGCGCATGCGCGAGCTGTTTGGGGTTTTACCTTCGCCTGGCTCTTACTGCGCATGCGCGAGCTGTTGCTCAATGGCGGCGCCCTGTACTGCGAGCCGCCGGGACCTCGGCAACGCGATCGCAGCCCTAACAACGGGCCATTCGTGTCCCCGGCAACCGGCCGCATCAGGGAACAGCGCGCGGCTCTCAGCTCCGGCCCCCACCCTTGGAAACAGCCGTCGGGCCCGGCGCTGGCTCCGGCGGCACCCGCGACCGTGCTGCTCCAAAGGAGGGGGGTGTCTGGGAGCTGCTGGAGACCAGGCCTACATATATATACAGTATATATATTGTAGCTCTGATTATTTTTTGGGCTACAGGTCTGCTCTCCTCCTGGCCTAGTAAGGGTAGATTGCCAGGAGAAATCATGGGTTTTCCCCACTCATAGCAGTGCATTGAGTTAGGGAAGGTAGAGTAATCAGGCCTTGTGTCCAATCAGAGGCACAGGGGTGGTTCCTACTGGACTTGTACTTAAGGCACTGCACTTCCTGTATTTAGCAGTCTGCCTCTACCGTGATAGAGGCTGGTTTACCCAAACCAAGTTGTCAGGGCAGTTTGAGGCCCTCCCTTAGGGGAGTGGAGGGAAACCGTTTCTTCTTATCCCACCAGGGGATAAGGGAAAATCTGGGACCGCTCCTGGTGCCTTTGGCTGGGAGTGAGTCCAGGACATCCTGAGGGTGGACACCCTCCAAACTACTATCAACTAGGCTGGGAGCTAACAGGCAGCCGGTGCTGGGACACGAACAGGATAGGATTTATGTGCAGGGGTCTGTGACTCTCTGCACTAGGCCAGATACCCCAAGGTCCCAGCTAGACTCCAACTCATACCATAAGATGGTGGCTGCTACAGGGACAGGCCCTTAGGTAGAGACCCTGCCCCATTAGCTACTTTCTAGTTAGGGACACAGCTGCAAGCTGCACGGCCCTGACTATAGGGATCTGGGACGAGATTACTTCGCAAGGATTAAAGACTGTCTTCGTGTGGGACACTCCAGCGGGATACCACCCCACGCGGAGGCGGACTCAGCGCGGATGACATCGCTGGATCGGCAGATCCTCTCTGTCACCAAATCTGTGCACCTGGGTGCTGGAGCACCCGGAAGGTACCCATATCTTTAAAGTGCACCAGCCATGTACACACACCATAGTGGCAGCGCTGACCACATATAAGGGGTGGGGTTGCATACTTGTGGATACCACGGGTGGTTGGGTGCCTGAGGGCCCCTTCAGGTACTGTGGACACGGTGTGGGTTACACGGTGGTGGGATAAGGCTCTGCGTGGTGAAGGTATAGCTGTAACCAGTAGCGTTAGTTTTTTCATTATTTGCTGCATATCCATATATTCATAGTAAAGGTTATCGTTATATGCTGTGTATTATAATTGTGTGTTCCTGTGCGGGGCTATCCCATCTAGGTAGGATCCTGCGCAGGTGGAAGCTCTGACACCTAGTGAACCAGGTACGCCCCAGGCTCCCATCGGCGGAGGCTCAGGCCTCCTCTGAGCCATAGATAGAGCACCACCTACAACGTAGACACCTTATCTCCCAGTAGGTGGGGGAAAAGAGGGATATATATATACATATATAGTCAGATAAGGCAGTTGGCACTCCAATAGGTGCTGGTAAGCCACAGGTGCACGTCCCATATAGAGAATGTAGTTATACGTTACCGTTCCAAGGATTGGTAAACAAGAGACAGCACTCAAAGTTGAAAATCAAAGTGTATTAGTGAAAGCAAAAATACATCCAGAAACCCAACGTTTCGGTCCTACAGAATGGGACCTTCCTCAGGGGGAAGGTCCCATTCTGTAGGACCGAAACGTTGGGTTTCTGGATGTATTTTTGCTTTCACTAATACACTTTGATTTTCAACTTTGAGTGCTGTCTCTTGTTTACCAATCCTTGGAACGGTAACGTATAACTATATACATATATATATATATATATACAGTGTTCGACAAATCACCCAAAAATCTACTCGCCGCACAAAAAATCTACTCGCCACCTAGCCCCGCCCCCAGTCCCGCCCCCAGACCCGCCCCCTGAACACTCTCCATCCATTTGGCATTAATCAGGAGTGGGAACTTAACCACTTCCTGGTTGGTTAACCTTTTTGTGTGGGGTGTGTTCAGGGTGTGTAATATCTAATGGTTACATTACAGTATTAATGTTTGCCATATGTCATTATGTGTTATATTTTGTATATTCTTTTATATACAATAACTTTTCATTTCTATTATTTGATATAGATTTTTTGCTTTTGGTTTATATACCAACTCATTTTTAATATATTGTCTACTATGTTATTATTTCTTCAGATGGTTCATTACTCCTTACCTATTAATTATTATTTGTAATTATATATAATTTTTGTTTAATTATTTGTGTTTATTTATTTTTTCCACATCTATTACATCACCATTTTTAGTTTATTATTTATGTGAATATTCAGCTATTCTTTGTTTTTAACCCCTATGTTTTTACTCCCTTTTCTTTTTTCTTTTCTTCTTATATATAATATGTTCATGTATTGTTATTATGGGTTTGTGCATGTACCGTTCCCTATGTAAATTTGGTGACATGGAATAGTCAAGAATTAACTAATAGCTCGCAGATAAGGGGGGAGGTCCATCCCTGTGATATTCTAATTAATTGAACCACATCATCACCTATATAGGGATCGCTATAATGCAGGGGTGATCACTCTTTGATAAAGTCCGCCATTGGATGAAACGCGTCAGAGTGAATTGCTGCTGATGTTCACTGTTTGAATTCAATAAAGTTTTTTACTTTTTCAATGCGTTGGCTGGTTCGAGGAGCTGTGATCGCTGTTACCTGTTTCTTCTTCCCTTGTCGTCATTTCCGGCTGGAGCACGCCGACACCACGAGCAGCCGGGACAGAGGCTGCTCACACATCAGCGCTACAGGCAGACCACTACATTTTCTGTGAGTACTGACCAGCTGAATTGTGACATCGTTGGACACAGGGTGGAGGTGAGGCCGACGGACACCGGACACATTGACTTACCTTTAGGCACCTCCCTGGAGGTGCCTTTCTGTACTTCTACCGGAGTATACTTCCCAGCCCACCACCCTGAATTAGTCCGGATACTTATGAAGCTTATATAGCTCTAATAACATTATCCTAAGAAGAGTGGTGTCTTCCTCCCTGATTTATGGACTGGTATAATTATAGCCTGGGTAGTAGCCTCGGTATACCTTGGGGGTCATTCCCCATATTCTCTATTGACACAGGGAGAGGGTGACACAGGGAAAGGGTGACACAGGGAGAGGGTGACACAGGGAGAGGGCAACAGTGAAAGGGTGAGGGTGACACAGGGAGAGGGTGACACAGGGAGAGGGTGAGGGTGACACAGGGAGAGGGTGAGGGTGACACAGGGAGAGGGTGAGGGTGACACAGGGAGAAGGTGAGGGTGACACAGGGAGAGGGAGAGGGTGACACGGAGAGGGAGAGGGTGACACAGGGAGAAGGTGACACAGGGAGAGGGTGACACAGGGAGAGGGTGGTACAGGGAATACCCGGGCGCTACCCCACACTTCAATAAATAGGGAAAATATGTATTTGTTCTATATTGGAACAACACAACCTTAAGAATCCTATACGGTTCTCGTCTTCTTCTCGGTCTCTTCCTTTGGCTCTAAAACCCCCAAAAGGATCTATCCAGGATCCTTAAAAATACGGAGAGAAAGGAGAAAAAAGGGGGAGCACAGGTAGAGGCACACTAATTGACAGATATTAACAACTCTGGGATGTAGCTCCCCAAAATTCCTAAATGGGCTGATAATGAAGTGTATAATATCAAAAACACTTACACGGCCTTGTGTAAGTGCTAACACATCGAGGTTTCTTTTCTTTATCTTCTACCTTCTATATCTTCTGTAAACCAGGTTTCTTTACTTCTTCTTTAGTCTTGATGGTGGGGTCTTCAGGGATCCGGCTGCCGTTACAAGCGAAGGTCCCCTCAGAATGAATTGATAACACAAAATGTTTAAGAGACAATACAATTTCAGAGTTAATTCAAAGGGATAACTGGGATATAAATATGCAGAAATAAAATACTGCAAACACTCACACGGGCAAATGTGAGTGCAGTCTTGAGGAGGGTATCTCTATCCTCTCAACATCCAAAAGAAATGCAGGGGATATTCCTATAAAAATATAGGAGATAGGGGTTAAGGGAATGGAAAAATAAAAATAATATCCTACTCACATGGCCACGTGTGAGCCCCCACGTGGAATGGTATCTTTTCTTTCTGTCCCAATGCTGCAGTGTAGCAAATCCTCCAGGTGAAAGAAAGACTTTAAAACAAAGTCCAAGTAGCAGGTAAACTTTATTAAAACGTATAAAACTAATAAAAACAGGAAAAAAAGCCCTTAGGTCTAACACCAAGGGGGCTGAAATTAAAACGCCAACCAGTCCTCAGGAGGTTGGTTTCCAAGGCGCGTGGTGCGCAGATACACTCAACCCGCGTCCGGGTATGGTCCTTTGCTCCTCTGCCCTGCTCCAAGACGGTGGCCTCACTAGTCCAAAATAGCTCAGAGGTTTGAAGAACGCGTTTTGCCCTATCTTGGGCATGCTCAGGTTCCGTAGCTACACTTCATTATCAGCCCATTTAGGAACTTTGGGGAGCTACATCCCAGAGTTGTTAATATCTGTCAATTAGTGTGCCTCTACCTGTGCTCCCCCTTTTTTCTCCTTTCTCACAGGGAGAGGGTGGCACAGGGAGAAGATGACAAAGGGAGAGGGTGACACAGGGAGAGGGAGAGGGTGACACAGGGATAGGGTGACACAGGGAGAGGGTGACACAAGGAGAGGGTGACACAGGGAGAGTGTGACACAGGCAGAGGGAGAGGGTGACACAGGGAGAGGGTGACACAGGGAGAGTGTGACACAGGGAGAGGGAGAGGGTGACATAGGGAGAGGGAGAGGGTGACACAGGGAGAGGGGGAGGGTGACACAGAGAGAGGGAGAGGGTGTCACAGGGAGAGGGAGAGGGTGACACAGTGAGAGGGAGAGAGGGTGACACACTCACAGACACACACACTCACTCACAGACACACACACCTCACACACACTCACAGACACACACACAGACACACTCACACTCACAGACACACACACACTCACAGACAGACAGACAGACACACACAGTCACTCAGTCTGTCACTCACACACACACACTCACCCACAAGGCAGGGGGTCGCATATGGCAGCAGTGGGGCCTCCGCACGGCAGTGAGCCCTCCACACGGCAGGAGGGCCTCTGCAATGGGCCGCCCCCCCTCCAGAGGCAGACACCGACGCCGCAGCACGCCCCTCCCGAAGCGGAAGCGCACCCCCTTCAAGGGCGGACACCCCTGGGCAGCAAGCGGGGATCCGGGGCAGGGGGGGGAGGAGATCAGGGGCAGGAGGGGGAGATCAGGGGCAGGAGGGGGAGGGGATCGGGGGAAGGGGCTAACCTGTGTGTGTGTGTGTGTGTGTGTGTGTGTGTGTGTGTGTGTGTGTGTGTGTGTGTGTCTGTGTGTGTGTCTGTGTGTGTGTCTGTGTGTGTGTCTGTGTGTGTCATTTCCCAGAATCCCTTGCTGCAGTGGAAGTGCCGTGTGCTCGGTGATAATGGTGAAAGGCGGGGTTGCAGACCTGCCTAAGATATATATATATATATATATATATATATATATATATATATATATATATATATACTGCTGCGGCCGAGTTTATTTGAGCATTTGCCTGTTCTCGGCCGCAGCAGTAACCTGGCGCGCGCCGGAGGGTGCCGGGCGCGCGCCGAAGCCGCGGAGGAACACCCTCCGATCGGGGCTTTCTCCCTCCCGCTGCCGGGTCCGCCGGGTCCCCTGGAACCCCCTTCCGCCGTCCCCCACATCGCGGGACACCAGGGCTCCCTCGGGGAGCCCTGGACACGCGTGCAGGGGGCGCAGGCCCCCGATGACGCGTGACCGCGCGTCGATGACGCGCGGCACGCCGAGGGAGTGCGGCTAGCATGCCGGGGCATCCCCCGGCTTGCGGAGCTAGCCGCACTCAAATAAAATGTGCCGCCTCTATATATACATACATACATACATACATACATACATACATACATACATATATATATATATATATATATATATATATATACCAGCACTCCTGGATCATTGTACAAAAATGAAAAATAGTTTATTAATCAGAAATCAGATCAATGTCTAAGTTATCTCGGGGACTTTTTCAAGATAAAGGTCTCTGAGAGGTCTGAAACATTGATCTGATTTTTATTAATAAACTATTTTTCACTTTGGAACAGACATAGCAGTGCTGTATCATATACTGTTGGGAAATTGTTCGCTGCAGCCCCCAGGCAATTATTTTCGTTTACGTGAGTGTTCTCTTCCACAAAACTATTTGTGTGTGTGTGTATATATATATATATAAAACGAATTGGAATAGAAAATCAGCGCTCGTGCTACAGATGTCTTTTGCTGGAGGCACTGATCCCTTTGCAGCATTGATGTGGAGCGTCTCCCCAACTTACTCCTAAAACAAGGTGACCCCTATACAGGGGACACCTTGAGAAACAACAAGAAAAAATGAACACAATGCGTACCAGGGATTAGATGTAATACACAGAATATTTATTAAAACAAGGGTAATTACCCAAAAATAAAAGAAGGCATAAACCGAGAGGATCCAACCCCACCTCAGTACATATGCACTCACTAAGGGGTTTAACAGCAATGACTAGGCCAGAGAACCCCATAGGCCTGAGATAGGCACTGAGCCACCCTAGCTGAGTACTGTAGGGATGACCATACATCAGGGACATTCCTGGTAGCATATTATCAGCGGAGCAGGATGAATCACGAGGAGGATTCCCCAGGCTGCCTTCACATAAATTTGCGGTTGCCTTGCTGGACACCTTGCTCTGCTGAGGTGTCTAAGGGAATGGGTATTTGAGTATAGCATGGTCTGTGTATACTGTTCCTATTGTTTTGCTGTATGTGTATCAGGAGGAACCTGTTGGTAAAAAGAAAGATAACGTAATCTTTTTTCACATTAAAAAAATAATTTGGTTTATTGGACATTATAGGCTAAAGCAGTAAAATTCCGGGCATTACTGAAATCCCTGCCCTCTGATTGGATAAAGTACTCTGTGTACGAAACGCGTAAGTGCGTTCATCTAGTCCGTTTTCACTGTATGTCTAGCTTGCAATATATTACCCCTTTGTTAGCTTTGGAGTGGCCTGGCCTTTTTTCCTTCTCTGGATACCGGAAGCAGGATGTCCTCGGCTGTGCTCTATCTACACCTACTATCTCACCTCTCTCTTAACCCTCACCTCTCTCCCTCCCCCCCACTACTTATCTCTTCCCCCCCCCCCTTCACCTCTCTCCCACCCCCCTCCTTCACCTCTCTCCCCCTTACACCTCTCTTTCCCCCCTAAACCTATCTCTCCGGCCCCTCAGCCTTCTCATCTTCTACTTTACTTCTTTTTCCTACACATGTATATACACTGATAAAAATCAATGTCTACAAAAATTTATCTTTTTTATGAAAATTTAAAAAAAGCTTACATTTAGCCTATAATAGTAATAATCCCCTCAGAACAGGGCATTACTGGCCAATAATGCCCTGGCTAGGTTAAAGTGCCTCGGCTTCACCTCGGGCCTTCAACTCTTCCAGCCAGGGCATTATTGGCCAGTAATGCCCTGTTCTGAGGGGATTAATACTTAATTAAAGTTGAAAATTTTAAATTATATATATCTACAAATGTTCAGAAATGTAAAAGTTCATAGATTCTCATTTTATGAATGTACTCCTTACTCCATTACTTACTGGACCACGGCTCACTTTTTTCTGATTTCTGGGTGCTCTCCCCAGCAGTCGCTGAAGCTGCTATAATAACCAGTGTACTGTATATTGGATGCAGCATACCAGGTTTAGATTTGAATAAAACAGTTTGTTTATACAAAGTTGTGAAAGAACACAAACACATTGGGGGCTATTCAATAAGCTCCGTTAAGTCACTTTTAGACCGCAAAGTGCTCTTCGAACGTGATTTTTTGCTCAACCCAATGCACTAAGCAACGCAAACAGGCACTTTGCGATCTAAAAATGACTTTTTTCAGGAATTTTTTCTATGTCCAACTTTGGTCAATTGCAACCCTGTTTGCATTAAATTCTGCCCTTAAGCGGGATGCACTAAGCAACGCAACGTTAGCAAACGCAAAAGTTGCGTTGATCAGAACACGCCAGGTCAGAGTAGACACAAAGAAATCTGGACTTAGAAAAAATTCTTGCTTTTTATTTTTGCATGCGCAAAACCCATACAAGCAGCCCGGCGGGTGTCACCGACTGACCCCGCGGGGGTCCCCGAGGGAGCCGAGGGGTCGCATGGGTGTCCCCGGCTGACCCCGCGGGTGTCCGGGGGTGTCCGGCTCACCAAGCGGGGGTCCCCGTGGGAGTGCGGGGTTCCCTGCGGGAGTCCGGGGGTCCCCGCGGCCATCCCGGGGTCCCCGCGGGAGTCCCGGGGTACCCGTGGGCCTGCGGTACCAATGTTGCACCTCCAAAAATAATAAACAAGAATTATAACTAAATACACCACCCTAACACATACAATACAGTAATGGCCAAAATTACTATTATCCAAATATGGATAATAATGCATTTGGCCATTTTAAATACATATAACATACAATAAATACAGTCAAAACATACTACACTTACCTTTTACAGGGACCCACGATGAAGGCCGTCTTCATCCTCATCTTCATTCTGCCCATGCCCCTCTGGTGCTGCAAAACATGCACAACAATCACAATAGCCAATGTAATGTCCCCTAACCCCTTAATCACCATAGTGGTTATTAACCGCTACAGTCATTAAGGGGTTAACCCACATTCACCCACCACTCGGGAGGCCTACATACCCTCCCCCACTAACCCCCCACCCCGTGAGGCCTAACCACACTCACCCACTACCCACAAGGGAGGCCTACCCACATACCCTTTGGGCCAATACCCCCTCCCCCCACCCCCAGTACCCACAATAAAAACAACACACTGCCCCACAATAAACATCATTCTATTTATTAAATACATAACCCACCCCCAGTGCCCCCCCCCCATAAATAGATGATTTATCCTTTTACATACAGGGTTCATACTCCAGCCCCACGCAAGTCCCCGGCGGGCCTGGAAGGTCACCGTGACCTTGTTTCACACAGGTTCTGGAGGCCTGTTGGTGGGTCCCGCCAAGCGCCATGGCCCCCAGGTGGTCTCCTTGGTCACCGTGGGCCACAATTGGGTCCCCACGGTAGGCCCGCGGATGTCTAGGAGCCCCGGGTCAGACCCACAGGTGTCTGCGGGGCCTCGGGTGGTTCTCACCGGGGTCTGGGGACTCACGAGTGCTCACTACGGATCCGCGGTACCCCCACGGATGTGGGACCACTGGTTCTTCCCCGCACACTACGGGTCCACGGTGCCCCCACGGATGTGAGGCCATCGGTTCTTCCCCGCAGGTGTCAGCCGTGGAACCACCAGCCTGATACCCGTGAGATACCCGAGGATACCGCAGGTGGTCTCCAGAGGTCTCACGCAGAACCAAGGAACCAACCCTGAATGTAAAATAAATAAACCAGACCTATACATTCAATACATACATCCCCCCCAACACCTACAGTACAATAATGTGCCAAATAACTATTATCCAGATATGGATAATAGATTATTTGCCCATTATTAAACACATAAAACATGCATAAATCAAAACATGCATTTTTAATCTTAAAATCACCACATTGCATGTTAAAATAAATCCAGCAGCCATTGTAAATATAAAAAAAAAACTGTAGCTACACAAATGTCTATGAATTGTCACACAATTGCATTGAGTGTGTACATGATGCAACTAATCTGTGCATCATGTAACACTATGCAAAATATATGTAACAATAAAATACAATATGAACAATGTTCCCTAACCACCAATGCCATCATGAAAATCAATTATAAACTAAGCAACACGCTCTGATTGGCTTCCGTACCATGTGAGACCGGCCATGTTTCTTTTAATGATGTCATCTTAAAGGCAATTGAAGCAAAGCCATTCTGATTGGCTGTGCTTTCATTGCCTTTAAATGACGTCATCATTTTTTTTTTGCTCGGCTAAATCACATGTTTTTCACGGCCCAATCAGGACCGTGTGAAACATTTGACCAAAATGTGATGTCATAGGCCTATAAAAGCCTATGTCGCCTCATTTTGAAGCTAGTCGCCGAGGAGGGAACATCTCCCCTCCTAAGAAGAGAAGAAGGGCGTGGCGTGAGAAGACGGAAGAAGACGGAAGAAGAACCCAGAAGAACCCAAAGAAGAAAGAATTCACAGACGTGGATTTATTATGTTTTTTTATTTTATGGTTTACCTGTGGATTGGTTCCTGTGCTTCCGGGTCGCTTGGATTTCGTTGAGTGGACATCTAATGGTGAGTAAACAAAAGAAAAGTATATTATTTTTACTTTTACAGGTTTTTATGATTTTTGATTCATGTCTTTTATTTTTTCAGTCTCATTTAATGCCTATGAATGTATCTATTTATATACATACATTCACAGACACTGAATGGGTGTATTGTATGTGAATTTTGTATGTAAATGCTTTGTATTTCATGCTCTATTATTGCCCATGTATGTTATGTTTATCTATCTGTATGGATAGACATACAGGGATAATTATTGATTGTTTGGCTCATGTTTAGGTTCTTTTCATGTATGGATAATGTATTTAGCATCTTTATTTTGTCATTGTTGTGAATAATGTAATTTGTATTTAGGTAATGGCTTCTTTATGGTAGTTAGATTAGTATGATGGTGGTTACATTAAAATAGAATTGTTTTGGCAATGGTTTGGCTTTAGTAATTGAATAGGGAATTGTATAATTGGTTTGTATTGTATTTTAATTGTTTGAGGAAATGGATTAATTGATTGATGCTAATTGTATTGATGTTGGTTAGTTTCTAATTGATTTTCATGATGGCATTGGTGATTAAGGGACATTGTTCATAGTGTATTTGATTGTTACATATATTTTGCATAGTGTTACATGATGCACAGATTAATTGCATCATGTACACACTCAATGCAAGTGTGTGACATTTCATATACATTTGTAGAGCTGCTGATTTGTTGGCTTATATTTGCAATAGATGCTGGATTTATTGTAACATGCAATGTGGTGATTTTAAGATTAAAAATTCATGTTTTGATTTATGCATGTTTTATGTGTTTAATAATGGGCAAATAATATATTATCCATATCTGGATAATAGTTATTTTGCACATTTTTGTACTGTATGTGTTGGGTGGGGGGAGGTGTATTGGCCCCAAGGGTATGTGGGTAAACCTCCCTTGTGGGTAGTGAGTGAGGGTGGTTAGGCCTCACGGGTGGGGGGTTAGTGTGGGAGGGTATGTAGGCCTCCCGAGTGGTGGGTGAGGGTGGGTTAACCCCTTAATGACTGTAGCGGTTAATAACCGCTATGGTGATTAAGGGATTAGGGGACATTACATTGGCTATTGTGATTGTTGTGCATGTTTTGCAGCACCAGAGGGGCATGGGCAGAATGAAGATGAGGATGAAGATGGCCTTCATCGTGGGTGCCTGTAAAACGTAAGTGTAAAATGTTTTGTCTGTATTTATTGTAATTTATATGTATTTAAAATGGGCAAATGCATTATTATCCATATGTGGATAATAGTAATTTTGCAAATTACAGTACTGTATGTGTTAGGGGGCGGGGGGGATGTGTGTTGTTTATTGGGGGCAATTGTCCCCAATAAACATGCTAATGTGCCTTAACCCCTTCATTGCCTTAGCGGCTATCCGCTAAGGTAATGAAGCTGCATTCATGTATTTTTATTAATAGTGTGCGGGAGCAGGGGGTCGCATCTTGGACGCTATAAAGATGGCGGTGGCACTGGCACCCGATGCCCCATACCGGTGCCTGTAACTCGGGAAGCAGGGGGTCTCTGAGGCAGAAATCAATGCGGTTCAGCTCAGGGGACCCCCTGCTCCCGCACACTATTATTAAAAATACATTAATGCTGCTTCATTACCATAGCGTATAGCCGCTACGGTATTGAATTATTGTTTATTGTTATGTGTGTTTTAATACTAGTATAGATGTGCAGGGGGTCTCCTGAGCTGAACCGCATTGGTTTTAGGTCCGAGGACCCCCTACTTCAGGAAATATAGGGTACCGGTATCCCCTGCAGAATGTAAATAACCCGGTCACGTGACGCGGGAGCTTTAAACTGCAGGGGATACCGGCACCCCATAATGGGGCCTATATCTCCTGAAGTAGGGGGTCCTGGGACCTGAAACCAATGCGGTTCAGTTCCGGAGACCCCCTGCTCATGTACACTATTATTAAAATGTATTTATTTAGTGTACGATCGCCTGTAACAGTCTTGCATGGAGATGGCAAATCTCCATGCAGATGTTACATGCTGCTTTTTTTTCTATCAGCTAGCGAACGGAAAGGTTCAGAATGCTAGCAAGGGGGGGAAAAAGCATCACGTACGCTGTGGCTGTTCTGAGCTATTTTGAGCAAGTACGTTAAAAAATGGCCTCAAGGCCTTAGTGCATCGCGTCCCCGGCTTCACTTTTTAACGAGCCTGTTTTATGGCCTAATCAGAACGCAAAGCCATTGAGCTTAGTGCATAGCCCCCATTGATTTTTAAATAAAATGTTTTTTTAAATCATTTTTGTAGCTATAAAGGAATTAAAATGCAACCATTTTCCAGCAAAATACTTACAGTAAGTTATTATCTAATTACTGTATAAACATGCTGGGACATATTTACTAAGTGGTGCTATGACAACTTGTGGTACCGGAACACACCTTACTTAACAGGTCTTCAAACGCTGGAAGGTGTCTTATGACATACTGTAGCTTAGGTGCGGACCACTGTCTTCTTTATAGAATTTTTTAAAGACAAATTAAAAATGTATGTTACTTCAGAGATAAAAGGAGAAAGGACATGAATAACTATATTTCAGGAGGAATGGATGAAACTTCACCAATTGGTTATCTCAAATCTACAATTCAAGATTTGCAATAGAAGGTATTGGACACCACAGAAAAAAACTTTTGTCATAGTTTTAGACTGTCATAAATATGTTTCCAAATTTGTTTTATCTCATTTATGTACATTATCACCAATCCTCTGAACATTTTTTTAAACACAAAATGAATTAGGAAAAAAAGATATATACTGGAATAGGTTTTTAAACACATAAAAAAAATATTGGGTTGCCTATCAATAGAGGTGTGTCAAGCTTTCCACAAAAAATGTTTTTAATCCACTCCTTACAAACTAGTTTGCAAAACGTTTAACTGCCAAATATTTCCCAGAATTCACAGATTTCAGGCATCAATTAAGCTGCTTCTTCAATGTATCACAACTCGCTAGTGATTCCACCAGCATGTTATTCTTACTCACAAACAGCATACAGTATGTCCGGCTCTGGGAGTTATTTATGATTGTACAGTACTGTGACTCACCTCTGACTAATTTACAAACGTTTTTACTGAATTTTTTTTTTTTTTTTTAAAAGGCCAATTTTGCATGGTTCGTGAACACGTAGGAAATCTCTACTTAAAAACTGATTGGGAGGACCTACAGCATTTACAAGTTACTAAAATTGTAAATACAAATGTAGTACGAATAACTGTGTCCAGCAAGCTGCCTGACCTTGACCACAATTGCCCCAGATTATCACTGTGGGAGGTTAGATCGGGAAGCATAATACCCCCCGCCCCCATCCCCTCAACCCGACGCAGATATGTATCAGCAGGCTCCACTTACTGCCTCATGAGCCACTGCTGAAAAGGCAAAAAGCCGCTGCTGCAGAGACCTTGAGAAGTGCTACATCTATACAGGCATACCCCGCATTAACGTACGCAATGGGACCGGAGCATGTATGTAAAGCGAAAATGTACTTAAAGTGAAGCACTACCTTTTTCCCACTTATCGATGCATGTACTGTACTGCAATCGTCATATACGTGCATAACTGATGTAAATAACACATTTGTAACAGGCTCTATAGTCTCCCCGCTTGCGCACAGCTTCGGTACAGGTAGGGAGCCGGTATTGCTGTTCAGGACGTGCTGACAGGCGCATGCGTGAACTGCCGTTTTCCTATTGAGCGATATGTACTTACTCGCGAGTGTACTTAAAGTGAGTGTCCTTAAACCGGGGTATGCCTGTACAACTTCAATAAACATTTTTTTAAATTGTTTTTAATATTTTTTTTATTTTATACAACTCCTATTTATTAGAAATGAAAAATCATGGCATAATCAGTCACGGATTAAGTAACACATTTGCAAGTTCTATAAATATACGGAAAATTGCATGCACAGACAGTAGGAATCAGCTTAGCTAGAACATGCATGTATCACATTTTCAATTCACTTCAGAAGAAAACTGAATTTAAAAAAAGTTTGTTAGCAAAATTACTTGAATGATTTATATGAACATATCATGCAATTTTAACCAATTCTTTCTTAGGCTCTATTAATTTTGTCATATCCTTAAAATAGCCATAGGACATGTTAAATGTTTTAAATATAATAGAACAAATTAAAGATTAGAACTTGCAAATATGTTTACGAGACTGTCTTATATTTCGTTTTAATAAAAACTTTTACATTGTTAAAGTTAGCTTTAAATCTTAAGATTGTAGTGCATTATATTGTTCAAACAAAACAATGTTATACTGTAACTCAGAATATAACAGAGTTTATATAGGTTTTAATGGTAGTGTTGGTGAAGACTATCACAAAGTATCCCCAGGGAACAATAAAACCTGATACATTTTTATTAAAAGTGGAATACTTTTTTATGGATATATTTGTATACCGTTATTAGCTGTAATTATATGGTGCTTATGAACTTATCTTTTACATCAGAATTTAACATCCTTCACCTCCTTCCCATAACTTTTCTTCTGCACCTATACAGAATTTAATAATATAAACATCAGTGATAATAACTTTCTGCCATTCTGGTCCTAGTGTTTTTGCTTTCTGTTAGGCAATATCCAACATTCTCTGAAGCAGGATTCTTTTTTTTAATTTTTGTTCAAGGACAACAATCCCTAAAAAAATCTTCGGCCTTAAAAAGCTCTAATTAAAAAAGTATTTCTTTATCTGTGTCTTTGAAATCCCCTCAAAATAAATAATGAAATAAATGAAAACCATCGCAAAGCCTCCCCAAAATAGTGAATTCCAAAACTCTGGCCCTAAAGGCTCTCTACATCCAGGAGCCATAGTTTCCCTGGAATAATCATCAATGTTGCTTGCATGTAGACTCCTTTCATGTCTTCTTTTATTTTCATTTATCTTCTTTCTTCATAAGGGATGATGCCTCTGTCCTTTTTTCAGCTGAAGGGCTATACTATGGGGCATGGCATTTTTAGAGGCCTTTTGTTCCACGGCACATAACATGTGTTTGTACCATATTATTTAGCAACTGATTCAATTTAATAATAGTAGATGGCAGTACTTGGCCGCAACGGTTGGTAGGAGCGACTGTGGGGGTGGGACAGTAGCCATGAGTCCAGCCGATTGAAATTATTCAGGTAAAATGTGAGTTTTAAGGTTTGTTTTAAAGGTGGTGAGAGAGGGTGCTTGGCAAATACCAAGTGTGAGGGAGTTCCACAGGTAAGGTGCAGTGAGGGAAAAGGGTTTAAGGTGAGAGAGTGGTAGAGGCAAAAGGGGTGAATAGGAGACAGTTATGGGTAGAGCCTAGGAGACGAGTTGGGACATAATGAGAGATAAAAGATGATATAGTATGTAGAAAGAAGTAGATAAGTGTCGAGCCTTAAAGGTAAGGAGGAGAACTTTGCAAGTGCTCCGAAATGTTATAGAAAACCAGAAAATGGATATAAGGAGGAAATGTGCAGATACTGTTTTGTGAGAAAGCGAAATTATTTTGGATAACTTTCAAAGAGAAAGTTGTGAGACAGGGAAGCCTATTAGTAGTACGTTACAATAATCCAGATGGGAGAGGAAAGGGGCATTCATTAGAGTTTTAGCAATCGATTGACCTGGATCTGAGGAACCCTGTTTCAAGAAACTTTGTCATTGCTTACATGGCAATTTATCATGTCTTCGCTCCCATTTGGGGCGGTGACAGGCCAAACACAATAAATAAAAGGTAGATTATTTCAATATACAAACTTGACACTCTGGCTCCCTCAGGTTTGAACACTAATTGGAAGTTCCATCATTTTTTGTGAACTCTCTGATTTCCTTTATCCTTTTAATAAGCTATTTTTTCAATTATATAAATGTATTGCCCATTAATTAATATTTTTGATCTTTGACATCATTACTATTATTATTCACCTCTCTAAATGTATAGAATTCAAAGATTCCATATTAAGGTGGTGCACATATCTACCACTTAGACAAGGTTCTACAGAATAATTACTGATATATATGGTATCATCACAAATTTCATAGATATAATTAATTTGGTTTGTGATTGACTTTTTTTCCGTATCCCAGGGTCTCCGCAGCCCTGCCCAGCACCATTAGTGTGCCTTTCAGACACCTATGTGACCCCTCAATTGCCTTACATATTACCAGACTGGTTACAAGAGACAGAATCAGTTGCTGTTGAATAAGGCGGCTTTTCTTTTTCTTTTACATGAACTTATATATATTTTCTGTACCATTGTATACACATTGGATTGCAATGCCGTGGATCTTATTGGCACCAACAGAGGACATGTTCCATTTGACACCATGTTAAGAGTATACTGTATGCTTTGTACCAGACTTTTCCCATGATTGTATTATTGCATTATTGTTTTATGCTGACAAGCTATGCAAAATGTAGGTTAAAATCAGTAGCTAGGAATTAATACAGTATATGAATCCTATTTGATTATACTGTAGATGCGTCAGAACAAAAGAGAAATACATCGCCCAAGACTGTTCTTCATGGTTAACCTGTCCTTGCCTAAATTTCCCTGAAGTTTATTGTAACTGAATAATGAATCAATCATTTGGAACTGCAAGAAACTTGTGTCAGATCATTGGGACAAACAATCTGTATTTTCACACACTTGGAACATTTATTTTCCACCCACCTCCCCCGCATCCCCCCCTCCCCAGTATTAATCCTCCAGTGCCATGACCACGGGTGTCAGTGGAGCCGGAGACATTATGGTTAGATACATCTGTATATCCTTAAGCAATTGTTTGTTTACTTGTAGCTCAATGCCTACTGTACATGTGCAAACCAATTAGTAAATGTGTGATTGAGCTCTCATGTGGTCTGGGAGAAACCAAACCATTATACAGTATAAAATATCAGGCCCCTATTTAAGGCAGGCAATCCAAAAGATGCGCTTTAGGAATGGGACCATGGCTACAGACGTTTAGTAAGATCTTACATTAAAATGAGCTAATTTAAATATGACCAGATTGGAAAAGTTTTAGGGTGCTGCACTTCATCAACTTATCTATTTTTAAATTTGGCGGTAGCTGGAAGGCGCCTTATGGCATGGTCCGGACTGCACCACCATTTGGTAAATCTCCCCCTTTATATCTCCAAATAGAAAACCTTGACCTCTTATACTAAATTTGAATTTTCTTGCCCGTGTCTTTTACTACTGATAATAAATGATGATAATTTTAAATATAATTAATTCTGTTTCTGACACAGTTCTAACTTTAGTACTGATTTTGTAGTATGACAAATTGCCACCGGTGTAAAAAGTTCGATATGAAATCATGTGGTCGTTGTGGAAAATAAATAAATGAAAAAACAAATTAAATAAACAATAAATATACTTATTGAGCATTCAACATAATGTAATATACCTATCACATAGTAGAGTTCAATTGCAGCTTCTAATTGTTCCAGTGATATTAACATATGGCAAATAATTTTGTAGATGCCTCAGCTTTTTAAATAAATCAAAAAGCAATGACAATGTTTAAGCAAAGTAATACCTGTATTGTAAGCAAATCTGTCTACAGGTAAACAAAGAATCAGTACCGTAAGTACTGTATATTAGATCAGAAAGTGTATCAATAAAAAGGTTGACAAGTGTGAGCATTTATTTAGCACCCATTAATATGACTTTTGAGTTGGTCATGACAACCTCAGTTCTAGTACAAAAAAAAACATCCTATATGACTGTAATATCTTTATGTATTCTAAAATTGTGTAAAGAAAGCTATAGCCATCTGACGATGATGTAATGCCTATCTAAAGATCCAACTGAATTTTTAAATGCTATAGAAAGTAATTAAATAGAATGTTGTTATCTGTGTTGATATATAAGTATGCCCAATAATGAAAGTAGAGTTGAACAGACAACAGACAACTTAATACTATATTACAGTGTTTTTTTGGTTAAGTAACCCTATAATTATATTGTGAAATTATGAGGAACCCCAACCCACTCTAATAGCTGTCTGAGATCAGATGCATTGTAAATTCTTCTGTACTTGGTACAATTTTCAAATAAACTGAAAATCGCAGAGAACAATTTAATGTCCAGGGAACCAAAGTGTTTCTACAGATGTAGTAATACTTACACTTCCCATGACTGTGAGAAGATAGTTGTAAATCCCTGGCAATGATTTATGTTTTGCATGTTGTATGCCGGTACTGCGAGTTACCACATGTGTGCTGCAACCGGGAAAAAAATACGTTTTAGCGTTGCCAGACTAATTTCCCATAAGGATTAATACAGCAAGGGTTCCTGCTTCTGAATGGAACTCCCGCTGCATTAATTCTACCAGGACAGCACCAGTCTGGAAGAGCTGCGCAGTGAGAGCAGACATAATCGATCCTTCTCCTTGCATAGCTCTAACAGGCGATCATGCTATTTAAATTTTATTTTAATTAACACAGTACTGGACCAGTTAAAGATATGAAAGAAGATAAGAAGAAAATAAAAGAAGATTTACTTACCGGGAACTTCTCTTCATGCAACTGAGGATCGTGGACTTCTCCGCATCATGCTGTTCTTCAAGATGAAGATAATTTCTTCATGGGTCAAGTTGTTGGTGCTGCAGTTGGATAAGGGGAATGAGCCTTCGTCCCAGCAAGGGTAAGAAACATATTTATTTGATATGATTTAATTGTGATTTATTTTATGGTGCCCATTAATTGACAATGTGGTTATCTGTGATCCCGTTGAGGTTCTAGTTAACCACTTCCGGTTGACAACTGCTGCACTGCAGCCAGATCAAAGTTCATGAGGACAGGCTTTCTGAGCCCTGCAAAACCTGTCCAATAGCAGATGCACAAGTCTCACAGTCTCATATGAAGTGTCTGTGGAGTTAAAATTGGAGTTAAATTGGAGCTGAGGTACAGTATACAGTACAAGAGGACTCTGCACTTTGTTAACAACCCTGCAACTATGAGAACTTGACTTTCTAAAGGTTCTGACAATTGTTATATGTCTAAAGACTAACTTTCTAAGCTGCAGTTTAACCTTCAATGCTACACTGCCTTTCTAGGCCTGATTTATACACCTTCCCTTTCCACTCCTACTCCTCATATCCTTCAATGCCTGGGAACATTTTTCTTTCTGCATCTCATTATGCCCTCCCTATTGCTTTTCCTCTGCTCTTTCCTCACCCCCTTGTGAACTTTTCTATTCTCTCCAATTTTCCCACTCTCCTCCATCTACTGTATCCATATTTCTTAATCTCTCCTTCCCTTCACCCATGCTTGTGCCCAAACACCGCACCACTAATTACACACCTCTTTCTCAACAACTTCTACACCCCTCAATAAAATGCACCCCCCACAAATCCTCTTTTCACCTCCTCTCTCTATGCCTTCTTCTTGCTGGGGATTTCTCTCCAAATCCTGGACCCAGCCATATACAGATTTGCCCTTGTCAATGAATCTTGCTCTCACCCACGCCTCCCTGCCTCCTCCTCCCTCTCTGGAAATTATTTAAACTATCTAATTTTATACCGACAACCCTTAAAACTCACTTCTAAAAGGAAACACCCTTATAACCTGGATTCTTGGCTACTGTCCCACAATCACTCCTACCAGACACTGTGGCCAAGCACTGCCATCTACCTTACTTTTTCCCTCACCTGTTGTGTCTGTAAGTCTCCCAACATACCACTTAGATTGTAAGCATTTCGGGCAGGGATTTCATTTCTTATTGTCTGTCTTTACTGCACTTATTATATTTTTGTATAATTCCCTGTACTGAATTGTCTATGTACAGCACTGAGGACACTGTTGGAGCTATATAAAAAAAGATATAAATACATATATACATGTCAGGTAGAGATACCCCCTTATCTGTACTGTCTTGAATGACAGAATATGTCATATACAGGCATACCCCACATTAACGTACGCAATGGGACCGGAACATGTATGTAAAGCGAAAATGTATTTAAAGTGAAGCACTCCCTTTTTCACACTTATCGATGCATGTACTGTACTGCAATCGTCATATACGTGCATAACAGATATAAATAACACATTTGTAATAGGCTCTATTGTCTCCCCGCCTGCGCACTGCTTCGGTACAGGTAGGGAGCCAGTATTGCTGTTCAGGACATACTGACAGGCGCATGCGTGAGCTGCCATTTACCTATTGGGCGTGAGTGTACTTAAAGTGAGTGTCCTTAAACCGGGGTATGCCTGTAAGCATAACTGCAGGCAGGTTTGGTCTCGCATATAGTAAGTTCCATTGTTCCATGCCATGAACAAACGGACTGAGGCAAATTTGCTTAACGCATAGTGGTTTGAGACTACAGTAGTGTGAACCTGCTACAGTACTTCTGATGAAAAGTACAAGGTCATTAAACAAAGAAAGGCA
Organism: Ascaphus truei; assembly: GCF_040206685.1. Classification (NCBI taxonomy): domain Eukaryota; kingdom Metazoa; phylum Chordata; class Amphibia; order Anura; family Ascaphidae; genus Ascaphus; species Ascaphus truei. The sequence continues at coordinate 351,436,399 of NC_134486.1, forward strand.
GTGTTTAAAGTGAGGCATTTCTACATTGTATCTTGTATTGAAACATGTGTGAAGTTGTTTCTGGCATGCAAGGACAGGATACAGGTGTATGGTGTGCAATGCGCAATCTGCCACATGCAGTAAATTAACAAAAACTATCAGGTTTAAGTACAGTAATATATATGTAGCAAGACTTAGGCCTGGGACATAGCAGGTTCAGCCGCGCTGAGCCGCGCTCCTGCTCTGCCTCGCCTGCTCAAAATTGAGTTTTTTCCTGTCCTTGCAGGCGAGGCAGTGAGCGCGCTTTGGGGGCGGGGCGGAGGCGGGGCAGAGGCGGAGCGGAGGCGTGCCAGGAAGCGGAGCGGGAGGCGGGGCTAGTCCCTCGCTCCCATTGGATGTGAGCGGCAAATTTGAAACTTGCCTGTCTCTGCAAAGTTTCAGAGCCTCTGCACGCATCAGCACGCATGCGGAGGTGGAAACTATAGCCGCGCTGATGACAGATGCAGGGGGTTAGTGCATCTGCTCAGCGCGGCTCAGCCCGGCTCAGCGAGGCTGAAGCTACTATGTCCCAGGCCTTACTATTCCCAATGTCGTAAAACCTCAACTATAAATCTCTGGCATTTATTTGCAATCTGCGATTCCCCCGCGGCCACCTTACGGCTTCAGGATATCAAAGGTGAAGATATTCAGTGCACCATATACTGAACTGCACCAACATAATAATAATTATTACAGCTGACCGTAGCCGAGCTGCAGGTGAGCCTTGGCTCATCTGTGAAGGAGTAGCCTGGAATTGGCACCACCACTCAGGGCATAAACAGGTTTCTTTTGCAGCAACAAGCTGCTCGGTGCGAGTCTGGTCTGTTTAGGTCAGCCGTTAGCGGTCCTCACAAGCGGCCACTGGGGTTCTCGCGCGGTTGACTCCCGTCGGCGTCTGACGTCACTTCTGGATATAAAAAAGTTCCTCCTCCTCATCCACTCAACGCGTTTCGCAAGATCAACAATCACTTGCTACGCTGCAGTCTGTCAAGACCAGAACCTGCTGCCTGCGAGTACATCTGTCAGTGACACACTTCCTCACCCCTTGCGCATCTGTACCCTTGGAAGAAATTGGCCTTTCTCCTGCATGAGGTTGAGTGGTCTCCTGACTTTTTCATTCAGTTATTTATATAAATTGATTTAAAACCAGAGACAGAACATGAAACACAGACAGAGCTCAGTGCACATCCAGTGAAACTTATACACGGTACAGTGCCTAAATATATATATATATGTATAGATATTTATAAAATGGTCTTTTAGTTTAATATTTTGGCCAAAGTGTTGTAAGCCCTTGAGCCACTACACGGCAGACCACATCTCAAGGGTACCTAACACTAATATAAATTCTTAATAACCTGTGCATTACCAGGAAGAATGATTTATAATAAATCTGTCAAAATTAGTTGCATAGTTCTGTCTGATTGAAGCTTTTATTAACCTGTACATTACCAGGAAAAGCACTCTGTATTAGATTTGTCACAATCATACTGCAAGCAAGCAAGTTCCCCTGAGAGTGGGAGATGCTATGGAGTGAGCTTTTAACCATTTAAATGTGGGAGGGGGAGCTTAAACTAGGTAGGAGGAGCCACCCTCCAATCAGCTAAGACCAGCTGAACAAGAATTGTAAAACATACAGGACACCTACAAGCTCATATTGAAACCCCAGAATAACCACAACATACATATAAGCATATAAGTGTCACAGAGGAGTGCTTCTGAGCATGGCAATATATATTTAAAACCAGAGACAGAACATGAAACACAGACAGAGCTCAGTGCACATCCAGTGAAACTTATACACGGTACAGTGCCTAAATATATATCAGTGTTAGGTACCCTTGAGATGTGGTAACAGGTAAAAGATAAGGCAGTGCCAAAAGGAATAGAAGGAGGCTCACGGCATGCAGCATCAAAAAGGGTTTATTCCATGTTAAGTGGATCAAAGGTCCCCCCTTAGGCCACAACACGGGTCCACCAACGCGTTTCGGGAAGTATGCCCTTTCTCAAGGTGTACACAATACTATTTGAAGCTTAAATTTATATCCTAGCGCCGATCGCGCTATCGCGTGACGTCACGGACAGTGCAACCAATAGGATTGCATCTCCCCTTAGGCGCGTCCCGATTGGCTGCTGGGATCGCGTGATATCAACAAACTTTACTAAACATCACATATGTCTCCCTACAATGTAAGGGCTATGGGATAAAGGGTGGTGCTTTCCGATTGGTCCACTAGACCATACAACAAGTACAACTTTATTAAATTTGACAATTAAACATAAAAACGTCCATGAGTTCAAAACAAAGCTTCAAAACCCAGGTGCAAAAGAAAAAGAAAAAAAAAGGAAAATATAACACAAATAAACGTTTTTCAAAGACAAAAAATACTACTAATGTTTAAAAGATCTTTTTTCTTAATGAGCCTCACATGCTCCATAATACGTATTTTGAGGCTCTGTGTGGTCCAGGCCACATACTTTCAATTGATATGAAAATTTCATTAATGTGTTGTGTTGTGCAAATGTGCTATTTTCCAAAAGTTATACTCTTTAGGGTATAGTTAATTCTTTATCATAAGAGTTAATATATATATATTTCTCTATTACCATTTGAATTAATAGCACTTTTTTTAAATTCTAATTTTTAAATTTTATGTTTAGCTTTAAACATTATTTTTCTTTGTTTGTTTATGATTCAATCACTTTTTATTTTTACTTTCATTATTTTTATTATTTCATTTTTAAACATTAGTAGTATTTTTTGTCTTTGAAAAACGTTTATTTATGTTATATTTTCCTTTTTTTTCTTTTTCTTTTGCACCTGGGTTTCAAGGTTTGTTTTGAAGTCATGGACGTTTTTATGTTTAATTGTCAAATTTAATAAAGTTGTACTTGTTGTATGGTCTAGTGGACCAATCGGAAAGCACCACCCTTTATCCCATAGCCCTTACATTGTAGGGAGAGATATGTGATGTTTAATAAAGTTTGTTGATATGACGCGATCCCAGCAGCCAATTAGGATGCGCCTAAGGGGAGATGCCATCCGATTGGTTGCACTCACCGTGACATCACGCGATAGCGCGATCGGCGCTAGGATATAAATTTAAGCTTCAAATAGTATTGTGTACACCTTGAGAAAGGGCATACTGCCCGAAACGCGTTCGTGGACCCCTGTTGTGACCTAGGGGGGGACCTTTGATCCACTTAACATGGAATAAATACCTTTTTGATGCTGCATGCCGTGAGCCTCCTTCTATTCCTTTTGGCAGTGCATTGCCTTACCTTTTACCTGTTCCTGCTACTACCTGGGAGATTGCATGCCTAGAACATACCTGTGGTTGGACACTCCAGGAGAATATAAGTGAGTGATACTTATGGGTCGCCGTACCCTTCATTTCTCCTTTATATGGGACTCTGGTCTGTACTATTCATATATGGTGCCGCTGGCATTAGGTACTAGTCCCCTAACGCTATTAGGGCTATGCTATGATACATGCTTATATGGAAGGAGTTTATACCAACTGCAGTTCTTTATTACAAAACAGGACTTGTTTTTTCTGATGCGCTGGTTTTCTATATACCCTTGAGATGTGGTCTGCCGTGTAGTGGCTCAAGGGCTTACAACACTTTGGCCAAAATGTTAAACTGAAAGACCATTTTATTTAATAGATATCTATACATATATATATTTAGGCACTGTAACGTGTATAAGTTTCACTGGATGTAGCACTGAGCTCTGTCTGTGTTTCATGTTCTGTCTCTGGTTTTAAATATATATTGCCATGCTCAGTAGCACTCCTCTGTGACACTTATATGCTTATATATATGTTGTGGTTATTCTGGGGGTTCAATATGAGCTTGTAGGTGTCCTGTATGATTGATATAAATTACACTTATTTTCAGTGTTATAGATACCATTGAGGTTTATTATTACCTCGTATGTGATTTACTGGTTCTCTCACCACTAGGTGATGCTATAGTACCCCATCAGGGAGAGCCGTCCAGTCTGTTTTGTTTTCACCTGTGAATGAGGCATGGACAACATATTATAGCAATAAAGTGAGGTATAAATACCTTTCAGGAATGTGGTAATCGTAGCCAGTTGCTAGTCCCGAAGAGATTGACGCTGTTCATGATCCGTTACAATCTTGCCTTGAGTGGAAATAGTCTGCCATGCCTCAGCAGGGTACATTTCCTGAGCAAAATGTGATGATACTCTTCTCTAACCATGAGCTGAGACAGGATATGAGAACTGACCACAGACCTTGGGACTGAGTCCTGATTGGGATAATATCTGGATCACAGGCCGAGGCCAAGATGGGGTGCGGCAGTTTAGTCGAGTCACAATTCTAAGTTCGGGACAGGAGAGAGGCAAACAAAATCCAAGGGTAAGCCAAGGTACAGGACAGGCAAAGCATAGCCAGGATACTGGGCGATTATTCATTTGGATGTTTTTATTGTTTATCATACATGTTTTCTTAGACCGTCTGCATTATTGTTTGGTTTCTTTGTTCTTTTGAGATTGGTAAATACCACTTAGACCAGTGAGCAAGCTAAATTGGAAATTGATGAATTCTAGCACTGATGCACATTCCCACCACATCCTTCTGCAGAAACTACCATTGTTAATACTTGCTGGTTTTCCTTTTCGGAAATGTGAGTTGAGTTTTTCATACTCTCCACACACTGACCCCTGTGGGAATGGATCATGCAAGGTGGCAACTCCCCTCATCTTGGAAGACATCCTGCACTGGGAAGAGCTTTGGAAACGGTTCTTCATAGGGTTTTGAACGGCATCAAGTGCTATTTTTCACAATATTTTAGACACTATTCATTTTGTATCACGATTATTTGTAATTTCACTATTCACTCATTTACGTGTCTTTTTAATTAGGATTGGATTTGTACTCACATGTAGTGACTCATTAGGAGGTTTATGCTTACTGTATGTCACGAAAAATATACATATTCACAGTGTAGATTGCTAAAGACGTAAAATAAGATTAGTACTTTAATACTAGTGCCCTTTAAAACTGTTGTTTTTTTGTTATCTTTAGAAAAAGAATGACTATTGTTATTAAGTACTGAGTAGACCGACTCAATAAGGGGATCTTATTAAATGGGAGTTATTTGCAAAGCCTAAAGTTGTAGTAATAATGTTTTTATATAGATCCCATGGTATACTGCATTTTTGGGGGGACGTTGTCAAAGGGATACATTTTGTCTAGGAAAAAGAAGTCATGAACACTTATAATTTTGTTTCCTTTCCATGTCTTAACCAAACTGTGTTCTGACTTGGGAGAAAATACAGGGTTACCAAATAGAGGTTTCTACTTGCACCCACCGTTTGTGTTTAATATTTCATTTCCAGTGAAAGATTGCAGTCATGTAGTGCATGATAGTATTTGTGTAATTAAGCGAGACAAAACCTCTTACTATCATTAAGCTGATAGAACGCATCAGTCCTTGTTCTGGCTAGTTTTTTTTTTTTCTCCAGACAAAATAGTTTAATAGCCTCTGTATTTAAATACAGTATGGTATGGTACTAATTTACCATATAAATTAGTATGGTACTAATTTACCATATAAATTAGTAAGGATTATTATTGGTAAAATTTAAAAAAAAGTTAGATATTGTTTGGGAGTACTGTATATTCATTTTATGCAATCAAAGTCAACCACCTGAAGTCATACTGCTGAGAAAATAAATGCTGCTTAGGAAACAGCCCACAAAAGAATCTGCTATAAACTCAATTAGGAAATATCACCAATTTGATAATTTTTATAACAATTTTGTTATGTTATATATTATATTATTTTTATTAATGTAACATTGCTGAGGTTTACTGATTTTATGTGAACATTTTCATGATAGCTAGTCACAATAAGGGTGCCTCTTGGAGTGGGTAAAAATATCTAATGAATATTAATAAATATTAATAGTAGCTCAATACTAACCAAAAGGCAATTTGCTATGTTAAACTCATTGTGTGCCAAGGGTCTAGCTAGATATTAATTGCCAACACCGCTTTACTGTTTATCTTTGTGTATTTCCTCTATGCCCTCCTCTGCTTTAAGGGCTTGGTATGCATTGCATTTCACTATGGGACCAACCTTGGGCCCCTTTTGTGTGGGCGTTATGTGAAAAGCAATACAAGGGATACATCAATCACCATAGTCAGTATCTTTGATTTTCTCCCTATCACATGACATTAATTATGCTAATATGTTTTGTATGCTTAAGTCTTTTGCATGGTGATACATTAGGAATAATATTGTTCCTGTATTGTCATAATCAGTTTTATGACCCATTGTTTCTTATAGCTAAAGAACCACAAGGGAATGTATACAGCAGCATTTTAAGGCTTTATCTGACACTAGCTGAGAGATCCGGCGCTGCCCGGGACCAAAACCTCCCGCTCCTTCCTCTCGCCACCCCCCCCCCACTCCCCCTGTTCCCCTCGTCTCTCTCCGCCTCCCCCCACCCATGCGCAGTTCCGGTCCTCCCCCCCCTGCGCTGCTCCGGTCTTCCCCCCCCCCCGCGCAGCACACAGTGCCACACACACCGTGAGATACACACACACAAACTCAGTGAGACACACAGACACAGTGTCAGACACATACACACACACACACACACACACACACACACACACACACACACACACACACACACACACACACACACACAGTGTCACACACACCGTGAGACACACACACACAAACCCAGTGAGACACACACACACACAGTGTCAGACACATGCACACACACACACACACACACACACACACACAGTGTCACACACCGTGAGACACACACACAAACCCAGTGAGACACACACACACAGTGTCAGACACATGCACACACACACACACACACACACACACACACAGTGTCACACACACCGTGAGACACACACACACAAACCCAGTGAGACACACACACACACAGTGTCAGACACATGCACACACACACACACACACACACACAGTGTCACACACCGTGAGACACACACACAAACCCAGTGAGACACACACACACAGTGTCAGACACATGCACACACACACACACACACACACACACACACACACACACACACACACACACACACACACACACACACACACACACACACACACACACACACACACACACACACACACACACACATACAGTGTCACACACACAGTGTCACACACACACAGTGTCACACACACACAGTGTCACACACACACAGTGTCACACACACACAGTGTCACACACACACACACACACATACATGTCCTCGGGCACCCACAACAACTGCAGTGAGGACCCACCCATTCCCCCCACCGGCGGACACCAGCCACCTCCGTCCAGTCTCCGCTCTCCCACCGGTCCAGAAGGCGCCTCTCTCCTGTCCGGGCGCCCTGACCGGTCGGTCCCGGGTGGGGGGCGGAGCATGCAGCAGAGGCCACCGAGCGCACGGCGCGAGCCGGCGTCGGGAGGAGGCTGAAGTGCCCGATGAGCGGGAGCAGCCGCAGGCTGGAGCCGCAGTGTGCGCAGGCCACTGGAGCACACGTGCAACGCGCATGTGACAGGGGGGTACCGGGGAAAGGGGGGGGCAGGGTCCGGGGTGGACTGACACAGGGGGCAGTGGGGGGGGGGGGTGACACCTGGGAGGCGTGGGGGTGTGCTACCCAGGGGGGGCAGGTGGAGGTGATACCCGGGGGCAGGGGGCCTCAGCGGGAGACAGGGACACAGAGTGGTGTGACCGGGGGGAGGGGGGTTGGTGGTGGGGGAGAGGTGAGGCCGGCGGTGGTTGGTAGTGGTGTGGATGGTCCTGCTAAATGAGATTACTAATCCAAGTGAGGGCAAAAGGTGCAATGTGAGGGGTGGTGTGAGGGGGGCGGGGGGTGCGTCTGTGGCCAATGACACAGGGGGAACACAGGGCCAATCACACAGGGGGAAGACATACACACACAAAAATTATTTGAGACTTATAGATATAAGATGTAAAGAAGCCTGACATTTTTTTCCCCATTTTTTTACTAAACCTTGTTTCAAAAGTACAAATTCTGGAAAATTGCCCTACACAGGTAAGGTTTACAATCCAGTGTTCTGTCAAATTTTATAAACTCTTAGGCCTCGGTCCCGCTGCGCTCGTTGGCGCGGGCGGCCACACGCGAGTTCCCCACCAGCAGGGGAATCCTCCCGAGCTGGTCCCGGTCCCCCCTGGCAGCACAGCGCACTACACGCTGTGGCGCGTCAGTCGCTATGGGACACAAGAAAATGGTGATCCCTAGCGTTGACGCGTCACATGGTGTGGCTGTGAGCCAATGGGGAGGGGAGGCTTCGGGAGGAGGAGAGGCTTCGGGGAGCGGGGAGGAGTGTGGAGTGAAAGCAGGTGAGTGCCTGTCTGTGTGTGTGTCTGAGTGCGTGCGTGCCTGTCTGTGTGTGTGTATGTGTCTGAGTGCGTGAGTGCCTGCCTCTGTCTGTGTGTGTGTGTGTGTGTGTATGAGTGTGTGAGTGCCTGCCTGTGTGTGTGTATGAGTGTGTGTATGAGTGTGTGTGTGTGTGTGTTTTACTTACCATCAGCAGCTCCAGCCCGAGTCCGTGGAGGGAGGGGGGGGGAGAGTAGCGGGTCCCTCCGCTCAAGCCACGCCCCCCCTCCCTGTCAAACCTCCCACTCCCGCCCACCTCCAGCCCCGGCTCCCGCTCCCTACAGACCGCATATCGCGGTCTGTGTATGTCAGCGCCCCGCCTGTCTGCAGTGTGGGCGCGCTGACTCTGGGAGCGGGGCCTTAGCCTTACGTGGCCTTTCTTGCTTTTAGGTTTGAATATTAGGCAGTGTTTAACTCTCCATTATTGGAGTAGAGCTCTTTGTTACTAACGCTTCTATTCAACATACTGTTCATCTGCTACTGCATGTCGGAAAGCCTCTGAGCGCTATTCATTTGAATTGACCTCAGAGTCTTCCCTGACACGGGAAAGCTGTGTTACGGGATATAAATAAAAAAATATATATTTTCAAAGAAGGAAAAAGGCTTTATATTGTAAAGACTTTCCCCCGCAAGAAGCACATTAACGGTGCACACCTAGGCTGTTAAAACTTAACATTTAATATGCTTAGGTTAAAATAATGGTACACATATATATATTAAACCTTATATCCAAAATTAAACAGTGTGTATCGTGTTATTTAAAAAAAACTTATTCCATGAGGAGTGCAAATATAAGATTCTGTTTAATAATCTAAACCCATCATTATGTAATCATAGGATATTTATAGTATAATAATCCTCCAATGATGGATAAGTGTATACTCCTGGGTGCAGTTATAGTAGCAATGCTGACATCAATGTTCCAACAAATATATACATATATCCCTACCACAGGTAAAGAAATCACTTTTTATTGGGATATTGACACACCAGTGGTCCTGACTAGATATGACTTGTTGCTATATAAAAGGTAAGGGTCAGAGATACAGCTTACCTAATCACTCACCATAGACAGTGCTAGTTGTGCATATACACCTTGGTGAACTGCTGATGTAAACAAATATATTCCTCCCTCACTATATATAAACGTCATAAACTTTATGACACAGTTCCAACATCACTGTATAATTTTACCCTTAACTAATTGTAATACAAAGATTACACAATAATATTAGTAGGAGTGAACTGTGCCCTAAGGTAAAGTGCAATGCGCTGCACAATGAATGGTGAGAGGTAAGTGGATTAATTCCGTTTCAGTGACCCCTTCAATACACAATTTTACCAACATTGAAAAGTAATTTGTTACTCTGATGATTGTGATACAATATCCCTTAATGCAGACATAAATGCCAGTGATACAGATTAATATTAAGCTAGCACACGGCGGTGCCTTCTATCAGCATGATACAACCTTGCAAGCTGAAAACTGCCACAGTGTCGATACACGGAGTCTGGCACTCCTCCTACGATGATGTCACCACGTCCCACGTTCAATGACGTCCCCACGTGTGCTGCCTAACGCGTTTCCCTCCCACCTGGGAGCTTCGTCAGAGGCTGGTAACTGCAGGGATATCGGGAGCCTCTTTTAAATAGCGTGCTCGGTTGGTATGACAACCATAGACCAATAGCGCTATAGTGTAACTCAAGAAGGGAGATCTCGCACTATAACTAGAAAGAGAGGGTACTCGACACATCCTGCATTACTACTAATACACATTATAAAATTAAAACAAAGCATACCACCATATTAATGACTAAAATGAAATTCTAAATCGTTAATGTTTTATTACCAATGCTGTGGCCACGAGATTTGATAGCAGGGGGGGGGCTATGAGTCATAAGAATAATGCAGTAATTCAGCAACTATGTCAGCTATTCACTGAGAGAAATTGGGGTGATAGATTCCTTGTCTGATTATACATACCAGGGCAGTCTTGTTTGGGGACACTGATTGCGTAAGATGACATAGTAAAGGCATACATGGAGGTGTGTAGTTATTGACATAGAGATAATGTTTACAGAGACTAAATGAAGGGTGTATAGGTAAAACCCTCATTTAAACCAGAAGCGCTGAGTGTTTTTAATCTGTATATCCATTCTGATTCTCTCTTAAGTAACTTATTATCTGTGTCACCCCCTCTCATGTTACCTTTGATATTATCGATTCCTATGAATTTAATATACTAAGTGTCCCCTTGATGCATGTTGTTAACATGATGGGCAACCAGTGTGTCCAATTCATTTTTAATTGAATTGACATGTTCCAGTACCCGTCTGTGGAATTCCCTTATTGTTTTGCCCACATATAGCAATCCACAATCACACACAATAAGGTACACAACATTGCAAGTTTTGCAATGTATATACTGTCGTATCACATATTCTTTAGTGTTGTTGGTGTCGCAGAATACTTTTGTGAGTTTTATGAATTCGCATGCTTTACATGATATGCACTGGTATGTACCCTTTAGAGATGTTGTTTGCCATGTTTTTTTAGGTTGGCGTTGAAAGTGACTATGAACGAATGCATCCCGTAAGTTACGTGATCGTCGGCTTGTGATACTTGGGGTATCTTTTAACACTTTCGTGAGGTCCTCATCAGATTTTAAAATATGCCAATGTTTGGCAAAAACGGCTAACACGATACACTGTTTAATTTTGGATATAAGGTTTAATATATATGTGTACCATTATTTTAACCTAAGCATATTAAATGTTAAGTTTTAACAGCCTAGGTGTGCCCCGTTAATGTGCTTCTTGCTGGGGAAAGTCTTTACAATATAAAGCCTTTTTCCTTCTTTGAAAATACATTTCATATTAGCACACAGGTAGCACCCGGTATCTAACTTGATATCTTAGGCTACAATCATATTATACAAAATTCAAATTACACACATCAGTGAGCGATATACTCTATATGGTTTTTGTAAAACAATATATAGCTCTATTCCAACCATAGAAAATAAATACTTAAACTCCATAATAAATAAAGCATTATAAGAACAGGGGAAAACTTGGGAAGCATTTTAAAAATAAACAATGTGCTGGCCTCTTTGACAACTTTAGTTGACCTTTTGTTAAGTCTTCATTTTAGTAATATTGTAGTTTACTGGGGAACCCATTTTTGTAGCCATGCTTGCTTCAAAATAAGAAGAATCATACAGAAATATACAGTAAAATATGTACTTTCTTTTTTTAGTTGGGAACAGCATACAAAATCTTGGACTGGTGTAGACATAGCGTTTGCAGCATGTTTAGGGTTTATACTACAGTAGATGTACTTAAATTAAATATACAGTATTCTGAAATTCTGCTATTGTCATTATGCAAAACACAAAACCCCAGCAAGCTCTTTTTGGGAACCCCTGAGCCCCCACAATATATATATATATATATATATATATATATATATATTGTGTATAATATAATGACCCTTTTTCAAGAGAATATATAAGTATTTTACTTTGCATTTTTGTCATGTTGGATGTAGCATTGGGCTTCTCTGTCGTATGTTATATACATATGCCACACTCAATAGCACTCCTTTTTGACACATATACATATATATATATATATATATATATATATATATATATATATATATATTGTGGGGGCTCAGGGGTTCCCAAAAAGAGCTTGCTGGGGTTTTGTGTTTTGTTAACCTATTCTCAGCTGTTTCAGCTGTTGGAGGTTAGTGGCTCCTCCTTCCCAGGTTTTGTCTGCCCCTCCTCACTTCCCAAGTTAGTAGGTCCTTTCATTCTACTGGATGTAGCATTGGGCTTCTCTGTCGTCTATTGTCATTATGCATACAGTATGCCCATATGCATAAACAAATAAAAAATCAACATACAGTAGGTTATTAATCCATATAATATTACATACTTACAACTGCAGTATTCCAGATTCAGTATGACCTATAAGTGGCAATGAGAGGATACTTAGTTCAGTTAGCAATAAAGAAGAAAGGCATGATTAAATACATTAATATTGGGTAGAAAGTAAAACGTAGTTATTACAGCTTTCTTTACGTTGCAACATAAATTGATGCATAAGAATGAAAGACAGAATAGCAATTAAACTCTTGAAGACATACTATGATTTACTAGTAATGACGTATCATAACATGTAAAATGCAAAACATTACATCCAATATTGCCATTTTGTCCAAGAGGCTCCTGAAATTTTTACAATGAATTCACATAGTTAGTGGCGGATATTTCCAATGAAGTACTGTAGTAAGAACTTTAATTAGCAGCAGCTGCAGTACTTTGTTTTAGGGGAAAAAATAATATTGTTTACGTTGTTAGCTGTGGGTGGCATAAGCATAGCAAGGCAGCCTTACTTTCTTTAGAAAAGCCAATAAAGATATTGTAGATAACTAAGAGAAACAAAGAGAAAATTCAAAAGAGGAAAAAAGGGAGAATGGCTACATGGCAACTTTACAGAGATACAACATAGGGAAGAACTGGATGCTGCATGGATTTACTGGAAGGGAGATCGTGTCAAACAAACCCCACAGATTTCTTTGACTGGGTGACTGGTAATAGATCAGGTGTGGAGCAGTAGATGTACAGTAGCTTATCTAGATTTTAGTAAGACCTTTGACACTCTACCACATAGAAGAGTGATAAACAAGTGGCAACAAATGCTGTTAGATTCTAAGGTGGTAAAATGCATAAGACAGAGGCCCGGATATGTCAAATATGGTATTAACGCCAAAAAAGTGCCTTATTTTAATTGTGCAATACGTCAATGTTGCACCGCCTAAAATAAAGCACTTTTTATTGAACCCTTTAAAAGTGTTGAATCTGATGAAAATAAAAGAGGCCTAATACCACGTTTAGGTTAGAAAGCTCATACATCAAGTTATGATATTTTTTGGAACGGGATTAATGCAAGAAATCTCGCAAATAATTTATCACCTAGTCCAGACTGGTGTTAGCCCTGTCTTTCTTATGTCAATATACCGGCCATTATACACATAGGCCATATAAGCTAAACAACCTAAAATAGATGATAAAATAGATATTCAAATACATTACAGTACATATTAACCCCTTAGTAGCCCACGGGTCAACTAGACTTTTCCATAACTAGCTGAAAAAGAGCTACAAAGGGGTTAATATAAACATAAAACTTTACAACCTGCCCCCCCCCCCCCCATGCTCATTCTCCCAGGAGTCCTAAGCACCCACCTGGGGCAACTACCCCTTACACCCACATTCCAACAAACCTACCTCGCTCCCTCCCCCCCACTTGACTAATGCCCAAGATCCCTATTAGCCTATTAGCTAAATGTGGCTAAGTGTGGTTTTGTGAATTAAGAAAAAATATATACACTTTAAAAACAAACAACAATTAAAAAATACATTTAAATATAAAGTCATTGATTGTCAGTGTGGATACCTAGTCCCTCTCAATGGGGGGCCCACATACAGTAGTCACATTTGCAATTAATGGTAAGTAATAATAATAATAATAATAATGATAAAAAAAGAAAAATATTAAAAGACATTAATTACCTAGTTTCTTTACCTTAGTGGCTAACAGCTAAGGTAATGAAGGTGTTAATCCCTCCCGGCACATACACACACACACACACACACACACACACACACGCCCCCCAGAGTCCTAACCAGCCACACCGGGCTAATAGAGTGGGGATAGAGGTTAGTTGACTTGGGATGTGGTTAGGTTAGGGGGTGGGAGGGATTAACCCCTTAATTAGCCATTAAGGTAAGGGAGGGGGGTTATTAATGTATTTTAATATTGTTAATTAACTTTATGTTAAATTATATTATACCATATATTAGCAATGTGGAGATTACCTCTCCCCCCCCCCCCCCTATTGAGATGGCCTAAATATCCAAAGTGACAATCAACGTTTTAAGTTTAAAATGTACTTTTAAATGTTCTTGTTGTTTATTTTATATAGGTGTATTTTATTTTGGCTAACATCCAAAAACACTATTAGCCACATTTGTCTAAAAAGTAGTAAGTTAGGCATTAGTCTAGAGGGGGTAGTTATAGGCCAGACTGCCCCCCCCCCCCCCCCCACGTGTCACCTCATTCAGGACACTTGACCTAGCTCCTCCCCTATGTCCTAGCACAAACCCCTGATGTATTTCTTACAGACTAAGCTTTGGTGACAGAGGCATGGAGATCTAATGTGACGTCCAAAGGTCACAAAAAGCTAATGCTGGGATTTTAACCCAATTCACCTGTTGCAAAAGCAGATATGTTACTTTTGGCCATTTTTTCTTTCAATATTTTTATAGTAGTTATATATGTATCATTTGAATGTGTCTGAGAGTGTAATCATTTAAAATGACTATTAAAGTATAACTCTGCTATATGGATGTTTTGTTTTATTAAGCAACATTGTATTTGAAACCACAGAGCATAAATAATATGTCCAACAGAAATGTTACTTTTCTAAAGTGTATTTTTTATATATATAAAAATAAATAAAATATGGATAGTAGGAAAGTAAAATCTTTTGTTGTTTTTAACTAAAAAGGAGAAATTAATGTTATACTGTATGTTGATTACTTTTTTTCAATGACTCCAAAATGAAGCATGATTTCAAAGAGTTCTAAATTTGTTGTTTTGCTTTACAGATTTTTTACATTTTGCCAAAAAATAATGTAACAGTAAATTTACATTTTCAATTATACTACTGTATAAACATAGGCACTAATTGTAATGATCTCAAGCTGCATCATGTAGTACACGTATTCCCACATCATGTCATTTTCCCCGTGGTTTGACTTACAAATTGGAAAGCTTTCAATCTTTCACATTGTCTAAAAGCTTACAGTAACTGTTCAACAGTAAAGGAAACGGAAGATACATTACTGTCTGTGGCCGAACATTAAAAACAGCAGTGCTACATTCTTTGACAATCTCAAGTTAAGAACAAGTAATCAAATTGCAAGAGTTACATTCAATGGAGGTACATAATAGGCACTTTTATGGATCAATCTATAGCAGGCCTGCACAACTCCAGTCCTCGAGGGCCGCAAACAGGGCAGGTTTTCAGGATATCCCTACTTCAGCACAGCTGGCTCAATTAGTGGCTAAGTATGACTGAGCCACTAATTGAGCCAGCTGTGCTGAAGTAGGGATATCCTGAAAACCTGGCCTGTTTGCGGCCCTCGAGGACTGGAGTTGTGCAAGCCTGATCTATAGTAACAGTAAAAGGAGGTAAAATATACTTCAAGTTCTATTGCTTAAAAAAAGAAGACTTTTTATTTAACAAATCATTGACACTCTTTCATTCTGTTGCACTCCAAAGATACAGTATCTGGTTATATTCTGTACATTTTGGGGAGTATAGTATAGTATAGTATAGTATAGTATAGTATAGTATAGTATAGTATAGTATAGTGGTTGAGTTCTGAATTTGTTTGAGTACTTAATTGTTGAAGTGTTTTCCAAAACTTTTCACGAATTTCACCTTTAAAATACAGATGTTGCAAGGCTTAGTGCACTTGCACATAATACAGAATATTGCATTAAAATGCATAATATTTAATATTTAAATAGAATTATATGAACTCAGAATATTACAGAATATACCACTATAACATGCCAGTGGGTGCATAACAATGAAAAGGAAAATGCAAATTGGGTTACTTAATCTTCATATTATTGTTTATAAAACATTTCTCTTATGTATTATATATATATATATATAGATATGGTGGGTGAAAAAGACAACAAAATACCTCCACCGTTAGCATATAGCCAATAAAGAATATCACTTGTGAGCACATTCCCATTTAAATGGGCTCCATGTGAATGGATATTCCAAGCAAAAGGTGACACATTGTGCGCTCATTTGCATGACATTTGCCAGAATCCCTTGCTGCAGTGGGAGCACTGTATGCTAGGTGATAATGGTTGAAAGGCAAGGTTGCAGACCTGTCTAAGACGTGTGAATGTGCTCACAAGTGATATTCTTTTTTGGCTATATATATATATATATCATAATTCTGGGGTTTGATGGATGCGTACAGGTGGTTTCTTGTAATGTTTTTCTCTTTACTTCTCGAAACTTTGTCCTTACACTTGAAAGAAAATAAGATGTATGCCAAGGACCAAGAGTTTCAAGCTGACACCAGCTTCTGACTCCTCCCATCAATAAAGAGCAGGTCCAGTGAAAGACAAGAAGGAAATGATTTCTTGTGTGATTGATAACCTTGCACTCTGCAGTTTTGTAAGTATTTTGTCAAAGATCTAAGCCATCAATTTGCTCACTCTAGTTAAGTCAACATTTCTGTAGTTCAGCAGAATCTGCCCAGAATTGAGTCAGTAATGAAACCAGCAAACACATCGCAATATTAAATGTCAGGAGCAGAACTATATGTTTTGTCTTGTACAATGTGATAGGCTGCACTGTATTCGATGGTTTGAACATGAAGTATTTTATATGTATTCAATAAATAAAAAAATTACATAAAAAACACATCAAAGCACAACAGATGGGTTTCCGATGTAATTACATAAGGATTTCAATAAACTACGCAAACATTCGCCAAGCATTGACTCAATAGGTATTGCAAATTAATTTGAATGTCTCAAATTTGTCTAGTGCAGAGTAAATGAGTACTTCACAAGTAGGTGTTAACTTTTTTTTTTTTTAAATAACAATTTATATTATATTGATCGTCATATTCCTCATGTCAGCAATACCGATCAGCAAAGATTCCATGAAAAAAATGATAACAATCTAAGGAACAAACACACATGGCAAAACCAAATCCTCAACGGAATGTTTAAAAGCACCCAAGAACGCAAAACATTTGAACTCAAAATAATAATGCTCTTTGACACTAGAACAATAGGACTTAATACTGATATGGGGTTTCTAACACACTATCATATTTTTTTGCAATGTTTCTTCTTGCCTTTATGTTAATTTTATAAGCAAAGCACGGCCATCACATGGTACTGGACCACATGGTCTATCTCACAATCCGATTGGTTCCCGTACCATGTGATGGCAGTCAATTTTTTTTAAAGGATTTTACATCATCCCTTAAAGATGATGTCACATCCTTAGAAAAAATGGAACATGTCACATGGTACTTCAACCAATTGGATTGTGGACAATCCAATTCGTTGTAGTACCATGTGATGGCAGCCATTGTGTTTTAAGGATGTGACTTACCTCCCTTGAAGATGACGTCACATCTTTAAAAAAAATAGAAGCCTGTCACATGGTACAGCATCCAATCGAATTGGAGCTGTACCATCTGACACTAAAATGTGATGTCACAGGTCTTATATAAGGCCTGTCCCATCTCATTTTAGCTTAAGAAGACCACGAGACAACACCTCTCTATGGATTTAATGGATTACAAGTACAGAAGATTGAAAATTGAAGAAAGATGAAAAGAAGAATTTACCAGAAGATGAGGATCATTGCATCACGGATCGAGAGCTTCCTGATACATCAGAAATCGGAGGGTGAAGACATCTAAAGGTAAGAAAAACATTGAATGTATGTAATTTTTGTTTTTCAGGTTTATTTATTGTATTTTTTAATTTTTTTGCGTGCCCATTGACTGCCAATGTATTTATCTATGCCTTCTTAGGGCTATAGATAAATACAATGAAAAGCAATGCATTTTTTGGCAAACACTTGTTTTTATTTCATTGATATGTATTTTTGTTGATTGCTATTTGTATTCTTGTTTATTTTGTGTGATAGTTGTTTTTATTCTGTCTTATTTTTATTGATTGCTTTGTTTTATTATTTTTTTAGTGTTTGCTTAGTTTAATATTTTTTTGGGTGTTTATTTAGTTTAAATCTAGTTTATTTTTATTCATTGCTTTGTGTAATTCTTTTTTTTTTGTTGATTGATTTGTTTAATTCTTGGTTTATTTTTGGTGATTGATTTTTTTATTGTGGTTTATTTTTGGTGATTGATTTTTTTTAGGTTGCCTATTGACTGCCATAGTGGCTTATCATGCCCATATTGTATGGGCATGATGTACTACTGTGCCAATCAAGGGGTAGAGAGTGGGGTAGTTGCCCTAGGGAAGGTGGTTAGGCCTCCCGGGTGGGTAGTGGGGGAGGGGTTTAACCCCTTAATTATTTAACGGTTACGAATCGCTAAGGTGATTAAGGGATTAGGGGCCATTAGTTTGTATTTTTATTGTACTGTACCTGCCCATGGAGGACATGGGTGCAGAGGATGGTGATGAGGACAGCCTTCATCCTGGCAGGGGTAAATAGAAGTTTTATTTACTTTATGCTGGCTGGATAATGTTTTATTTGGAATTGTCAAATGAGCTATTATCCATATCTGGATAATAGTAATTTTGCCCATTACTGTACTGTATGTGCCAAGTGGCGTTGTTGGGGGTAGAAGAGGTGAGTATTAGGGTTGTCGTGTTGTTTTTTAATGTTTGTTGGGGGTAGAGGGATTGGGTGAAGGGGGTAGTTGCCCCAAGGGTTGGGTAGTTAGGCCTCTCGGGTGGGTAGCGGGAGTGGTTAACCCCTTCATTAACATAGCAGTTCCAACCACTATGGTAGTGAAGGGGTTAACTCCTCCCGCTACCCTCCCAGCAGGCCTAACCACCCACCCTGGGGCAATTACCCACTCATCCACCCCCTCTGCCCCCAATTAACAGGCTATTTAGATTTAAACCCCTTCATTGCCTTAGCGACTAGCCTCTAAGGCAGGCCTGCCCAACTTGTATAGTGAGAAGGGCCGAACTGCTCCAAGGAAAAAAAATTTGGGCCGCACGGGTTAAATCATAATCATCATCATCATCTCTCCTCCAGCACCTCTCATCATCATCATCATCCTCATCTCCCCAGAACCCCTCACTATCATCCTTTACGATACTCCCCATCTATCTCTGATACCCCCATCTCTCCCCCTCACCCACACAATACCCCCCTCCACATCAAACACACAATACTCCCCTCCACATCAAACACACAATACCCCCTCCACATCCCCCCAGCCCATTCCATGTCAGCAGCCCCTTCCAAGTCAGCATCCCATGTCAGCATCCCCCCCACAAGTCAGCATCCCCCCATGTCTCTCTTCCCTCAATATGACACTCTCTGCCCCTTCCCTAAATGACACTCTCTCCCCCTCCTCTCAATTTGACTCTCTCCTCGTCCCCTCAATATGACACACTCTCCCCCTCCCCTCAATATGACACACTTCCCCCCTCCCCTCAATATGACACGCTCCCTCCCCTCAATGACACTCTCTCCCCCTCCCCTCAATATGACACTTTCTCCCCCTCCCCTCAATATGACATTCTTTCCCCCTCCCCTCAATATGACACTCTCTCTCCCCCTGCAACTCACATCACACCCTCCCCCTGCAACTCACATCACTCTCTCCCCCCCTGCACTTCACATCACTTCTCCCCCCTGCACCTCACATGTCAGCAGCCCCCCCCCCTCACATGTCAGCAGCCCACCCCCCCCCCCTCACATGTCAGCAGAATGCACCAGCCTGTTTTTACAACCCACAACCCCCCCACCAGTCCGTTTTTCACACACACCCCCACCAGCCCGTTTTTCACACCCACAATCCCCCCCCCCCACCAGACCGTTTTTCACACCCACAACCACCCCTACCAGCCCGTTTTTCACACCCACAACCCCCCATCAGCCCATTTTAAACACACACACACACACACACACACACACACACACACACACACACACACACACACACACACACACACACACACACACACACACACACACACACACACACACACACACCTCTTAGATCAGCACATCCTCTCTCCCCGGTACTAAGCCCCGCCCCCGGCATCCTGCTATTGAAAAAAAAATTCTCACGGCTGCCGCATCCTCCTCATGCTGCTGCTGCCCGCAAAACCCTCGCGCACCGCAAAACCCTGAAGGGGGGAGGGAGGGGAGGTGGAGGGGGAATGAAGAATCGCCGCCATTTTTTTAAACTTTTTTTTAAACTTTTTTTTTTATTATTTATTTAATTAACTGGCGCCCGGCCGGAGTCATCGCGGGCCGCACAGAGAGGCCAGGCGGGCCGTATGTTGTGCAGGCCTGCTCTAAGGTAATGAAGCTGTTTTTGAAGTGAAACTTCCTTAGTGGCACCTCATTCGTGATGGGGCAAAAATGAATTGTGGAGACAGAAATGAAACGGATGTGACGTCAGTGCTGGCAGTTGAGGCCGGGCTGTGTTCTGGCTCAGCCCGACCCCAACACTGACATCACACCCGCTCCACAAATCAGATGCGGCGCCGCTCCTAATCACCCCCCCACCTTCCCCCCCCAGCCCCACACCCCCCACACACCGTGACATATGCGGCGGCGATAGCCGCCGCTCCTAACGGCCGCTGCCATGCCGCGCAGCCTCTGTCCTCCCTACCTCCGCTTTCCTGCGTCCCGCTGACTGAGCGCCGCCGGGGTCGAGGAGAGGAGCCCAGGGATCATGGAGGGTATCCGCCGCCGCAGCTCCTAACGAGCTCTGCTCCCCCCACCCGCTGACATGCGGCGGCGGCAGCCCTCAAAATTTAATTGCCGCCACTCCTGCTGACCTCCCCCGGCCGAGGCATGGAACGGGGGGGGGGGGGTAGAGTGAGCTGCGTTCCCCACAGCACCATCAGAAGGGGATCGCTGCAGCGCTCCCCTCGAAGCCAGCTCCCGCTGACGATGACGCGCTGCCCCCCTTCCCCGCCGACACTGCCTCTGCCCACGCAGCACTTCCGAAGGGGGGGTCCTTTATTAGGTATCTGCCCGGTGCCCGGTGCGGCCGCGTCTCGCCGGGGGGTGGGGGGGGGCGAGGAGAGACTCAGGCAGAGCCGCCGCGGGTCCGCAGCTCTGCCTGTCTGTGAGGGGGGGGGGAGGAGAGTCTCAGGCAGAGCCGCCGCGGGTCCGCAGCTCTGCCTGTCTGTGAGGGGGGGGAAGGAGAGTCTCAGGCAGAGCCGCCGCGGGTCCGCAGCTCTGCCTGGCTGTGAGGGGGGGGGGAGGAGAGTCTCAGGCAGAGCCGCCGCGGGTCCGCAGCTCTGCCTGTCTGTGAGGGGGGGGGGGGGGTGTGAGGGGAGGAGGAGAGTCTCAGGCAGAGCCGCCGCGGGTCCGCAGCTCTGCCTGCCTTTGAGGGGGGGGGGGGAGTCAGGAGAAAGGGGGCAGGACACAGAAAGAGAGACACACATACAGTGACAGACACACACACATACATATATACACACACACACACACACTGACTGACACACATACACACACACACACTGACTGACACACATACACACACACACTGACTGACACACATGCACACACACTGACACATACACACACACTGACTGACACACACACACACACACACACACTGACTGACACATACACACACACACTGACTGTGAATAGGTTAGGGGGATGTGTGAGGTGCAGGGGGGCTGCGCATACGTCACATGGTCACACGCACGCACACGGTCACACACACACGCACATGGTCACGCACACACGCACAGTCACACGCACACACACAGTCACACGCACACACACACAGTCACACGCACACACACACAGTCACACGCACACACACACAGTCACACGCACACACACAGTCAGTCGCGCACACAGTCAGTCGTGCACACAGTCAGTCGCGCACACAGTCAGTCGCGCACACAGTCAGTCGCGCACACGCACTGTCACGTGCACCGTGCACTGTCACGCGTACACGCACTGTTACGCGCACAGTCACACACAGTCACACAGTAACATGCACAGTCACACGCACAGTCAGACAGTCACACGCACAGTCACACAGTCACACGCACAGTCACACAGTCACACGCACAGTCACACAGTCACACGCACACACACACAGTCACGCACACACACACACACACACACGAGGAATTCACGCTTAGTGCAAATACAAGGGATGTGTACGCATGTTCTAAGTCAAATTTATTTGCGTTTTGTCAATGAAATTGTATTTTGATTTTTAATTAAAACATCACCAATACAAATACAATTTCTGTGACAAAAGTCAAAGAAGTTTCACTTACTATGCGCGTGCACAGCACACACAGCTTTTTATTTTAATTTGAATACTAGTGTGCGTGAGCAGGGGTTCTCCGGAATGAACCACATTGATTTCAGGTCCGGAGATCCCCTGCTTCCTGAGTTACAGGCCCCATTATGGGGTGCTGGTGTCCCCATGCAATGTTTAAATTCCCCGCGTCACATGACTGGGACATTTAAATGCATAGCAGATACCGGCACCCCATACCGGGGCCTGTAGCTTGAGAAGCAAGGGGTCCCGGAACTGAAATTAATGCGGTTCAGCTCGGGAGACCCCTGCTCCCATACACTAGTATTCAAATTTAAATAAAAACACTGTGATTGCCTATGAGAGCTGTGCAGGGAGAGGTGGCTCACCCTGTGCAGCTTGGATTGCAAGATCGCTGGGGGAGAACTTTGAAAAAATCTGAGATCACTTGACTGAAAGGCCGAGCGGTATTGTCATTTTCCTGCCTCACGGTTTGAGATGTTTCAGATTATTTTTGAATTCCGTGAAAACACAAATGACAAACCGTTCGGTAGGAACATGCCACATCGTTCAAGATAGCAGCAAAGTTATCAAAGCTACTAGAATGAGGCCCTTTGTGTTCTTAATGTTTGTAAACCGCTGAGGTGTAGACAGAATCAAATGTTTTTTTCTTAATCTACGAATAATAAACTGACTGATATATCTGTAGCGCACCTTCCCCACCCCCTGAGAGATGTGTGGCTACGGTGTGTGTATATGGTGCAATACCTGTGGTGCACATGAGATCTGTGTCTCTGCTACTGGGAACCTGGGATATACCTGAGTCGATGTTCGGTTGGTAGCGCCTCCACCTGTTCAGGATTCTATGATGTAGAATAACCCCGCAACAGGACCCGCATACAATAAAACACACACTTATGAAAGATAACAGTTTTACTGAACATAAATAACCTAGGATATATATATATATACACCACCAACCAGGCCACGCACGGCCGTACCCTCCAATGCTACGCTCCCCCATACAAGGTGTGTGTGACAGCACTGCCCTACTATAGTGTTTGAGTTGGTGCACTGGTGCGTTGGGTATCTGCCGGGAGATGCCACACCCGGGCGCCACGATGCTGGGATCCACGGATTCAAAGCTGATACTGCGAAGCCTCTGCCTCTATGTTGGGTGTGTCCCTCGTGGATTGTGCCACCGTAAACAATGTCTTTATTAATGTAGGGCGATCTGTGTCCTGGACCACAGGCCACAGCCACCGTGCGGCATCTCCCTGTGTCCCTAACACAAATATTGCTAAGCAGGGTAGGGTCCCTATCTGAGGGGCAAGTCCCTATTGCAGCCAAAAGTTATGTGGGAGTCGGGGCCTCACTGGGCATCATAAAGGGTATCTGGCCTAGTGCAGATGCCATGGACATCTGCACATATAACTTACTCCTTCCTTGTCCCAGCTCCAACTGCCACTCTCCTGTCAGCTCAAATTTCAAGCACACCCAAAGTTCCAATCTCCCCTCAGGAGATTCTAGCAGCCCTATTGGCTGCACTGTGTCATGTGTTGTGCAGCCCCTGGGGCTGCTGGAACCTTTGCATGCGCAAACCTTTTCTGCACATGCGAGTGCACAAACAAAATAGTGGCGCCCTTACCGGCTACCCACCTGCAGCGGAGGTGAGGAGAGCTAAAGGGAGGACCGGACTACATATCATATTCATTAAATCAGAAAATCCCTTCTTGTACATCTTGGATGTGATAGTTCTCTGGGCTGGACAAAGTCCAAGATCTGTTGCAGCCAATTAGTGATCATCACGTACACACCTTCTAAATGTACTTGTGTGTGTTTGGAAGCGGTTAATAATAACTAGCCTTCCAGTTGTCTTACTCACATCCCTGCTGTGCACTATAAATGAGCACTCCCACCCCCAAAAACCATGACAGTATACTCCAATTACACTGCCCCCAACAGGATTAATTGAAGGGCTTCGACCCCAGGAGTCTTCGGGTCCCCCTATCTATAAGAAAAATATACAGATTAAACAAACGAATTTAAGTAAAACGTGTCCAAAAGTAAGAGCAGTCTCTTCAAAAGGTACTAGGTTCAATTTTGTTTTATTCCATAGCATTTATAATTCATAAGACATTAAACTGCTTCTTTACAGACAAAATCTGGACATTGCTAGTAGCTAGCTCTACAAATCAGACCTTACAGGTATATATGCAATACAGCACATATTACATTAAATGCAGAATTGCTACATTGCAACAAACTATCATTCATTTCGTAGTTACTTCAAATGTAAAAAGGATCTAAGGCAGCAGTAGTATCATAGTGATGATATTGAACTTCAGCTTTAGTTTCATAGTTAAATATAAAGAATCAATAAACTATTAGGTAGTTATTATTGTGCCACTCTTAACAGTCCCAGTATAAGCATACATTACACAATTAAGTAAGTACACAGTATTCCACCTTCACAATCCGTTTTAGTTCTACATTTCCAAATTAATATTGATTTGATCAATAAGCGATTGCAACCTGTAAAGGTGATAATACTAAAATATGTAATGTAGGCACTGTAACACTTTACATATATTGAAAGTACATTTTTAAATCATAATATATAACATCAACTAACTTGGCTTAATGTTGAGTAATGCAATTGTTTACCAATGTTATTCCAAATACAACATCACTCTGGCAACTGTGCACCGAAGCATAACAACTGCCAAATAGTCTTAATCACTACTTTATTATCAATTGTGTGTATTTTGTTTCCATAAAAAGCCTGATGTGATTATTTATGCCAAGCACACATTAAATCTAAGATATTGGCATATAGTAGCATTGTATGCGCCTTTAGACAAATGACTTTCACTAAAATAAAATCAATCACTAAACACCATACTATAAATCATAGGTGCTCAACGCCAGTCCTCAAGAACCCCCAAGCAGGTCAGCGTTTCAGGATATCCCGGCTTTAGCACAGGTGTCTTCGACTGAGCCTTTGATTGAGCCACCTGTGCTAAAGCAGGGATATCCTGAAAACCTGACCTGTTGGGCGGATTTGAGGACTGAAGTTGAGCACCCCTGCTATAAATAACCATTTGTAGGTGAAATAGTAGCAGGCTCTTAGGCAAATAACAAATATTCTCTTTTACATGTGAGAATTGAAAACGTTTTTCTTGTATTAGACAAAGACAATTTGCAAAACTAACCAGCCAATCACTTTTCAATCAAAGATGAGTAGAAGTGACATTTCTAAGTCGCCATAATCACAACCTACAGTACAGCGATAAATTACAGTACACCATACAAAAAGGTATTAGAAAAAAATCATGATGTTCCTACTATAGAGACCACATGTAAAGATTTCCAAGATCAATCCCCTCTTTTAATTCAGAGGTAGAAATCTGCAAACATGTTCGATCAAACCTGATGTCTCCAAAAAATATTTAATGACTAATTTTCTTAAAGAAGCAATAACCTGGGGGGCGTGGCCAGCAGCCGATCTGTGAAGAAGCTCACAGAGCTCCGTGCGACATTCACAGTAAGACGAACAAAACACCCCTAAAAACGCACCAAACAGCAGTGAAAAAGTGCCCCACGAGCGGGGGAGACTCACCTGCACCCCGTGTGGCCCCGAGGCGGTGAACCGAGTGGGCAGCAAGCGAGGGGGAGAGCCGGAGTCCCAGAGCCCCTCCGGCCGAAATATCCAAGATGGCCACCGGACGTAACTGAAGGAGACCCGAAGCGGCGGCACCCGACTTGAAATCCTGATCGGCGGGAGAGGAAGGAGACATAACGGGGGGGGGGACCCTGACTAACAGCAGCTAAAGCCAAGCCAGACAGCGCAAATAAGAGTGGGAGAGAGGGAGGGCAGCCACTACATAACTGCAGGGCTGGGGAAACGTGGAGCAGAGGCCACCCAGCCTGCACACTAAAGGAGAACTGACAGAAGAGAATCTGCCCCCCTCTGGCCCTCACACCAGACCCCTCCTAAGAGCAGCTCTGGCCAAGAGTGAAGATACCTGAGGGTTCCCCTCCCCCCCCCCCTTCCACCAAGGGTTCACAGCAAACAGACATTGAACCCTAAAACAAAGAATTAAAAAAAATATACACGGCACACCTAAGATGGCCGCCGGTGATCTGTGACTGAGGGGAGAGAGGATAATCCAGAGAGGTCTGCAAGAGGACCTACCGAACATTAAACTGCACACCACGGGCACTATCTGATCTGAACATCAAAACCTGAAAACAAGCGCTGAGCAGCCGTGCACATGCACGCCCCCTCCCCCCTCCCAACCCCTGACAAAACTCTAAAGAACCAGGGTCTATGCACTTAGCTCCATGCACTAGCAAAATGTCCAAGTGAGGGGATGCAACTGTGGTACAGAGATAAGCCCAGAAAAAGAACAAGATTTACTCTGAATTCCCATAATTTAACACAGCCAAACAAAGCATAAAAAGAAAGACTGAGGACTGACATACCCGCACACCCTCCAGCTGAGCGCCGGCGACATGGCTCCCCCCAGAGAGTCAGGGAAACCAGAAGCCTCCACGTTCTTCACGAAAAGAACCGCTATGCCTTCACTAACAGGCAATGGAAAAGCAGCACAAGACCCAGAGGAAACGGACTCGGGCTCGGACACAGACCAAAACCCAGATATCAGAAACGAGCTAAAAGCCTGGGTTAAAGAAATAAAGCAGACGTTCCACGAGGAGCTGCAAAGCGCAATGCAGAGCCTCCACACCAGGGTCGTGGAGGTGGAAGAACGGACAACAGGGCCGGAGGTAGCCGTGGAGGTGGTCACCGAAAGGCAAGTGGAGACGGACGGAGAAATATCCCAAATAAATGCACAGATTGCCCGACTCCAAGATGCCCAAGAAGAGGCAGAGAATAGATCGCGGAGGGACCATCTCAGAATCCGTAACATCCCAGAGTCAGTCCCCAATGAAGAAATCAAGTCCTACCTCAACAAGCTATTCCAGAGTATCCTCCCTGAAGCTACCAACGCTAAGCTGGAATTGGACAGAGCCCACAGAATATACAGACCGAAAGAATTTGAAAACAGGGGGCCCAGAGATATTATTACAAGGCTCCACTATTACACCACCAAATAGGAAATATTCAACAAGGTCAGAAACCTAGACAAGATCCCTTTTGAAGATGCAGAACTACAGATCTTCTCAGACCTCGTACCAACAACAATCGCCAAAAGACGCGAACTCAAAGAAATTACAAGCTACCTGAGAAGTAAGGACGTCAGATACAGATGGGGCTTCCCATTCCACCTCCAAGCTTCTCACAAGGGAAAACAAGCCATCTTAAGAACCCCAGAGGAAGGACCGTAATTCATTTCTGCGCTGGGCCTAGAGATTCCAGAGGAATTGAAGAGCGACACAGCAAGGACACGCCCACAGCCGAGACGAGAAAGGCAGTCCAGAGTGCCAAAGAATCCAAGATAACTAACCACAACCCAAACACTGAGGCTTGAAAACCTGAACTTGGCAAAGCTCTGAGAGCATAGGAGGGACAAGCTCACCCCACCTGGTGCCCCCACCCCGGACCTTTTATGCCGATCCTAATAGAAGGTTGCGAACAACGGGGGGCACAAGGAAGAGAAAAAGAGTGCAGAATAACTAAACAATTGATATAAGAAGGAATAAGCCATTATTATTCCTCTAAAGTCTTTGTTTAGCTTAACTAACAATGTAACCGTGTTCCACTTTACGTTATGATTGTTCCAAAAGCTTGACTGTTGTGTTTTATCTCCCTATATATGTGTTCTAGTTCCAGTCTGCTTCACTAGAAAAGAAGGTTACCCAGCAAACTGGACCACCGACGCGGGTCCAAGCAGGGACACTGACTGTATACGTTCACAACCTTTCAGACTGCAAGTACCACATTGCACCCCACACATACCCTTCACTTTTTCTTGACTCTGCAAAGCAACAAAGGGCCCTACCCCATACCATGTTAAAACCCCCCAAGGTTACTTTTGTTCTACCCCACACCCCCCCCTCCCATCCCACCCAAGCCGGTACACACCTATATGCACCCAAAAAGACACAATTAAAACACAAGCTAAGTTAAGATCTAGAAAACCGGAAAATCTCCACAGGACACCCAATAATAAAAAGGCGACCATAGCGATTACCTACACAAGATATCTTAAACAAGAACATGGCTAAATCACTAAAGGTAAATACCCAGAACATAAAGGGCCTGAATACCCCTATGAAAAGGAGACTACTGTTCAGGGATATCAAAGCCAGGCAAAGCGACATCCACATTATCCAAGAAACGCATCTAAATAGAGAAGACACAGTCAGGTTAAGAGACAGAAATTTCCACCAAATCTTCCACTGACCAGCGATAGATAAAAAAGCAGGAGTAGCCATCCTGATCAGAACCAGCATCCCCTTTGAAGTAGAAAAAATAAAAAGAGATAAGATCGGCCGAATGCTAATTGTATCAGGCAAACTGGGCACAACTGAACTAACACTAGTATGCCTATATGCCCCTAATACTGACCAGGAAAGCTTCATCAACGAGGCCTTCGATGTGATAAACCAAAACAAGAAGGGTTACTTAATAATTGGAGGTGATTTCAACACAGTAATAGACTGCACTAAAGACAAGGCGAGACTCACGAGTAAAGAGCACCACTCGAGATTGAAGAGCTCAATTGCCCTTAAACAAAGTATAAGAACGAGTGGGTTGGTCGACTCTTGGAGACTAATGAATCCCATAATCAAAGGATTCACCTTCTATTCAGCCCCGCATAGGCAGTACACCCGCATCGACTATATCCTTATATCTAGAGAACTGGCAGGCCGCATAACCAAAGCAGAAATAGACAATATAACATGGTCAGACCATGCCCTGGTATCACTAACCATAAGAGACATTCACCAGAGGCCGATAGGCACACTCTGGCGTATGAATGACCTTCTACTTAGGATACCAAAAACCAAAAAAGCCATAGAATCCGCCATACGGGATTACTTCTCACTAAACGATAACGGCCAAGTCAGCGACTGCACACTATGGGCAGCGCACAAAGCTACTCTTAGGGGGAAAATAATCAGTATTGCCTCTCATAGAAAAAGAGAGAAAAACAAGAGGATAAACAGCCTCAATAACAGTATTAGAAAAAATGAAGAGTCTTACCAACAAAACCCAACAAATACCGTTAGAGCCACAATCGATAAAGACAGATCAGAACTTAAAGGTATACTGATAGAAGACACCGAGAAAGCAATGAGGTGGACAAACCAGACCTATTATGAAAAAGGCAATAAAGTAGACAGACAGCTGGCTGCCAAACTCCACAATAAAACAGCGAGCCTTAATATATATAGCATTAAAACCAACCAAAATAATTTAACTTATAACTCAGCCGAAATCAACAAAGAGTTCGTCCAATACTACAGTGATTTATACAACCTAACAAACCCAGACCGAGATAACAGGGAGGTAGAAACAAAATTAGATGAAAACATAAAAGGATCAAAATTAACCAAATTGGATAAATCAGAATCTACCCATCTAGGAGCCCAAATAACATTTGAGGAGGTATCAGAAGCCATTAAATCCCTCAAGAACTCTAAAGCCCCAGGCCCAGATGGGTTCACTAACTTCTATTATAAGAAATTTGAACACATACTGAAACCATACCTAGTCCGATGGTTCAACAAGATTCTGGATGGTGAAGCCCCACCGAAAGAATCCCTAGAAGCCTCAATTATCGTCATACTAAAAGAAGGGAAATACCCTGCACTATGCTCTAGCTATAGGCCCATCTCTCTGATAAATACAGACAAAACTATTCGCCAAAATCTTAGAAACTAGATTGAACCGAGTACTAAACACCTTGATCCACCCGGACCAGGTGGGGTTTACCCCAGAACGACAACCTTCCGATAACATCCAGAGAATAATTAACATTATCTACAATAGTAATACGAACCAACGTCCCACCCTGGTCCTGGGGCTTGATGCCGAGAAGGCTTTTGACCGAGTGGACTGGTCCTTTATGTTCCGAGTGTTCAGAGAGATGGGCCTACATGAAAATTTTATTATGGGCATTAAAGCGCTATACTCCAACCCAATAGCTACAGTGCGTACCTCAGGCTATACTTCAGCACCATTTAAAGTCTCTAACGGAACTAGACAGGGATGCCCCCTCTCACCTATGCTGTTCGCCATGTGCATAGAAGTACTAGCCTCAAGGATTAGAGAGAATCAGGGGATAGAGGGAGTTCCTATAGGAAACAACATATACAAAGTGTCCTTATTCGCGGACGATGCTCTACTCTCCATGACTAACTGAAGAAACTTCACTAAAAAACCTATTCGACACATTAGATGAATTTGGCATACTATCAAATTTCAAAGTGAACCACACTAAATCAGAGGCTATAGGCCTACACATACCTAAAGAAACAGAAAACGCACTAAAGAAAACATTCCCAATAAAATGGACGCCAGACAAAATGAGATATTTGGGAGTGTACATTACAAGACTATATGATGACATCTATAGAGCAAACTACCCAAACCTTATCAAAAGCTTGAAAAAAGACTTAGAGGCCTGGTCAAGATACCAGATATCCTGGTCGGGCAAGATTATATCAGTAAAAATGAACTAGTTACCCAGAATTCTCTATCCATTCCAAGTGCTTCCAGTAACCGTCCCAATCTATGTAATTAGGTACCTGGAAAAAGAGATAACTAAATTTATCTGGAACGGAAGAAAACCCAGAATAAAGAAGAAATTGATGGTCCTCCCTCTGACCCGGGGAGGCCTAGGTCAGCCTGATTTAGCTAAATATTATGAAGCAGCCAGACTAAGCCCACTAATTTATTGGTCCGCAGCCCCAGGAAAAACACTGTGGGTGGACATAGAGAGGTCGGAAGCTGGGTACGAGGAGCTAGCGTCTCTTCTATGGGTAAAAAAGGCAAATAGGCAGCCAAGCTATAGAAATCATCCAGTCTTACTACACTCCTTAAATATATGGGATAAAAACTGCAAGCACAAGCAGATCTCTTCCATCCTATCTCCTCTAACACCAATCAGATCTAACCCTGACTTTACTCCAGCACATAACTCGAACATCTTTAAACAATGGGAAGAGAAAGGGCTATCTAAGTTAGGAGACATGCAAAGAGGAGGCAAGGTCAAATCATTTATGGGAATAAGAGAGGAATACAATATTCCAAGCGTACAAATATTCCAATATATGCAGCTGGCCCACTTTGTCTCCTCGATACAGCCAGGAGACACTTGGAACAGACCACCCACCAACTTTGAGAGTCTGTTCCAAAGGGGACAATATAACAGAGGGACGATTGCCCAATTTTACCAGACGCTACTGAAACAAAATGTAGGCCAAACAAGCAAAAACATATCAGAATGGGAACACAATATTGGAAACCCCTTAGAGGAAGAGGACTGGGAAGAAATATATGAAAGGATAGCTAGAGCCTCTCGGTGCTCAACAATCAGGGAAACAAATCTGAAAGTCCTACATAGATGGTACTATACCCCATAGCGCCTCCACTCTTTCTTCCCATTAACTTCACCTATGTGTTGGCGTAACTGCGGCCAAATAGGCACATTCAACAACATATGGTGTTCCTGCCCTAAGATAACCCTTTTTTGGGGGAGAATCAGGCGGATAATCGAAGGGGTAACAGGCTTGAACCTACCCTGGGACATAGAAACAGTGCTCCTATTAAAACCTAACGAGGGCCTAGTGAGAGAAATAGACTACTTGATAACACAGATCTTATCAGCAGCCAAAACACTCCCCCCTCCCCCTATCACCGAAGTATTGCACAAGATAAACTACATAATGACAATGGAGAGACTCACAAGTCTAATCCATGACCGGCACCACACCTTTCTGACAATATGGGATCCGTGGGAGACATACATTTGGAAGAATCCAATAGGTTTGACGATATAAGTAGACTACTAATGGGTAAACGGACTTAGTTCCGGTTAAGGATGTTTCAAGTGTACCTGAATGTACACTTCCTGCGTGGAGCACATGATAGTTGTCATTCTACTAACCCTTCCCCCCACATCCTTCTATTTTTTTTACCCCCCCCCCTCCCTGCTTTCTTTTGTTACCCCCTGGCTTTCAGTTTGGAAAAAACAATAAAAAGAAATACAAGTTTTAAAAAAAAGAAGCAATAACCTTACAGATTCTACACAGATAATAGAATTTTTTATACAAATTTTTTTTTAAAAAGTGTGCGTGCACAATGTGAAAAAATTAGAATGGAGAGCAAAATAAAATAACACCAAAAATGGCAATTAATATTGTGGGAGGGTGTCTCTAAAAACCCAAACTCAATTGTCCAATCAGTTCTTTTAAAATTCCTCTTCCAATAGGTAAGCAAAACCGGAAAATAGAAATGGACAATTTAGTGTAGTGGTCCCAATAAGATCAAACCAGGATACAGAAACTCAATCAATATGCACTCACATATTAGAAATGTAAACCAAGTCCTTCAAAAGAACTATAGCTTCTGACCACGAGATCTTCTCAATAGGCAGAGATAGGTTATTTCATATGTGGCATAGGGAGACCCCAAAAAGACAAAGAAACATGGTATACTTTTTTGTTTGTCTTTGCTATATGTTATAATATGTCTGACTCTATTAAAGGATTTAGAGTAGTAAATAAACTCACATATTCCAAATTTATCATGCACATATGTAGATATACGGGGAGGGACGTCAGTGTGCTGTAACAGGACCAGTGCTTCTTCCACTTGGACCATGTCAGCCAGTCTTCAGCATCTGATGTCACTACAAGTGTCCTACTTTGGCCATTTCCAGTTTATGGTGCACAAATGTAGCAAGACTTACTGTTTCCATGACCCCAAGAAATCAAGTGAGTTTCCCTGGTATATATTTGCATGTCGTGGCTTTGTGACCACAGGTGACCCGTGGCTGCCAAATTAGGTTTTGTGGTTGCTGCAGTACTTGTTCAGTAACGGCCCTGCTAGTTTGTTATTTCAAGGCTATTGCTAATTAATGAATGTTTTGTACTGGTCTGTTTAATGTAACACCCCTTATTTCCATACACGCTTTCAATGCTACAGTTGGGAACTTCAGATAACAGATACAATCAGTCTTTACAAATTATGGAATATTTATTAAAGTACCGTAAATGAGAAAACTAACAAAGACTTGGGGAAATAATACAATCTTCTCTGAATAATACAATCTTCTTCCATCAATATGCCCTGTCTTTTGCACAGTGTCACCTGTAAGATAACCAAGAAGAAATAAATGCATCAATTGAACGATGTGCTGCTATGTTGGTATACTGCTGTGCATGCTCACTCTATTTATACTGTATGGAATGCATATGCGTTTCATGGAATTTGTGCACATGGGTGGTACAGGTCAGGAATCTGAATTGAATGAAATGTATACTTTATATCAGACTCTATTGGCTTCCCACTATCTTGGTATTACTTGGAGTCATGATGGAGTCATTATACAATAGTGATATTCTGTCTCGCTGGGTGTGGTTTCTACATGAACAAGGTATTGACGGTGATCAATATTCAGATTCTGCAAAACAAGGATGGCAACAAGAATGAAAAAACTGACAAAACAATTTCTTCCCACAGCCTGGGGATAATTAAACAAAGAACTGTATGTATTGTATTTAAAAAATTCCATGTTTTCCCCACTGACTGGGTTCAGGTGCCACATGTGTGCTTTGGCAAACACTCACAGATAACTGCTCCGGAATTCCACTTTCTTGCAAGACATCATTCTCAGTAGCATGTGGAGTCATTGGCACAATGTCATCATTGCTGAATGAGCAGGACTGTATGATCAGACTCTATTGGCTTCCCACTATCTTGGTATTACTTGGAGTCATGATGGAGTCATTATACAATAGTGATATTCTGTCTCGCTGGGTGTGGTTTCTACATGAACAAGGTATTGACGGTGATCAATATTCAGATTCTGCAAAACAAGGATGGCAACAAGAATGAAAAAACTGACAAAACAATTTCTTCCCACAGCCTGGGGATAATTAAACAAAGAACTGTATGTATTGTATTTAAAAAATTCCATGTTTTCCTCAGTCAGTTTCAGTCATTGATCACTCCAACCAACACTCCTCTGATGCCGTAAAGGTCCATTAATTGTCTTTCACATTGTATTTATACTGCAACCCAAGATCATCTAAAATAGGTGTCCTCAATTTGTTAGATATAGCCTACTTACCATGAGAGCAATCAGAGTTTACTTGTGTTGCCCACTCAGCGTAACGTTGAAAAGGCACATGATGCTGGAAGATTAAATGAACAAATCGATGTGGCTGCAGCATTTAGCATATATTTCTCATGGTTCCGGGGCATTATGGAAAGAATTATGTCATCTACTGGATCCCCACTGACTGGGTTCAGGTGCCACATGTGTGCTTTGGCAAACACTCACAGATAACTGCTCCGGAATTCCACTTTCTTGCAAGACATCATTCTCAGTAGCATGTGGAGTCATTGGCACAATGTCATCATTGCTGAATGAGCAGGACTGTATGATCAGACTCTATTGGCTTCCCACTATCTTGGTATTACTTGGAGTCATGATGGAGAGAAGAGGCTTCCTCCAGATGTTGTGGTCTCCCTTGCAGCAGTCTATACACAAGCGATAAGAGACCATCCATACACCTTGCCATATGGTTCAACCACTCTAAAACAAGGTCAATTTTTTCCCATGAAGTCCACGCTCAGGTGCTGATCAGGTATCTGTGCATGATCAGTGGCAGGTCTCGCCATAGGTGAGCAAGACATACCGGCATCAACAATTGTCAACAACATTTGACAACAATACTATCCATGAACAAGGCACTAGGAAAACTCAGACTGGAACTCGGTTCTTTGTGAGATGCGCTGGGTCTGAATTTGGGCATGCTGAATCCAAGTTGAGTAGCACTGGATACATGGTCAGGTGAGCTGGGTTTGGAGTGGGGTGTGATAAGGCCAAAGAGTGGAGAGCTTTGGTCTGGAGTGGGGTGCAATGGGGCCAAGGTGTGGTGAGCTGAGTGCATTGGTGCTTGGGTTACCTTGTGCAGAACATGCTTTCCTGGAAAATGCAATCACTATGGTCCTAACTAGCTGCTCCTTTTTCCAAATTGGTCCTAGACTCTGGCCCTATCGAATTTTGAATGCTTCTATTTTGATTGGTCATTGACACAACAACACATACATTAAATATATACTATGCAAGAGATTCCATGTAAGTAAAAAAATCTCCATATAACATGCGAAAACTAATCTATATACTACATTGTGATAACAATTGTGAAAATGTGGAAAATGTTTGTGTAAACAATATATACTTCCCTCAGGAACAATGACCTATAAAGGGTGAGCACTGTGCTGCTAGTGAGAGCGCAATTATCCTGTTGCCCAGTACACTGGACTCTAATACGCTGACGGCTTCTTTCACGCAACTCCATTGCTTCTTCCTGCCTTGCCCGGAACCATTCATTCACGCACATTGTTCCTGAGGGACGGTAACAGCGGCTGCATAGCTCCCTGAGTTTCTGCTGGACGGAAGCTCAGAGGAGTTTTGAACTGATACTATCAAGCGACATACGATCGGAGGAGCTGAGTTCCAGTCACTGGCGCATGAGTATTACCTCATACACGCTCATTATTCTCTGTTGTTTGTGAGTTTTTATTTGTTAGATTTTTTTGGGAATATGACATTTTTTTTTAACTTTTTGCACTAGGATCGGGCGCGTTCTTCTTTATTTCTACAGATCTATTGGAAAGTCTTTGGCTCCATATAGACGGCTGCCTGGATCCAGCATTAAGATTCATCCATATACATCATTATTTTTGGGATCACTTTACAGTGGACATCTACCATTCATGGTGTTTGGACTTTACATTGGTTTGATCTGTACTTATTATTTATTATGTTAATTTATATGTAAATAAAGTGCACACAATGCGCACCAGGGATTATAAAAGTGTCATTTATTAATAAAAATAATAATTTTTTTACTGAGGGGATCCAACCCCACCTCAGTAGCAAAGGTGATACAACTAGGTACAGTTTCAATAAACATGCACCATGGAATACAAACATATGATCTCAAACCATAAAAGGCATAACACACGATAAAAAACAATAAAAATAAGACAGAATGGAACATGTAGAGACGGAACAAATGTCCTGACTAGTGTATAGTAACACACATACAAATGACTCTCTAAAATGGCAGGGGGAGACGGATACCTACACTGAAGCCGAACGTGGGTCCACGGTGACCGTATGAAGTTCCGGATCACGGCACCGTAGAGATGGAATAACCGCGTGGGCCTCCCGCAAGCGCCGTCTCAGCCTGTCAGCAAACACGTGCAGGATGACCTGTCGGGAACTCTACACGTTTTGTAATACGTGCTTCTTCAGGAGGTCATATTAGCTTTACTTTAGTAGGTTTCCCTCTAATTTATATATATATATATATATATATATATAGTCCTATTTATAAGTCATTATATATCGTTCACTTGGCCACAGATTTATATATAATTAATAATATCACTAGTTAGATTTTGTTTATATACATTATAGTAAATATTTTTTTATTATTAGGATGCACTATTTTTTATCTCTTTGATGGTATACATCTCAATTATTGATATTATCACTCATACACTAAGGGTGTTATATTTATGTATATATTCTACATTTTATTACAATTCAATACCAGATTTTTAGGCGCAGTCTTCTATCTGTCAATATATATATATATATATATATATATATATATATATACATATATATATATATATATACAGTGTTTGACAATCCTATACATTTGCACGCCCGGGACGAATGGATTTAACATCTGGGCGAGCTCCTATTGGCCCAAGCAGCACACGTGTTTGTTTTTTAAAACTTTCCCTGCACGTGCTGAAATTTTCCCTGCTCTATGTGAGCCCGCGCTGTGACGGCGGCCCCTCCCTTTGGATCTTGCTGCAAGGAGCAAGAAGATAAGCCCCATGCCTCAATTCTCTCCTCCCGTGTGTCCATTCCCTTACCTGCCATGTTTTCATTCCCTTCCCTGCCTCTCCTCCCATGTGTCCCTTCCCTGCCTCAATTCCCTGCCTGTGTGCCCTGCGGCAAACAACCCTACCTTACGGCGGTCACCCCTGCCGCCCTGCCGTGTGGCAGCCCGCGTGCCATGCGGAGCCCCCCCCTAGTTTGTCTCGGCCCCCCCTAACGTGTCTCTCCCCCCCCTACTGAGCTGCGGCCCCCCTGCAATGTGTCTTTGCACTGCCATGCAGAGGCGCCTGCCAAGTTACCCAAGTTAATCAAGTGTCAGTCAGTCAGTCACCGACCCACCGACTCACCCAAGTGTCAGTCAGTCTCCCACCCACCCAAGTGTCAGTCAGTCAGTCACCCACCACCTCACCCACATACTCTTCCTCTCCCTGTCACCCTCTCTCTCTCTCGCTCTCCCTGTCACCCCCTCTCTCTCTCTCTCTCTCTCTCTCGCTCTCCCTGCCACCCCCCCTCTCTCTCTCTCTCTCTCGCTCTCCCTGTCACCCTCTCTCTCACCCTCTCTCCCTATGTCTCTCTGTCACCCTCTCTCGCTGTGTCTCTCTGTCACCCTCTCTCGCTGTGTCTCTCTGCCACCCTCTCTCGCTGTGTCTCTCTGTCACCCTCTCTCACTGTGTCTCTCTGTCACCCTCTCTCGCTGTGTCTCTCTGTCACCCTCTCTCGCTGTGTTCTCTGTCACCCTCTCTCTCTCACCCTCTCTCTGTGTCTCTCACCCACACTCTATGTCTGTCTCACACTCTGGATCTGGATCTCTTATTTACCCTATATATCTTAACTGCCCTATACTACACCGAAATAACGTATACTGCTTTCTTCCAGATCTGACTCAAGCTTCACACGGAAGACATCGGAACCCCCCCTAACCCAGAAGACAGGTAGGGAACACATCCCCTCCAATGTTTAACATTGCGGGAATGAGGGTACTGGACATCGAGGGACTGCAGATCAGGTAAGATCCCAGGCGGGATTGCTGCTTTAGATATTGTGAAGCGGGGACGTCCAGACACTGGTTAAGGGGTTCAGGAAACTAGTCATTCACACCTGGCTTTTACTTTATTTCTAGATCCGACATTTACACACACGCACGCACACACACACACGTAACAAGGACTCATTTTAGTATAATGTAATACAATAAATACATTTATGTCAAAAACGAATGTTGTTCTGCCTAGGAATTTATTAAATGTATTTTATTTATATATTTTATTTTAAAGCGGGGTTGGGGGCGGGACTAGGTGGCAAGTAGATTTTTTGGTTCGGCGAATAGATTTTTGGGTGATTTGTCGAACACTATAAAAGATCATCAATGGTTCAACTCACAAACAACAGCAAGTCACTCGCATTTCTGAGTATAATACTCCGTCTGTCCCCAGCTACGCTGTACACGCTTCACAATATTTTCCACTGGCTCCACACGTGAGTTCTGTGTTGCACGCCCTCCGCTCCACTCACAGACCGGAAGTGGTATCAGAGCACACTGAATTCAATCCCCCTGCTACACCGAGCCAGGAAGCGCAACAGTTCCTCCAGATTTTCACTGAACCACAGTTCATTAGAGGAACAGAATAGTCTCAAACCTAACAGAGGACCTGACCAGTGGCTAGAAACGCCATGTCACTGGGGATTAGGACCGCCTTATGCGTTTCGTCATTAAACAACCTCTCCAGAATCACTTATTTGAAATTGAACAAGGATCCCTCCATTGAGTACATAGCCGATTTAAAATAGTTTTTAGAAAAGGGTATAAACAGTGGTATATTAAATACGAGTGAACATAACTTTTTAATGAGGAATAAACCGCAGATACCAATCTTCTACTTTCTACCTAAAGTTCACAAAAGTTTAGATTATCCCCTGGGAAGACCGATAATATCGGGGATCGATTCACTAACGTCTCATTTATCGGCCTACATCGATTCATTTTTGCAGGTATAGGTGAAGGGACACAAATCATATGCTAAAGATACAACAGCTATTATTAATATACTTAATAACCTAAAATGGAAGAACGATTATATACTAGCAGTAGTTTATGTAACATCGCTATATACTTCCATTAAGCATACACAAGGTTGTGAGGCTGTGAAATCCATTCTATCAAAATATGTTAATCTAAATGGATTACAGATAGATTATTTGATTGGATGTATAGAATTTATTTTGCATACAAATTATTTTTGGTTTGAGAATAACCTACCTGCAGAGATGTGGGACCGCCATGGGGACCACGTTTCCACCGAGCTATGCCATTCTCTTTATGGCAGATTAGAAAATCATTACATCTGGTCAGAGGTGGGGCCCGGTGCAGACTTTATCCTCTGGTGGAGGTACATCGATGATATTATACTGGTATGGAAAGGCGATTTAGAAAATGTGCTTAAGTTTGTGTAAGACGAACATTAATGATCGAAATCTATATTTCACATCTAAAATCGGTGGTAAAGAAGTAGAGTATTTAGATCTCACTATTTATATAGAAAATGAATGATTAAAGACCAACTAATTCTTTAAGCTTGTGAATACAAACAATTACATCCTGAGGATGAGTTGTCACCATCCAAATTGGATGGATAATGTGCCTTATGAACAATTTCGCAGGATCAAAAGGAATTGCACGGATGAAGGAGTCTTCACTGATCAAGTAGAAATTCTCAGAAAGAGGTTTTTGGAGAAAAACTATAGTGAAGAACTCCTTAATGATTCCCTTGTAAAAACTAAGTGACTAGAAAGGAAGGATTTGATTAAAACACAAGAACTTTTACCTTCACAAGAACAACCAAGAAAGGATTTTAGCTTTGTGTTTCTGACAAAGTATAATAGAGAGGCACAGAAGATCAAGGGTATTCTTAAAAAGCATTGTCATTTACTTTGAAATGATCCCTTATTGAAGAATGAAATTCTGGAAAGAACGAATGTGATTTTAAAAAAAACCTGCAATTAAAAAATAGGATAGCTCCAAGTGTAATAAGGAAAATTAAAAATACTAACAAAAGTGAAGGGAGAAGTTTTTAAAAAAAAATGCTAAAAGCGTCTACAGTTGCACGTCATGTACAGCATGCAAATTTAAATCTAAAGAGAAATTGGTTTTTAAATCGAATGTAAAGAAAGAAACTTTTAAAATTAACAAATTTATGAACTGCAGGTCAGAGTTTGTAATATATACTAGCATGCCCTTGCAGGCTTCAGTATATAGGAAAAACAATGAGGCATATACAGACGTGCATACTGGAATACTTGAGCAATATTCAAAGAGGGGTCATGACTCATAATGTGTCAAAACATATTACACAGTGTCACAATTCAGATCCCATGGGTTTGACTTTCATGGGGATTGAGTTGGTACAACATTGGAGAGGAAGACATAGGGCATTGGATCTGTGTAAGCGAGAAATGTTTTGGATCCATAAGCTCAAAACGCTTACACCATTTGGAAAAAACATGGCATTTGAGCTAATACCATTTTTATAGTATTTTAATATTTTAACTATTTATATTTTTACATTTATGATGATTAATTATGGGTATTTAATATCAACCACGTTTACATGGATCTCCCCCTTTTTTGCATGTACCAACTCAGTTCTCTTTGGCTTTATCATGTGTCTGATTTTAGTTAAACATATATTAAGGTTATTTTATATGAATTATTTAGTGTGTTGATTATTATCAAGATGTATTAATCCACAGTTTTTCTTGTTTAGCTCTCCCTTATTTATTTTCCCATCAACTTGCGTCATTATGATATTGATTATTGTGATTTAGTTTTGAGTTGTAGGGACTTTTTTTTGTTCATTTGCTGTACACTACATATTTGTGATATTTTTTATTATTTTTAATTTAAATAGTGAATTATATGTTTATTACAGGTCTGTTTTATACTGCTATTTGTATTTTAAGATGTATTAAAGTTATTGTAATTTATATGTAATAGCACCTTAAAGCGTAACATGGTCACCTGCCCCAATTAACCGTTATTGATTAGAATGGTCTTTAAATAGAAAGAGGATGTGGGGTGTAGCATAACTACTGATGAAGCGGCGTTGTGGTGTGAAACGCGTAGGGATTGCTGGGAGGAGGAGCAGCTAGAGGCAGAGTATCTCTGGTTCCACTCCGATCGGAGCGGACGTTACCTGGGGCGGGGAGCGCTACCGGAGGTGACGTCAGGCGCCGGGAAAGCCGGCGAGGCGAGCGGGTGGAGCTGTGAACAAGGGGTATCCTCGCAATACTGTACCTAGAGGACTGCAGCAGATATCACCTGAAGCCCCAACACTGCACCAGAGACTCAAGCCCAGCTGTGAACCCTTTAAAACATTGCCTATTATACTTAATGTAC
The DNA here is from genome assembly GCF_040206685.1 of Ascaphus truei. Lineage (NCBI taxonomy): Eukaryota > Metazoa > Chordata > Amphibia > Anura > Ascaphidae > Ascaphus > Ascaphus truei. The sequence continues at coordinate 351,478,380 of NC_134486.1, forward strand.
TTGTCTATTAACAACATTTTTTGTTTATACTAGATTACACTATGTCTCCTCTTTTATCATTCTGGGGGAATGTCTGTATGCATGTTACAGTAAGTGCATGTTACGTGTATCCTGGAGAAACCTAAACTCATACTGTATATCCATGGGGATCACAAGCAATAGCAACATTAAGAAGAAATACACTTGCCACAGATAGGATGAATTTTATTAGGCTTACTTTCTAGTAAGTGGGATGACATATGAGCCAAGATTAGTGCTGCATTTTCTTCATTCTTTGATACAGTGTACACATTACTGTTTTCTCTTTTTCTGGGGTGATCCTGCTCTTTCTGGATTTTGGAGGAGTGATGATTTAAAGGAGGAAACAAATCCTCACCAGAGGTTTTGAGCAATTTTCACAACTGTAAACTATCACCTATATTTAAATATATTTTCTATCCACTCTTATTTAATTAATGCGATTAGTGTGGGAGTGCTGTCCATTATTTTGGTGTGTGGTATTTATTTATATAGCGCCATTAATGTACATAACGCTTCACAGTAATAATACGCGTGACAATCATATAAATAACAAATAATACAAATAACAGATCATGGGAATAAGTGCTTCAGACTTAAATATAACATTTGAGAAGAGGAGTCCCTGATCCGAAGAGCTTACAATCTAATTGGTAGGTATGAAAAATGTACAGCGACAGTAGGAGGGCATTCTGGTAAGTGCATCTGCAAGGGGCCAAGATTTATGTATCATAAATAGTATTAGCCACGGTGCAACTCATATGCTTCTTTAAACAAACGTGTGGACATGGGAGGCGCAGTGGTCATAATGAACATCACAGACTACCTGCGGGAAGCGCACAGACAACTCTCTGATGCAAAGTATTACACCAAACTGCAGAAGGATCCAACAAAAAAAATACATGAGAGAACTTAACAGAATTATTTAAACAGTCCCGATCCACACAAGAGAACAAAATCTGGACCTAATACCAGCTAACCCAAAACCTGGCACATTCTACATGCTCCCTACAATTCACAAAGAGAGTAACCTGCGCGCTCTATTATCTCTGGATATGGCACACTGACTGAGAATATTTCTGGCTTGGTGGAAGGCATTCTAATACCACTTGTCAGGAACACACTCGGCTATATCCAGGACACCACCACCTGCTAAACAAACCATGGATGTAGAATCACTTTACACAAACATCCCCCACAAAGATGGGATTTCAGCCTGCAGATACTTTCTGGGACCGCAGGAGCCACTCACAGAGACAGTGATTAAATGCATCAAATTTATTCTGACCCATAACTACTTCCCATTTGAAATGACACATACCTTCAGACAACCGAGACAGCTATGTGCATTCGGATGGCACCACAGTAGGCTTCAGTCAGATATATTCCAATATGCCCTGTTTTTAAGTAAAAACCTTTCTTGCTTTATCCATTGTAACACCAACGGAAGAAGAGATAAGTGTATCTCGAAAGTTTGCACAAATAAAAAAGCATTTTGTTAGCCACAGAACAGTATCGTCTATTCGTTTTTTAATATATATATATTACATAGTTACATAGTTACATAGTAGATGAGGTTGAAAAAAGACTTCCGTCCATCCAGTTCAACCTATGCTAAATTTAGACAACAGATACTTTATCCTATATCTATACTTATTGATCCAGAGGAAGGCAAACAAAAAACCCCATTAAGGGGAAAAATTCATTCCTTCCTGACTCCAAGAATTGGCAATCGGATTAATCCCTGGATCAACATTCTTCCCATGTATACTTATTTGGTATATCCCTGTATACCTTTCCCAACTAAAAAGATGTCCAACCTTTTTTTGAACAAATCTATTGTATCTGCCATTACAGTCTCCATGGATAATGAATTCCACATTTTAACTGCCCTTACTGTAAAGAACCCTTTCCTTTGTTGCTGGTGAAATTTCCTTTCCTCCAACCTTAAGGGATGGCCCCGAGTCCTTTGTACTGCCCGTGGGATGAATTGTTCTTTTGAAAGCTCCTTGTATTGTCCCTGAATATATTTGTATATAGTTACCATATCCCCTCTTACACGCCTCTTTTCTAATGTAAATAAATCTAATTTAGCTACACTCTCCTCATAAGTTAGAATGTCCATCCCCTTTATTAATTTGGTGGCTCTTCTCTGCACTCTCTCTAGTTCCATAATGTCTTTTCTTAGGATTGGCGCCCAAAATTGTTCTCCATATTCAAGGTGTGGTCTTACTAATGCTTTGTAAAGGGGCATACTTATGTTTACTTCCATCCATTGCCCGTTTGATGCAATATAAGATCTTGTTTGCCTTTGCAGCTACTGCATGACATTGGACACTATTGTTAAGCCTGCTGTCTACAAGCACTCCTAAATCCTTCTCCATCAAGGATTCCCCCAATATATGTCCATTTAATTTGTAAGTCGCCTTTTTATTCTTGTATCCCAAATGCATAAACTTACATTTATCTGTATTAAACCTCATCTGCCATTTACCTGCCCACTTTTCCAGTCTCTCCAAGTCCTTCTAAAGAAAAATTACATCCTGCTCTGATTCTATTACCTTACACAATTTAGTATCATCAGTAAAGATGGAGACTTTGCTCTCGATCCCAACCTCAAGGTCATTAATAAACAAGTTAAAAAGCAGGGGTCCCAGTACCGATCCCTGAGGTACTCCACTCACTACTTTAGCCCAACCTAAAAAAGTTTCATTTATGACAACCCTCTGTTGTCTGTCCTTTAACCAGTTTTCAATCCAGGTGCATATATTATTACTGAGTCCAACTTTGTTTATTTTGTACACCAACCTCTTGTGTGAAACCATATCAAAAGCCTTTGCAAAATCTAAGTAGACCACATCAACTGCATTACCCTGGTCTAAATTCCTACTTACCTCCTCAAAGAAACAAATAAGGTTAGTTTGGCAAGATCTATCCTTCATAAATCCATGCTGACTATTACTAATAATTTTGTTTTCCATTAGGTATTCCTGAATATTATCCCGTATTAAACCTTCAAGTAGTTTCCCTACTATTGAAGTCAGGCTTACAGGTCTGTAATTTCCCAGTTGTGATCTAGCTCCCTTTTTAAATATAGGCACCACATCTGCTTTACGCCAATCTTGTGGTACTGAGCCTGTGGAAATGGAGTCCTTGAATATTAAATATAATGGTTTTGCTATTACTGAGCTTAACTCCTTGAGAACGCTTGGATGTATGCCATCGGGGCCAGGTGCCTTATTTACTTTAATTTTTTCAAGTCGCTTATGAACTTCTTCCTCAGTTAATATGTAATATATATATATATATATATATATATATATATATATATATATATATATAGAAAACAGATTACAATCAGCGCAAATTCCAAACACTTAGTGGGATTGTAGTAAAAAATATTAACTACCCCTGGCCAATCAGTCAAACAGGAGGTGTTATACCTTACAATCTATTCTTGCTTGAATGCAGCCAATTAGGTCTGCGGCTCCACACTTGCCGCAATGGATAATGTAGGGAAGAGATGACCTAGGCGCAAATAAGCCAGGAAAGAGACAAAGGGAAAATATCATAGGGCAGTATGTCTGTTAATATCAGAGTTAAGGTGGTAAGATATACACTTACACTTAATCAGCCAAATATAAGCCTTTAATCCACCACTGGGATTCAGGAACACTGGTACTGGTATTTCCTCGTTGTTTGCATGGATCTCAGACTCTCCACATGTGCTGCTTACTTCAGGGGTCACCTTTTCATCTGCAGCCGCGTGTCTCCTTAGCATAGGATAGAGCTCACCGGGGAGGGGGGGAGGGGGGGAGGGGGGGGGGGGAAGAGGGACAATGGAACAAAGATAGTGTAAAATCTTTTATTATAAAAACTATCTAAAAAATAACAAACAGTATCTCACTCACATGGTGTGAAATAATATCAAGCAGTTGAGAGTTTGAATTGAGTCTCTCACACTCGTAGAGTAAGGTGTCCGGTCCACTGCACTGCTACTAGCCTGGTTTACTTCCGCGTCACGTGCTCCGGCTCCAATTCTCGCGAGACTTCGACCTCCGATGACGTCACAGCGCTCTCTCCTCTCCGGTCTGCAGCGCGTCTCACTCTGCTCGGTTTGTAGTGTCTGCAATGACTGCAGGGTCTGCCCTACGCGTTTCTCCTCTAGGGCTTCCTCAGGGGCATTATGCCCTGCAGACACTGCAGTCATTGCAGACACTACAAACCGAGCAGAGTGAGACGCGCTGCACACATAAACTCACATAAGGCCGTAAAATTATTTTTGATACCCAAAAGTGGGATAACGGTACGCTAAGTCATAACGGATAACACCAGAGGTGCTTACTGTTATGATATACTCGTGTTTACAGTACCTGTAAAATACCGGAGTGCCATAGAATACACTGTATAGAGACCCTGATCCACAAACTGCTTCAAAACTTTAGAAGGCCTTTACTCCATTCACATGAATGAGAGCTGAAGCATGCTATAGTTTATCACCCTTTTGTAGAGCAATGACATTTAGAGCGGCCTCTCATTTTCAAGTATGTCCTGGGCACAAAGTTAGGTTAAGTACAGGTACTTTAAATGTTACTATTTCCAAGATGTTTGCAGTGTCTAACATCAGAAGTCTGGAATGGATTTAAACAAGAAGATGATTTGAGGGGCACAGATAAAGAGCTAACGCAGTTAAGTGATCATTAGCAGAAGGAAGAGCAACAAGATTCTTCAGTGAACCTTAAGATTAATAGCAGGCTGCTCATGGGGAATCTGAGGAAATACTTTAAGTGCTGGGTACAGTGAGAGTTTCGATAGTGTTCATAAAATGATTAATCAAGTTTTACATGAACTATTTGAGATACTGTATTGATACTCTTTCAGTATTTATTAAACTAGTGTTCTTGTGATTAGTGAGCAGTTACTGTATATGGTTCAAATTTGCTTTTGCTGCTACTATCAGCCCGGCCAAGTGAACACTTCTTAACCCACTGCTATTCATCCTCATATTACTATCCTTTTATTTTATTTTGTTAAAGTTCAATACAAGTTTCTTTTTGACATTTTAATAACATGGGGTTAACTATTGACTATTACCTACTCCTATTCACCATCTTTGCTCCATTCCACTTATGGGTTCATAGCCTTATACAGTACTATTTACATTCAAATAGATGTTCTGTGGCATGTAAAGCAATTGAGGGTTTCCCTATGTCTCCTCCTTTCTGGGGGATGGAATTTCTCTGTTTTTTGAGAACAACAATAAAAAAAAAAAGAATCCCAGAATTCAGGTTTTGACTTGAACTTTGGTGGGTTGCGGAGTTCAATTTTCGAACCTGCGAACCTGCCCAGCCTTAGTGCATACACAGTTACTTTTAGAAAACAACATGATCGAGTTACCTAATAAAATCTGAAGAAACATAGTCTTAGAAATCAGTGTAATGCTTTGATTTAAACACAAACTCAGTAATATTCTATGGTAAACATGTATGCCGTTTTCTAAAATTGGGACATTTATATACAATATAACATTTTAATGATGTTTTGACAACACAAATCAAGTCATGCACAACGCCTAATTATACTTTTAGTACTTGATGAGGTGGTTCCGTGACATTTAACAGGGTGTGATAGGATGGGCCCCTTGAGAAAGAACTGTGCATAAGTCCTCTCTGTCAGCTCTTTGGTAGGTTACAATTGGCAAATACAATGCAATGTTTATGAATGAAAGTGTTGCAGGCTGTGTAAGGACACATTCATTACCAACATCTGTAGTGTTCCTTCCATCAAGTTATATTTAATTCATTAAAACACAGGAGGGATTCAATTTGTCACAATGATTTATTCTACAATAGAAGCTCAAACCTGAAAAACACATTATACTGTAATGAAGTTTAACTGCAGCTAACATCACTTTTGCAAACTTTTTCAATAAACAGATCAGATTATTTTTAAATAGAAAATGTAAAGGCATACAGTATTGGAAAACTTGCCGCTGTAAAGATATGATTGTGACTGTATACACACACACACACATATATATGTGTATATATATATATATATATATATATATATATATATATATATAAAATATTTTACCAGGAAGTAATACATTGAGAGTTACCTCTCGTTTTCAAGTATGTAAGAAAAAAAGAAAGAAAAATGATATGTACTGTAGATAAGGTAGGGTGTTAAAAGTATTTGAAGCCAGGGGAGGGTGACCTACCTTATTTACAGTACATATCTGGGTTTTTTGCTACACTCTTTTAGCTATAGATTCCTGTGTATATCAGTATTGCTGACCTGAAGAAGAGAGGAGAACGTTCGAAAGCTTGTCCTATGACATAAATTGTTAGTCCAAATAAAAAAGGTATCACCTAATTCTGAAGAACTCATTTATTCTGCACTATATATATATATATTTCTGAAAAGCAAAAAAAAAGACGTGTACGCGCCATAGATAAAACTGTAAAAATATAAATATTTTTGCTCATTCACAATGAAGAAGTAAAAATAACCTGTATACATTTTTATGCTATTATTACTCTTCTTCATTGTGATCAACATTTGTCTTTGCTGTTTATTAACACGTATATTTTTTATGGTTTTACACTATGGAGCGCGCTTCTTTTTTTGCTTATTAGAAATTTTTTCACTTTATGTGGTTTATCCCGAGAGAAGATGCCCTCGGCTCCAGATCCCAATTGATAAAACCTCACAAAAGTTTTTTAATCTATTTATATCTGTACTGTATACTGTATATAAAAAAAATTCCCCTGTGGACTTCTATGGATTATTTCATATGTTATATATATGTTTTCACTTATTTTTTTATTTTTTCCTCTTCTAAGATTCATATGAAGGTCCACTTTCTTACTTTCGTACTCAGATTTGTTGCTGGAGGTCTTCTAGAATTGTGACAAAAATAACAATGTAATCTGCAAAATGTATTCACCATTTATATTCTCTTTTCTTCACAATTCTCCAAGTTTTGCTGTGAAAAGCTTTTGTGATACGGTGTCCTATTTTTACACACTTGTATCTTCTGTAATACAATGGCTGTGGTGCCATTACAGTATGTGTTCCTTACAATGTCAATGTAGAAAGATTGTAATGCTTTTTTGTACTCTATGAGTCCTAAACTTAGTGGTAGATTAATAATTACTTCAATAAATAATTCCTTATACAACTTTTATGTGGTTCATTGTGTTACAGAATACTGTATCCAGTGCAAATTGCACCGTATCCTCTTGTCTGAGCAAAGTCCAGAGTCTGTTGAAGCAGATTAATGAGTTTCTTCATAAAAGTACAGATGTAGCAGATGTTTTTGCTCACACTGACGTGTTGCAGAGACACACACAACATGCCAGATGGAGCAGACACCATTGTAATGGCATTAACTGCACACAAAAAAAGGGGCTACAGTGCTATTGCACCTGCTGATGTCTGCAACATCTGTAGACTGATTTGTCTGTAGTTCTTGATGTCTTCTTTGTCTCCTGTATTATCAATGAGGATAATTACAAAAAAAATCTGTAATTTCCCTGTTCTTCAAACAGGCTGTAAAGTGTTGCAAAGATTTTCTCTAGATCCCCAACTACTTTCACAATTGCAGGTATAATTTAATCTTCATTTTGGGGGCTTTCCATTCTTCATGGATTTTAGTGCCTATTTTATTCTTGCTCCTCATCTGCTTGATTATCCCCTCTGTTATCTGTGTTCTTGTACAGTTTCTTGTAGATACTGTATGCTCATCTCTCCTTATGATGAGTGCACTGTCTTTTATTCTTAATCCATCGTGTTTGAGCACGATAATTTGCTACTTCGTATAACTCGCTGCTTCACCTTCTTTACATTTTTGTTATTTTATACCATCTAAATCACGTCACAGTTAAATAATCTTATACAGTATCTTCAGTTTGTATCTTCCATATTGTCTTTACAGCTCTTAATTGTTTTTTTAAACATAGATATATTGAACACTGGGATTCTCCGATGTACCCACAACTTTTGACATTCTTCCAATTACTGTCAATCTCCACTGGGCTCCTCTGACGATATCTGTCATTTCCTAGGCTACATGTCTGGCTCAGGTCACCTAGCACTTTTTTCTGAAATATGGCCACATCTCTCTTCATTTTCACCTCTTCGTAGCAAGCCCCATTTTAACATCATGTGACGCTACTTTTCTCCATTTATTAATAAAAAAAACTAGCCATTAGTAATACAAAATAAGCGAATTTAATAAAAATAAATAAATAATATGACAATGCCTACATGTTAAACCCTGTCAATCTATCTCTGGATAAAGATACATTTAAATTTGGAAAAACCATTAAAAAAAAATATGATGCTAACCAAACAGGAAAGATTCAAAGAGATAAAGTGTATTAAATTTCAAATAAACAGAGAAACTAGAATGAAGGTCAACCAATTGCTAAAAACAGAAATGTGTTGACTGATACATATACTGTAAACTAAGGAAATTCCAATCTTATTAAAATAAGGAAAGTAAGAAAAAGTATACACCCTGTAATATGGATGGAAAATACTTTAACATATTCAAGAAACAAAGAGTGGTTATAATCAGAATGTAAGTAAATTAAATTTAGATAAATCCCCAGTATTTATGTTGCATGTATTTTGATTTTGTGTCCCGGCAGCCGCTACTGAGCTATGGCCACAAAAATTGAGTTTAGTGGTCGTAGTACTCTACAGTAACAATAGGCAGTGCTAGTGTGCTAGTGTGTGTCTCTAATCTACAGTAAATGCAATCTAACCTGCAATCTAACCACCTAAGAAGCACAACTGACACTGTCCACTGACCAGAGGTCTTGAAAAAGCAGCAGACACGAAACGATCGTCGACGGGGCTCTTTTAAACTTTTGGACAGTGTCAGTTGTGCTTCTTAGCTGGTAAACAACACTTAGTTACAAGGCTGCGATTATTGAGGTGAATGGTTCAGAACGCCATCTGCTTTATCTGATTACAGGCATAGCGATTATTTAGGAAAGTACTGTGTATATAAGGATTCATGCTTTCAGTTAACAAACAGCCAGCTATGATACTTACCTCAGCATCTGTGGAATTCTGACTCTCCACAGTAACTGCTATCATAGGGTTTCAATATATGGGTCCACTGCAAGCTAAACAGAGCTACACACTCCTAATAGGGGTTAGGCAGAATAGCTGCAGCTGACCTGCTAATTAGCCAAGTTGAGTCTTTTTAAGCAAGGCAACAGACCATCACCCTCTTACTATGCAGCATACTTTTCTGCTCCAGGCTATATCAAATAGCATTTGGAACTAATCCACCTCCTTGTACACCATATTCCTCCTTTGGCCAGGGGGAATGGAACTACTCATTTATTAGCACATCTGACACTGCCATCTCTAGACTGCTAACAGCGGTCTAATCAATGGCAGTGACCTGCTACAGCTGGCACTATTCCAGCTACTAGACACAAGTTGTCATCACTATATATCTTTCTTATTCCATTCCATGCACCATTATTTTAACATTAATTACAATAAAGATATATTTTTAAACTAATTATACATTTTCTCACAACAGATAATAGAGTGCTATTTTAAACTGACTTCTTTCTCTTCTAGTTCATTAGAAAAAATGACAATCAATTAAAAACTATAAGGATTCGGGAGCCAAGCCGCCCTCTGCGCGCTCCCGTCTTACCACAAACCACGGCCGGGTACTCGGATCCCCGCAGCACACCATCTGCCTCTTCTTCCTCCTCCTGCCGAACTACGGGCGCATGTGCATCACGCGCAGAGAAAAATACTGAGCGCCATGTCCCGGCTCCAGGTTGCGTACGCACGCGGACGTCATCGGCGTGACACGCGCTCAATGCGCCCGGCCTCCGTGTCATCAGACTGCCTCAAATAAAATACCCACACCTGTTTCCTGCATCACTGCCTCCAATCACAGCCTGCACTGACCAGTCCTCCGCTCTGAGGCACTCCCATTGGTTCCTCACTTCTTATGCTCAGCCGGCCCACTGGCTCATCGGCTGAGCATAATCCTTGTTACGTTGTGTTTACCTCATCTGTCTTCACAGTCTTTCCTCGTTCCATTGTTCCTCGCTCTCTTTTACTGACCCTGCCTCGCTTTTGGACTCTGCTCTTCCGTATTCCTGACCCCGGCTACCATCCCAAGGATATCGATCATATTTTTTCTTTCCCCGGCTGCCATTGCCTATCCGCTACTCTGCAACCCCGACCTCGGCACCCGGACAACGACTATTCTCACCTCTCCAATCCTGACCACAGCTATTAGTACCTGCAACGATCCGTACCTCTCGAAACCAGACTTTGGCAAGTATACCGACTATCCGTATCACTCCAACCCTGCTACCTCGACAGAAACAATGGTGGATTCGGCGCAACTGCGCATGTCCGGATAGAGAGACTCCTGGGTACTTCAAAAAACTTTATTGGAACACACAAGGGCTAGCACCGCATTCTCCCCCTCTACGCGTTTCACCCTCACAGGTAGGGCTTCGTCTTAGAAGACGAAGCCCTACCTGTGAGGGTGAAACGCGTAGAGGGGGAGAATGCGGTGCTAGCCCTTGTGTGTTCCAATAAAGTTTTTTGAAGTACCCAGGAGTCTCTCTGATCCGGACATGCGCAGTTGTGCCGAATCCACCATTGTTTCAGCCTTCACCTAAGACGGTGGCACGCAGGAGCAGCCGAGGGAGCAGACCCCAGACCGGAGTGCAGGTGAGGTAAGATATCTCCATTCCCCCTGCACCGGTTGTTATTGAGGCGATACGAAGCTCCCCCGTGTGATGCCCCAGTGTCTGACGCATTCAGAACACTGACCTGCACACGGAAGCGCAAGACAGACACATTGACAACTGCTACCTCGACAACCTACACTCCAGACGAGCCCACGCGGCTGTGGGTGGCGTTTATATCCATCCCCACCTCAGCCCGTGACAAAAACATGCATTTACCAAAAAGTGCATTGGCTGGCAATGTATTTATCTGTACCCTAAAGGGGCACAGATTAATACATTATTGGTCAATGGGCAATGAAAAACATAAAAAGAAAAAATACTATATAAAACCCTGTAAAAATACATACATACAGATGCAGCGGCCGTTATGCGAACAAATCACAAAGCCATTTTCGTGTGCACTGCTGTACTCCACGTGGCATTAACGCAGCCAATCGCCCCAGGCACGTGTTTATCGCGGTTGCTTTGTTTGAATTTCATGGATTGTGGGCAATTAAATGCAATGAAAAGAATGAATTGTAATGTGTACAGTACTGTGTTACTGAGCTACAGTGTAAATTTCAGGTGTTTAAAAGCCAGAACACTAAAATGCCATTTTCTGCACTCGCGTCTAAAGGCAGTACGTTGGAAGAAATCATGCGCCATGACGTGGGTATTCCGAGGTATACAACGCGTGAAGTGTTCGAATAAAGGCCGCTGCATCTGTACATTCAATATTATTATTACCTTTAGAAGCGTTGACCCTCCGAAACCCGGCGTTCAATCCCATTCAATCTTCAATATCCCAATGCTGTAATACCATGTGATATAGCCATGTGGTTTAAAGATTAGACGTACAGTACCTGCCTCGGAGATGGTGTCACATCCTAAAAGAGTGCACGATAAAGTGTCCAAATGGATTGGAGCTGTGCCATCTGACCATAAAATGTGACGTCACAGTCCATATATAAGGACTGTACATCTCATTTTACCTCAAGAAGCTGATGAGAGAACATCCTGTTTTGGATTTATTATTGGGTTTTGGATTGACAGATGAAGATAGAGGATTAAAGAAAAGATAAAAATAATGACAGGTGAAGAAAGATAGAAGATAGAAATAAGAAGAATTTTGTTACCTGTTCTGGATCTTCAAGGTGGACGGCATTGAATTGACTTTGATGACGTCGCGGTACGAGAGCATGCAGAAACACCGGGATTCAGAGGGTCAACTCTTCTAAACGTAAGAAAAATATTGAATGTATGTAATTATATTTTTACAGGTTTAATAGTATTTTTTTTCTTTTTATTTTTTTCATTACCCATTGACTGATAATGTATTAATCTGTGCCTGTTTAGGATACCGATCTATACAGTGACAGCCAATGCATATTTTGGCAAATGCTTTTTTTCTATTGATTGTTGTTTTTTCTTTTTCTGTTTTTTGTTTGGATTAAATTGTTTGTAATTTGGATGGCTTGTTTTTATTTCATTTTCCGATTGTTTAGTGTTTTTAATTATTTATTTTGTTGACTACTGGTTTTAATTGATGTGTTGGCTATTGGTTTTATGAATTAATTGATTTGTTTGCTAGTGGTTTAAATTAATTAATTGATTTGTTGGCTAGTGCTTGTATGTATTGGATTGCTTGTTTGGCTTGTGGTTTTATTTCTTGAATAGTTTGCTAGGCTAGGTGTTTATTGTATTGCTATCTTTAGGAATAATGAACCAGAAGAGAAAGAACTCAGTTTAAAGTAGCACTCTATTATCTGTAGTAGGATAGTGTAGTGATGACAACTTGTGTCTAATAGCTGGAACAGTGCCAGCTGTAGCAGGTTGCTACCATTGATTAGACCGCTGTTGCAGTCTAGAGATGACAGTGTCAGATGTGCTAATAGATGAGTAGTTGCATTCCCCTTGGCCAAAAGATGAGTATCTTTAGGAATAACAGATTAATTTATTTATTATTGTGCTGTTTTGGAGATAGATACATGTTATTGATGTGCTTACTATTAGGCTTTCTAGTTCTTTCATTGTTGGGGTGTTTAGGTGCTAGTGTATATATTTTATTATTGTGGGTTTTTGCCTTCATGCTTTTTGATTAGGTTGCCCATTGACAGCTATTGTGGCTTTTGCCCATATTATATGGGCATGATATACCACTTTACCAATAAATGGGTACAGGGTGGGTATAGTGGACCCGGGTGGGTGGTTAGGTCTCCCTGGTGGGTTGTGGGGGAGGGTGGGTTAACCCCTTAATTACCCGTAGTGGTTAATAACCGCTAAGGTGGCTAAGGGGTTTGGGGCCATTAGAGTGTATTTTTTATTGTGTTGTTTCTTGCAACGTAGGACATGGATGGGGATGAGGATGAGGACGCCCTTCATGCTGGCAGGGTTGAGTGCAAGTTTTATTTACTTTATGCTGCTGGTTGATGTTTTATTTTAAATGGGTAAATGCACTATTATTCATATGTGGATAATAGTAATTTTGCCCATTACTGTACTCTATTCATAGGTGGGTACGGGGTGTATTTATATCCATGTATTGCACTTTTTTTTTTTTTTTGGAACAGGATTGGTACCACAGGCCAACGGGACCCCAGATAGCGGCAGGGATCACTTGAGGACCCACGAACACCTGTGGGGACCACCCGAGAACCCCCGCTGGCCTATGGTATCAATCATGTGCATAAAAAATGCTTTTATTTGGGGATACAGGGGGTGGGTGGGTTGTGTATTAGTGGTTAGTACATACTATAATGTTTATTGGGGGCAAAGGGGGTGAGAAAAGGGAAGCAAAGGGCCAAGAACCCCCTTCACTCACATCCTCTGCCACCAAAAAAACTGCTGTTGTTCTTTAACCGCTTCATTGCCTTAGCGGTTAGCCGCTAAGATAATGAAGTTGCCTGAAATACATCTTTATTGCAGCTGATTCATGCCGGGTGTCCCCGGTGCTGATATTAATATGTATCAGCTCCGGAGACTCCCGACATTAATCCGAGGCAGGAAAAATGTATTTTTTTTTACTAAGTCCTCTCTTGGCACGTCTCACCAAGTTCTCACCACCCTCACTGCAACTTTTCCTGCCGGGAGGATTTTGAGAGGAAATCGCCATTCTGGAGCCGTGATAGGCCCCGATAACCTTCTCGAGGCTACTAGAATTGCATGATTGTGGAAACTTGGTGACAAATGGCTTCTCACTGATTGCTTGGCGATTTTTTTTTTCTCGCCAACAAAATATTCCGAAAAGTACTTTTATCACCGATTTATCGGGGATTTCTGAATAGCTGTAGGCCTGTTTGTCAAAAAGGCCTCGATAAGTGGCTTATCAGGGGTTATAGCATAAGACCCATATTCTTCTGGCTGTCTTTTGTAATGTTTCACCTCAAATTAATTAAGATTGTTATTTATTTCTAATAATAGAGAAGAAATAGATAGCGTACTACTGCGCATGTGGGGTCTGAATGAAACGTATATGCGGTACATGGAGTTTTTGTACATGTGTGCTCTATGCAACCTGTATGGAATGCATGTGCAAGTACAGTATGTATACAGAGACCTGGTATGACTAATAGGTCGTATTTTCTGTGCACCCTATGTTACTGATCATGGATCACTTAACCAAAATGCATAAAGATAGTCCATATCCACCATGACATCCAATAATCTCAGGAATTAACTCATTATCAGCAAATGTATCATGTTCTGTAGATTTGTACCTTCAGGATTTAGTAATGAAATGTCCCTCTTATCCGAAGGATACCTCAGCAGTTTTGGACATTTTGAGTGCATTCAATTGGCAGGAAGATTATAGATAAGGACTTTTAGATCAGGCCTGCACAACTCCAGTCCTTGAGGGCCGCAAACAGGCCAGGTTTTCATGATATCCCTACTTCAGCACAGCTGGCTTATTTAGTGGCTCAGTATGACTGAGTCCTCCACCAATATTTGAGCTTTGGCTGTAAAGTCTGAGTTTAATGTACACATTAAACTTTTTATTCATCTGAACTGTCCAGATAGGATGTTATTAATCCAGTTGGGATGTTGACTGCTTTGGGCATCTAGATACCCATTGCATTCAACCTCCTTCCTGTAAACCCTGGTATTAATAGGTCCTGCTCCTGTATTGCATAAGCAAAAGTATAATGCGTGGTGCTAAAAACTGTATACAGTTGTGATGATTATATTATAAAGATGTTAAATCCTGTGTGAAGTTTGCTGTTCATCGACAACACTGCTAAAACCAGACCAAAATGATTTGTATTGATGCATTCTAAAAAACTGTTGAGTAATTCACTGGTCAGTTTCAAAATTAAAAGTACGTTGTCTACAAACTGTGCCCATACAATTGTGTGGTTTAAAAATGGATTGTTGTGCCAGATGAAAAGCTCTTCCAAATGCCCCATATAAATATTTGCATAGGAACGGGTAAACTTTTCTGTTCCGCAGGTTTGAATTACTCATTCCTTTTGAAACATAAAATAACTGTTTTTTAAATGAATAAAATAGTCTATTAGAATTGTTTTTGAGGTATTGTTCAAGATGTATTCCTAGATTAGTTTGTATAAACTGTAAGTACTAATTATTAATTTTAAGGTAATATACTGTACCATATGTCTATTTTGATCCCTATCAACACTGTTAAGAGGTACAGTATTAATTATCATTTATGACTATGCCTGGTTTTCTATCATTGTTATAAGGTACTACCAGAATTGGTAAATACATTTCAAAGACAGATACATTATGTAGCACTGGAGACAGTGGTGATATGTCTTAGTAACTTAATTATTTGTGTGTGCTTAGGGTGATGCTGCTATCGCCACTGTACCCCATTATCTTCTTAGTTCATTTAAATACATTTTTATATCCCCCAAAAATAGGACAAATCATTTATGTATGATGTATTATTTATGCATCAGCAGAGGTGTCACAGATGAGTGTGTCTTATTAAGAGGATGGGTGTGGTTACCATGGTTACAAATATTGCTATTTAATGGCTGAGGATAGTGTCCACTATCCGTTCATACCCCTGAGGAAGTGGGAGGAGATTCCTATAAAAAGCGTATGGTGAACGCAGCAAGTCCTGGTTTGCTTACCTGATCGACTGAACTTGACGTCACAACTTCTCAACTCTACGCTGCAAGCGAAGGGTACACCTGCCAGGAGGCAACGCTGAGATTTCCAGGAAGCAAATATACAGTATATATCATCTATCTATATATATATGTAGCGGTCATGTAAAATGCCTACAGTCATCTCTCCTGTTGGCAGTAAGGCCTGGTAAGTGTGGGCATGCCAGCAGTAATTATGGAGGTTTACCCTCACACCCTGGTGGGGTGCCCTGTGTATGGCTGGGACTGGTCACATGCTCTGACTCCATGGTTAGTGATGTCAGAGGTGTGTCAGCCTCAGAAAGTACATAAGGCACAGCACTGTGCTCAAAAGTTAGTTGCTGTACAGTTCTTAGTTCTAGTTCAAGCCCAGCAGGAGTTGCTGGAGAGTCTTGGTAGGAGACCTGAGTTCTGCTGAGAGGAAGAGTTGCGGTAACTCCAGAGGAGACTGTGTCCAGGGACCTGGCACAGGATAGTGATCCCTGCGGGGATAGGGAATCCCTATTAAAGTAAAGAATCACCTTTGAAGGGAAGCAGCGTGGAGAATCATAGGAGGCTAAGTCTCAACTGCGAGGGGCAGCTAGCCCACATCATTCAATAAAGATGTGTTCATTCAGAAATCCTCTTGTGTACTTCTGTGGAATGAGTGTACAGAGAGGAGCACCACGGAGGAGTTCCTCAACAGGATCATTCCCATGCGGACGCAGGGACCCTGTTGAGGTGGAGGCGCTGCACTGGAACTAGGTGAGACTCAACACACTACCTCAGCTGCCTGTCTAGACGGGTTCTCCCCACACACCATCATGCGGGAGACTCAGGAGTCCTGTAGCCAGCAGGTGCACCGTCAGGCATATTCACACTGTAATGGGGTCCGGTTAGACCACAGGGGCCAATGTGAGATTGGGTGGGTCAGGCCGGGCCAGAAATACCGTTACATTTGGAGGCGAGCTGCTGAGATCAGACCTGTCAACAGGACAGGCTTTAGCTAGGTCACTTGGGAACAGGGAGAGAGTCTGCTGCCACTTTTTGCTGCGTAGGGACGGACCTAGGGGTGGTCAGGGGGCTGACGGGGTATTGTCAGTTCACAGGGACAACCTAGGGGCCTGAAAGGAGTGAGGGGTTTGGAGCCGGGCTATAGCTGACCGAGTCACCTTGAGGCAGTGCTAGTTGGTAGGATGCCAGAAGGGATAGCCTGTTAACTTGGTCAGGAGTCCTGGAGAGGGTCTGCGCTAGGCTGACCAAGACAGGTAGATGCCCCAAGTACTGCATGGCAGCAGAAGCCAGAGTACCTAGCCCATTCCAGACACTCACCGTAGGGAGCACAGACTGGGAGGAAGGAGTCACAGCAGACACTGAGAGAGTGAGCCTAGCCTGAGGTAGTGCACATTGAGTCAAGCCTAGTTCGGGTACACATGTGGTGGTGCATCTGAACATCTTTATTGTACTGATGTGGAGGCTGCCCCGCAGAGCGGAGCCCCATGTACGACAACTGCTACGAGAGGATGGAGGATCCGCGTGGTGCGGAGAACATGAAATGGCGGACAGAGGCTGATGGGGAGGGCACCCGTGGCGTGCAACCCACTGAAGAGCAGACTGTCGCTGAATTATCATTAACGAATCTGCTCTGGAGCGGAGCGAAGGCCGTGGCTGCCCCGTTTTTATCCTGTCTGGGACAGCGAGGGGCCACCCTTGAAGAGTGTGAGGACATTGTAATAATTGGGGGAGAACCCCACGAGGAGAGCAAACACATGGACTTTTTGGGCGCAAAAATCAACCAAAATGGCGGTTCCCGCTTGCTAGGGAAACCGCATGGGACAGTTACAGAAAATGTGGCTGGTGCAGGACTTGCAAAAAGCTGGCCGGGAATGGCGCGAACAGCAGAGCCCCGCCCTGAAGGGGGGCATGGCGCGAAAGATATGGCTGCGCCGGGATGGACAGTGACTAATTCAGCCCCTGTGCTGAGTCAACCGCTGAGTTTATGGGACCCTCCCCTGATTTCTACCAGGGGGAGTGACTTTCAATTATGGCCTGTGGGGATGCACCCACTGGGCCTAGGGACTGACATACAGACGGCGCCACTACAAAAAGTAGTTCCGGCCGTGGAGGTGATTTGCAAGAAAGAAGGGTACCTTGTGCAAAAAGCTGCTGCAAGGAGAAGGCGGGAACTAGCCGCGGGAAAAGACTCCAGCTCTGAGGAGGAAACTGGCGCGAAAACACAGACCGCGCCCACCAGGACTGAGAAAGGCGCGGCCTTAATTAAGGGGCATGATATTCCCCTGTGGGACCCGCCCATTATTGCAACCCCTGGGGGCGGGTTCCAGCTCTGTCAGAGAAGGGAGGAGCCGAAGCAGGGAGTGGCGGATCCAGCAACTTCCATCAGTCAGTTGCGAGGAACCACTGAGAAGGAGAGACCTGTACAGGAAGTGGCTCCTGTACAAAGAATGGCCTGCTCCTCCACTGTGGGCACGATGGTCCCCACCCAGCCCTACTCAGTACCCGGCGGGCTACTGGTGGTACGGGTGGCTGGCACCGAGACAGTGGTCGGCTCTGCCTACAATGCGGGCTGCCCGGAGGCACTGTCAATACAGCGGCACGTTGCCCTCATTGCGGGACTTTGTACCTGTGGCCTATGCCCACATTCATTCCTATACAGCCTGCTGACCCCCCGGTGGACGTGACAAGGCGCTCCGCCGAGTCCCCGGGCGCGCTATGGAGCAACCGCGCGAGTCCCGGACACAAGGGACTGGAGCCGGTCAAGTCGGCTGGGTCACTGGCGATTGAGGCGGCTGAACCAACCCCCGCGTTCGGGGAAAAGAGACTGTCATCCCGCCCGGGGACCCCTAAGTCCGGGCGAGGGGATTACTCAGATGAGGACCTCCGTGAGCTGGCGGTAGTAAAAGCGGAGCTGAAAAGGCAGACCGGGAGAACGACACCCCGTGGGGTGAGTGGCAGGACGTCCCCCGCAGATCGGCGATCCGACCGACGGAGTCCCGCCATCCCAGGACCTGGCGGAGACGGGAGAGAGACGCCTACACCCCTGCGGACGGGTAAGCCAAAAAGCCCTATCTCTTACCTGGTCACAACAGACGGCGAAGCGCTGGAAGGGCCGCGCCAGGCCCACAGAGCACGTGGAGGGACGGCATCACTTCCGGCAACGACGGCGGAGCAACCGGATGTCGTCATAGAGGAAGAGATCCCGCATGGGGGTCCCACGCAAGATGGCGATGCTTCCGGTTCCGGGGAGGACTTCACTTCCGGTGGCGACGGCGGAACCCATGAAGAAAAAGCAGCGACGCTTCGGCGATCGGGGGAAGGTCACCGATCACCTACAAGGCCCAGAAATTGGAGAGACGATCTCAGGACTGAGGAGGGTGAGACATCATCCTTGGACCAGTCTACGGACAGCCAGGAGCGGGTCGTAACCCCGTGGGGTCCCGTTCCGTGCCCCTATGCCCAAACCCCCGCCATAGTTAATACCCCTACCCCCATCACACGGTCACCGGGTTCACCGCCTAGCCTGGAGTACGTGGACAATTCACAAGGGGGAGAGGGAAGACGGACTGGGGAAAGGCAGCGCAGTGGCGCTACGGAGGGCGATTCAAGGGGACAGGGAGAATTGAGGGTGGCAGATACAGCACCCCAACCGGCAGTAAAGGCTCCGGGGTCCTCGAGGTGGTTCCCATCGCGATCCACGAGGTCGTCAGGGGTATTTTCATTTGACGACGACAGGGAGCCAGGGCCTAACCCATTTAAGGAGACCCGGTGGTGGGCCCTGCTATTTGAAGGATACTCCGCGTGGATGGACCGTACTCGGTTCCTCATCCGGCGTGAGGACGTGGTAGATTTCTGGTGGAAAGAGGGAGAGTTCACACCCGAGCAGAGGGACAAGGAATTACAGAAGAGGTGGTTCCAGCTGGAGCGTAGAGACATAGCGCCCATGGGTCCCGACACACTGTCAGATCCAGTCGATCCTGATGAGCCCCTATCATGGGTGTTACCTGGGAGGGCAGGTAATGCTGACCTGACCAGGGTCAGTAGGGCGGAGAGGGCTATAATAGTCCGGTATAAAAAGTCCCACGGGTTGGAGTATCCCTATGTTCCGGAGCCCCTGATGGATGAAATTGAGGACAATAGGGAAAGGTGGCTCCAAGAGACTATAGAGTTGTACTTAGTCAATAGGGGGAGCGCCATTGTAGGTAAGAAGGCGGAGGAAAGGATAGACACCCTGATGCGAGTGTGGAGCATAGGGAGAAATGTCCACAAACATAGGGTGACCTATAGGCCAGAGAGAGGATCGCCTCGGCATTACTATGTCACGGTCCTGGATATGGGTAACAGGGAGGTGAGAAAACCTGACCCAGATCACTATTTTTAGGGGGTACTAACACATTACGCGGGTTCGTGGCTGCTGGTCGGGGCGGGCTTGGCGGAATGTACTGTATTCATTGTTATGGTATTCTGAAAATTTGTATGTGAATGTTAACATAATTATGTCCTATGTTACAGTGCTTCCTGGAAGAAGGTGTACAAATTTAGGTCCCAGCGAGGACGATGGGATTCACCAGGGGGAGAATGTAGCGGTCATGTAAAATGCCTACAGTCATCTCTCCTGTTGGCCTGGTAAGTGTGGGCATGCCAGCAGTAATTATGGAGGTTTACCCTCACACCCTGGTGGGGTGCCCTGTGTATGGCTGGGACTGGTCACATGCTCTGACTCCATGGTTAGTGATGTCAGAGGTGTGTCAGCCTCAGAAAGTACATAAGGCACAGCACTGTGCTCAAAAGTTAGTTGCTGTACAGTTCTTAGTTCTAGTTCAAGCCCAGCAGGAGTTGCTGGAGAGTCTTGGTAGGAGACCTGAGTTCTGCTGAGAGGAAGAGTTGCGGTAACTCCAGAGGAGACTGTGTCCAGGGACCTGGCACAGGATAGTGATCCCTGCGGGGATAGGGAATCCCTATTAAAGTAAAGAATCACCTTTGAAGGGAAGCAGCGTGGAGAATCATGAGAGGCTAAGTCTCAACTGCGAGGGGCAGCTAGCCCACATCATTCAATAAAGATGTGTTCATTCAGAAATCCTCTCGTGTACTTCTGTGGAATGAGTGTACAGAGAGGAGCACCACGGAGGAGTTCCTCAACAGGATCATTCCCATGCGGACGCAGGGACCCTGTTGAGGTGGAGGCGCTGCACTGGAACTAGGTGAGAGTCAACACACTACCTCAGCTGCCTGTCTAGACGGGTTCTCCCCACACACCATCATGCGGGAGACTCAGGAGTCCTGTAGCCAGCAGGTGCACCGTCAGGCATATTCACACTGTAATGGGGTCCGGTTAGACCACAGGGGCCAATGTGAGATTGGGTGGGTCAGGCCGGGCCCGAAATACCGTTACATATAGATATATATATATATAATTAGTAAACAATCACTAGCACTCCTGTATATAATTAGCAGTAGACTGATGCACGTCCCATACAAATAATAAAGGTATACATTACCAACATGGCAAAGAGGCGACAGCACTCAGATGAAAGGTAACCAAACTTATGTACTAAAACATAGCACAAAAATCCAACGTTTCGATCCCAGTGGGGGATCTTACTCAGGGGGGTGCAAAGAACAAGTGACTATCAGGGACATTATATATCCAACCCAGTGACATAAAACACACCCACTCAATTAAAAAACGTCATAATCCTGCGCAAACACAGATAGTAATCATGCAGGAAGGAGGATCAGCTGAATCCGTGCTTACGGAATCTAATAGATCTATTCTGGTCACATGACCATGTTCAATGAGGTGCCTCCGTGGGTGTGGTTTATGTCACTGGGTTGGGTATATAATGTCACTGATAGTCACTTGTTCTCTGCACCCCCCTAGGAAGATCCCCCATTGGGATCGAAATGTTGGATTTTTGTGCTATGTTTTAGTACATAGTTTGGTTACTTTCATCTGAGTGCTGTCGCCTCTTTACCATGTTGATAATGTGTGTGTGTATGTATATATATATATATATATATATATATATATATATATATATATATATATATATATATATATATATATAAACACAGCTCATCAACCCCTTATAACACTGTGCTTGGGGTCCAAAGAATCACATCGCGCTATAAGCAGATCCCGTTAAAAATAATGTACAATTGTATGCATTGTACAATAAAGTATTTAAGATACTAATAATTGTGTTGTAAAGTATTAATAAATACAAAAATTGGGAGCCAAGCTTGCATCGCGTTATAAGCGGATTCGCGATGTAACGGATCGCGTTATAACGGGGTTGAGCTGTATATATGTTTGGGGTGGCAATTATCTTAGCTACCCACCCAGTTAGAGACAGCTGGAGTAAAGGTGTAGATATTTAACCAAGTGGAGTAGGCCTTTATTTTGTTTATTTGCAATGTTTTGCCGTGTTAAAGGAACAGGCGCAATAAAGCCTTATCTTAGTTTCACCTTAAAAATGGTCTCCATTGCATACTTCTGCACACATCTCCTATAGTTCCTGTGAGGAGTTATCCTGCCAACGCTGGGATCCCTCATAGGTGGAGGTGCTGCACACAAGGAAAAAGAGCTCACCCCAGGCTCCCAGAGGTGGAGGCTTAGGCCTCCTGTGAGCAGACAGGTACAGCAGCATGCGTAGTTTTGCCCACGTAGTTCCCTTAGGCATAGGGAAAGGGGGCTGCATAGCTAGTGCTGTTTTTTGCACCAATGCCGCACCAGTTTTGCACTAAAGACCATTTGATTCTTGACTTGTATGTATGTCTTTATTTATATAGCGCCATTAATGTACATAGCGCTTCACAGAAGTAATACACGTGACAATCATATAAATAACAAATAATACAGATAACACATAATGGAAGAAGTGCTTCAGACATAAAAGTAACATTTAGGAAAGAATTTCCAATCTAATTGGTAGGTAGTAAGAATGTACAGAGAGTAGGAGGGCATTCTGGTATGTGTGTCAGCAAGGGGCCAAGGTTTATGTATGTAGCAGTGCTCCCCCCCCCCCTCCGGGAGATTTTGCCTAGGCTACAGGTACATGTGGTGCGGGTTACCTGTGAGGGTCCAGGAGAGATGTACTTCCGCGATGTTGTGGGGAACAAGACAGGCTTTAGGTGATCCTCAGGTTCTTTTCATTCGGTGATAGCGCCTCCTGTCACAGCAGGCTACAGCAGAGCTGCAGGCAGTACCTTCCATGACAGATTTTTTCTCCTATACTTCTGTCAAATAGAAATACAGCCAGAAATATATAAAAGCTACTCATATGCTTCGGGAAGCAGGTGTGTTTTAAGGTGGGTTTTAAAGGTGAGCAAAATATCCATAGATATGTTGTCTATGTTGTAAGATTGTAATAAATATGTATTTTAATTGAAAATACTCTTGGGCTTAAACCTGTGCATACTCATATAATTCTGACTAAGAGCATACAGTATTAACATGGAAGGTACACCCAATAGGGAATACAATCTGTACCATTCACATAACTACTTCCTACTGAGGGTCCCAACCAATTACTTTCAGATTTTCTCTCGTATATCTGGTTCATGCAGGGCTTTGTTTTGAGTATTTAAAGATATTTTACCTTAGTCAATAAGGAGCTGATTTAATGAGTTCCAAAAGGATTAAGGAAAGAGGGGGAGAAAGGTCGTAACAGTCATATGGTCTTTGTTCAAACCTCACTTCATATATTTTTGCAGGATGTAGATTTTAAAACATGTCATTATACTGAAGCTTGTTGTGCCATGTCATAAAATATGATTCAGAAAGAAAGATCTCAGCCCTTCTCTTCCCTATATTAAGCTTGCTTTTTGTTTGTAGAAATAAAACACCAATACCTTTTTTGAAAAGATTTTTCATGTATAAAGTGTAAGCATAGTACAAAGAAACTCCTTGTAAAGTAAGGTCGTCCCGGTGTTGTTAAGGATCATTTTAATTAAAGTGTTGTACATATCCATTAACTATACTAATTATTTCGATGTTTAAAACTTTTTTTTTTGTTTACAAGAACGTAGTTCCTGTGTGTTTGTTAGTGATTCTTTCACTAGATCTTTACTAGAATTTCTATTTTACTCCTCATACTTAATGAAACACTAAGGGATTGATGACCTGACAGGATTTAATTTGTAACTAAAATGTACAAATTAATTACCTTCTCATAGTCCCACCAAACCCCAGATCATCTGACACCTTTTCTATAATTGTTGATCAGATCTGTTGCATGGGACCTTTGACTGATTCCTCACTTTGTCCTCTGTATTCACACACTTGATACAGTAAGTATTGCTGTCTCTTCCTCTTCTTCACTGCACCCAAGCAAGAAGCAATGTTTTTTTGATGGTATCTATCATACTTATGTAACGGATATTCCCCCTACCCCAATCGCAGATAGAGTGCATGTGAGGGGGAACCTATATGTTACCAGGTGTGGTGCAGTACCTGTTAAGCTCACAGGAGGCCTGAGCCTCCGCTAGTGAGAGCATGGGGTGAATCCTCTGGAACGATCTTACTTACAGCGCCTCCACCTGTGTAGGATTCTAGGAGTGTAGAATGTACGCCACACAGGACCCACATATATTAACCACATACACCAAAGGTATATATAACACAGGTTTACTATATGCAGATTCAACCCATAACACATTACACATGGATCAACCATATGCCATCAACAGTGCATAACATCAGTGTCACCCTGTAACACTACTAAGCACAACTATCTACACACCTCGCAGGGCCTTAACCCCACACTGTATTCCCAAAGTCCTTGTACACAAAAGTCCCAAGAGTCCCGCAACCCCACCCACGTGTGGGACAGCGCTGCCCACTAAGATGAAATGTATAGGTGGTGCACTTGGTGACTTGAATAATATCTGCCTGGCTCTCCTGCAACCGGGTACCGCAGAACTGTGGAAATGGACCCGTCTGTGTTCAGCGCCGAAGCCTCAGTGATGGGGGTCTACTTCTGAGCAAGCTCACTGCTCAGACAGTCTCTGTCTCTGCTCTGCAGAGAATGATCCACTGCAACACTGACCCTTCTTGTCAGAGCACACAGCACTGCAGATGTGTCCCTAACTAAGCTGACTGCTAACAGGGCAAGGTCTCTACCTAAGGGGCCTTCCCTAAAGCAGCCACAAACTGAAGGGGAGTTGGGCCTAGATGGGACCTAGGGGGTAACCTGGCCTAGTGTAGAAGCACTGCTCCCTACACACACCTTCCCCTACCTTATCCCAGCACCAACTGACACTCTCACACTCGTGCTTCACTGTCAGCTTCCTTACGCCAGCACGCAACATTGTATCTCTTTTGCTGCAGGAGAATCTGTAAACCCTATTGGCTTCAATGCAGCAAGTGATAGGGGTGAAAGGGCAGTCCCCAGAGGCTGCTGGGAATTGTAGTTCTTGGTACAGCTGGTTCCTATGGGGACCGCGTGCGCGATCTCTACTGCACATGTGCGAAGCTGTAATGGCCGCAGCTACTCTCCACGGAGCCTGTGCAACCCTGTAATGACCACTGCATCACCCTAACTGTGCATGCACGGCTTCTAGGGGTCCCTGCACTATGGAGCGCCTCTTGTGCCAGTTCTCCAACACTAAAATGGCCACCGCGTCGCGTCTGCGCAAGCCTCCGCGCACGCGCGAGTACATCAAAGATGGTGGCGCCCTGCCTTAAAACTAAAACTCTATAACTATCACCTGGTTCGTGAAATCCTGCATCTTTAGTGAACTTATCAAATTTCAATGTACTTCATCAGTTAGTTTGATTTCTTTAATCAAAAAGCATGGAAATAAATAATGGAAATGTAACACTGTCCAGGCCCCCTTGATGGTGTAGATGACCAAATATGGCCATATAGACTTCCCCTCGTGATGTAGAGACCCATATAAGGAAATCTATGTCATTCGGGAGAAATAATTACAGTACAGCCCTGCATCTCTTATCTTCAGCGCTGCGGCTACACGGATCCAGACAGAGAGATGGCTGCATACAGCAGCACAGCTCATCTGAAAGGAGACTGTTGGTATTCTATCCTTACAGTAAATGCCCATTTATGCGAAGGCTTAACGCTGCAGGATCCCATTCAAAAACATGGATCCACTCAACATTAATCCTTCTGGACCTCAAAACTTGCTGTCTTTTTATCTGCGGAGGGATCAGGGCGCCGGCAGGGCCCGGATTTCCCCCCCCCCCCCCCGTGGCTACCAGGATAGTAAGGCTTGCTACATCTGTATACTGCTCTGATCACATTTCATGTGCAATTGTGTGCACAGCATAGAATGGCTAGGCAAAGTAAAATAAATAAATGCATGATTACATACAGTAAGTAAGATAATAAATACATACCTAAATAGATGGCTGAAACATGGAGCTTGATGGCTTTACATAGCAATTACTAGTTTAGTTGAAAATGAAACCACATTATAATTGACACATTTTTTAATTAAGAGGCAAAACAGAATAAATGACCTGCAGCTACTGTAACTGGGGCAAAACCGGAAGAAAAATAACACAAGGTTTATAAAAAATATTCTTCTTTGTTTTCAATTAGATTTTTGAATTTTATACAGTAAGAATAGTCGACTTTTTTGCTCTGTGTTTGCAGCTGAGAGATATTGGGGGGAAATTTATTAAGGTGCAATAATGCCAACTCTACACTCATGCAAGTCAATGAGAGTTTTCATTGAGTAATTCTGAATCAGCATTATTCTACCCTAATGAATTACCCTCTTTGACACAAAAATCCCTAAGTGGTAGATCCACAGAAACCGTCATTTTTGCACTAATGACATGCATTGCTGAAATTGGGAATAAGTGTTATTTTCCATCTTATTAACGGCTATCCTCAAAAGATGCAAAAATAATGGCCATTCGTCATAGTAGTAGCCCCATTAACGTGGATTTTCAGGTCTCAGAAACACGTTTCCAATAAACGCAATGGTAAAAAGTCTTATTAGGGCACACCATTTTTTGATAGTTCACCTAATGGATTAGGATGCCCATGAGCATGTTTCAAACTCAGATAAATACATATGAGAAACTGAATAACTCAGCCTTTTCACTTAAACTGAAAAACAATAGAGATGGCAGTGTAGGTGTCTACCTCAAGTGCTGGGATTGCTCCTGTTTCTGATGCTTGGAGGATCTGCAGCCAGAAGTTTACAGATGAGGAGCTGGAGATCTTAATTAATGGGGTAGTAGATAACAACTCCAAATTATTAAGGGCTCTCGGCTCCAGGACGAGCACAGCTGAGAGTTAGAATAATTTTTTTGGGGAGGGGGGGGGGGGGGGGTGGGCATACGTTAGTGCCTAAATTCCTGTGAACATAGAAGCGCTGGTCAGACAGCAAGCGCGAAAGGTGAAGAAAGTTTGCTGACCATGCTGCCCAGGCTTGGAAGACCACCTGTCCCATTTCTCTGTCAGCTCTGTCATCACGCTCTCCCAGGTTGTGGGACTACCAGAACTTGTGGACGCGGAGATACCTGGCAAGCGACAATATTGTACATATATATATATATATACATGTGAAAGAACAATTAGCACAGCAAAAACCTAATTTTGAACAAATTATAACCGTGAAAAATATACCACGATATAATACACTGTGGGAGATGCTACCAGTCTCTAACTTTCCCTAGTTTACAATGCTGCCAAGTTAGGTCCACGACCCCACTACGGTCAAGAGAATGAGGATAGCGTAGATGACCTAGGCGCAAAGATAAAAACAAGAAGGGAAAAAACAATACATAAGGTAGTGTATCTGTGTATATAAATGATATAAAATAAGAAAGCACTTACAGCTAGAGAATTAAATATGAGCAAAATTCCTCATATAATTGACGCTTCAGAATACCTTGCGATGTTCTTCAAGGGATATAATACTGGCGTGTAGGCCCAATTTTTCACCACTTCCACAGGAACTTAAATATTCATTCAGGAATCACCATGTAATCCTATAGATATGTAAATAATCCTCCTATTCCAATGTGAGTCAGATAGGTCGTGCAACAATAAAAATAAAATGAATTTATTAAAAAATATATATAATCAGCTTTAAAAAAAATTCCTAAGCTGTAAAAATGCAAATAATATGCAAAAAACGAGGGAGAGAGATCTCTCTAGGATTAAATAATTCTGTAAATCACAGTCAATAAATGTGTATCCCTGAATCTGTTAGATTATTGTATACAGGACCATATAATGTCTGTCGGCAATTATACAGTTACAATCGTCCTTATCATCCACACTGACGATCTTCTGGGTGGTGGGGACCAGAGTGGTAAGTTCGTATATCACTGTGTATAGAATCAGTGTGTTCCTGGAGCCCCCCCCCCCCCCCACCCCCAAATGTAATAAGGAGACTTGGCTACAGTACTCTACTGCTAAAAAGTTCTACAATTCTAAAATTGTTATTTAAATAAGAATTTAAACAGATTAATTTTAGATTAAACACAAAACAACACATATACATATATACATAAAATTATGAACCTGAGACATAAATTATATATGTAACGGTTTTTCTGGACCTTCTTGACCCACCCAATCTCACATTAGCCCCTGTGGTCTATCCAGTCCCCATTACATGGTCGTGTCTGGTGTGCACCTGTTGTCAACAGGACTCCTGAGTCTCCTGCATGATGTTGTGTGGGGAATGTCAACCCAGACAGGCAGCTGAGGTAGTGTGCGTGAGTCCTACCTACATACTGTGCAGCGCCTCCACCTCATCAGGATCTCTGCGTCCGCTAGGAGATGGTTCTGATGAGGAACTCCTCTGTGGTGCCTTCCTCTGTGGAGCAACTTCACACTCACACATTGGGGTTCTTGTGAACAAGGGAATCTTTATTGATTGATGGTATAGGCAGACTGCCCCTCGCAGCAAACAGCTTAGCCGCTCATCTTCTTCTGTACTCTCCTTTCAGAAGATCTATCTGCCCTCCCAATGGAGTTGGATCACCTCTCCCCTCAGGGAGATCACCACCTGTGCCAGGTCCCTGGATACCGTGTAGGCCCTGCCAGCCTTACTGCTGCAGGTCAGACTATTTGCTGTAGAATCACTCTTAATTAGCACACTTGACCTTGAACATAACAGCCATCATAACAGAGACTAACTTTGGGCAGTGCTGTGTCTTATATACCAAGGAAATGACTCCACCTCCTGTGTCACTAACAATGAACACAAGGTCTTTTACTACTCCCCTCATGTACATATGACACCTCACCAGGGTGTGAGGGCAAACCTCCATGATTGATGCTGGCAATCCTATATACTTACCAGGTTTACTGCCAGCATGAGAGAGAACTGTATACCATTTTTAACACATAGCTACATATATATCATTGCCAGCATTATTTTTACCAGAGATGTTTGATTGTCCCAATGGTGTTCACAATATTTTATAAAGTTTCCTAATTAAGCTAAATATTTCACCAAGCCTCACAGTGCTAAAAAAAAATTAGTTTTAGATTTGGCTGGAATTTGCAAAAATGTTGCAAAGCTGAGAAGTCTAGAACCTGAAATATGCAGGGTGTGTGGGGAGGGGAGTAGGGGGAGGGGGATAGGGGAGGAGGGGGGGAGGGAGTAGGGAGGGGGAAGAGATATGAGTAGAGGGCACATTGACTTCGAATCCTCCACATAGAGTCACTTATATTCCATGCTAAGAGATACCTATGAAATAATATTTGATACCTGGGTAATAATCCTATATGCATATTTCAATTAGCTTATTTCCCAGGTGTGGAAGTGACTCTATGTGGAGGTATACAACTAACTGGTCTCTCTCTCGCTCTTCAAAATAAGGGCCACTTTAGTATGATTCCCAAATTTACCTAAACATTTCACACATCTCTATTTTTTACAGTTGTACACCCCCAACACTGCAGAGAAATAAAAGAAAGGAAACATTTCTGTCATTAGTGGAACATAAATGTTTTCCATAGACCCCTGTGCTGCCAGAAAGGACATTTTGAATGGTTGCTGTTAGGAGTTTTAAATACTTTTTGACATAGATGATAGCTTTCAGTGTTTTATTAGCACAATTTACATACAATTCTTTCACATTGTTTTATACTTTGCAGACTACCACCAGTAATTAATGCATTCCTGTTTACTTATGCAAATTATTCTACAGCTGCAAAATAATTTGATATGTACAGTACATCACAATGGACAAACAGTATCACCTACTGAACATATAACAACTAGATCTGTCTATAAAATACAGAAATGGTGCAGGGAGACAGGGAATCCCCACTAATTCCAATACAAAAATCAAGTGAACCAGAATAAGGTCTACCCACACTCAAACAAGGTACAAAAATGGTTCCAAAGTAATATCTTTACTAATCAGGACAAAAATGA
Organism: Ascaphus truei; assembly: GCF_040206685.1. Classification (NCBI taxonomy): domain Eukaryota; kingdom Metazoa; phylum Chordata; class Amphibia; order Anura; family Ascaphidae; genus Ascaphus; species Ascaphus truei. The sequence continues at coordinate 351,508,612 of NC_134486.1, forward strand.
AATAATCCAAACCAGAATGACCCAAAATTGTACATGTAGCACTGCAACAACCCCCCCCCCCCCCTCCAATGGGAGATCTTGCCCTAGCTACAGGTCTATGTGGAGCTTTTTACCTGGTTGGCTCCAGTAGAGATGAGCTTCCGCGATGTTGTGGGGAGCAGGACAGGCTTTTGGTGATCCTCAGGTTCTTCTCATAGGTGTCAGCGCCTCTAGTCACAATAGGCTCCAGCAGAGCTGGAGGCTGTCCCCGCCATGACAGTCTTTTCTCCCATACCTCTGCCCAATAGACTGCTACTTAGGCAGAAGTATATAAAAAGGATCTTTATTGGTGCAGCCACTGCAGGTGGTATCACAGCGTTTGCATCATATTGGAGAATGGGTCCCAGACCCCTGGATGGTGCTGGCCAGCAGGCAATATTGAGGCCTTGTGCTCTGCACAGATCTTGAACTCACTCAGCCCCAGGAGGGGCAGAAGGCAAATCTCACTCCCAGCCGGGAGGAACTTGAACTGACTCTCTCCCCTCCCCCCCCCAGGAGGGGCTGAGCACAACTCCTATAATTTGACCACTTCCTCCCTAAACTCAGAGGGGGAGGGCACAGGGTCTGCACCATGTTTGGCTGTATACAGACTCCTGTTCACCTCCTCCCCAGTCACTCAGAGAGGCAGCATGAGGAGGGGTAAACCCACAGGATAACCTGCCACGGTCTGTAGCTATCATAATTTACGTGACAGGAAGGAAGAAAGATAATCTGAACCAGCCATGGTTATAAACAAAAAAAAAGACAAAAAAGGGAAAACAGAAAAAAGGGGAAACTGAATCACAAACAAAAATTAAAAATAGAAAAAAAAATAACAAAGCAGTCAAAAATATTAAGATGTGTACCATCCATCTTCACTTGTTAGTTCCACGATCATCATCAGATTCCGATTCCCTCTTCCTACGCCTCCCGCCCTGACTTCCCCTAGCCTCTCTAGCTCCAAACCCCAAGCCATTAGCACATTTGACAATTTAACCATGGTGTGGGGTATTCCCCGCAGATCCCTGCATATATCATAGTTATTAGACCTTTCTGGTATTCTGCTTTTTTGCACAGAGATTCGAAATTGGATAGCTCTGGGAATTCTAATTTCTTGGAGATAGACAGAAGAAAGTGCCTAAGCTGTAGAAACTGGAAAAGAGGCAAGTCCGGGGCATTGTATTTCATTCTAAGCTCTTGGAAACGTAGCAGTTTCCCCTTATGGAATAGGTCTCCTATCATTCTAATATTTGTATTTTTAAACTTATCAAAGTGGCCTTTGCTTACCCCCGGTAGAAAATTTGAGTTGTTGAAAAGGGAAATAAGCTGGGAGGCTTCTGATAATTGTTTGAATTTTGCTTTGGTCTTGGCCCAAATGTTCATGGTGAATTTCATTGGGCCTAGTAACTGAAATTCTGTAGCCTAGATCCTTTCCCTCTGATGTCCAAAGTAACGATGGCAATGGGCAATCCTCTGAATAATTAGATTCAATGCCCACCCAGCAGAACTTTGCCAGGTCCGCGTTCCAAACCACTACTTGATGCAGTTGGGCCACATACAGTAGTAATATCTAAATATGTCCAGGACCCCTAGGCCTTCTGTTGATCTTGACGATAGTAATACGGATATGGTGATCCTGGACCTTTTACCCTGCCAGATAAATTGAAAATGTTGGTTCTTTAGGGCTCTTAGTTCCTGAGGAAGCCAATCTTTGGTGAAAAGCGGAGGGCGGGACAACTTGGAATTTGTAACTTGGAAGCACCTGCACTGCATCATTTGCATACACACCTCCACTTTGTGTTTTGGCGCCAAGACGGAGCGCCGAGGAGAGGGCGCTCTGTTTGCTCATGGTGCCGGTGGGAGATGCGAGACGGACTGAGGGAGAGTCCGTTGTGTAACCTGGGTCTTTGAAAGTTTTGATGGAGGTTGGAGTGAGGCAACGTTGAGTTCAACGAGCCGGTTGGGAGCTGCGGAGAAACCGAGGCATAGGCATATTGCTGTCAAAGATTGAACCAATACAGACGGACACCGCGACGGCAAGGGATCAGCAGTTTTAGGAAGCAGACTCGACTTCAAAAGCGAGTAGCAACCAACAGCAGAGGAGCTGGTCATTGTTACAGCAGTCCATAAGTAACAAATCTGTATAATAATTGGTACCGACACAAAGACCTAAAACCTCAAACGCAGAATTTAATACCACCAGCAATTTAATACAATTAATAGCAGAAAGTAACTCCACATAGGATCATTACATCTCCCTGGTGATGACACCCCAACATCTCTCACTTAAACATAAGAACATTATCAAGAAGAAAGCACTTTCAAAAATCCTAGGTCACCAGGTACGTTTGTACCAAGTGGAAAAATCAACGTGAATTGCAAACCCACATCTCCCTGGATAGAGAAAATAACACAAATAGGTGTTTATTGTAATTTACACATGTGACAGAGTGATGGTGTGAAAAAAAAGGTGCTAAAACTCTAAAAGTGGTCACTCCCTATAGATTGACAATAAGTGCATAATAGATACAATAGTGGATATACGTGCAAATAGATGTGCAAAAAAAGTGATAGAATTAAGGTTGTAACTCCCTGCTCAAACCCTCTGGTGGGGTTTGTCTTCACTTATCCCCAAATGTAGAAACTTTATCTTTCACAGTCCAGGGGGAGCATGTATGGAGAAAAAACAACAATGTAAATATCTAAGTGCAGATGATTATTATGTGTGAATAAATTCATTCAGATCTTGGCTCTTCTGTGTGTCCTACTCACAAGAATTAAGTTGTATTCAGGGTAACATCAGTGAACCAAGGTATATGCTTCTGGAATCAGGAAAGGCTGTGCTTCAATCCACAACTCAGCAGGGCAAAAAAACAAATATCAGCTCCAGAAGCAAAAATGTAAGTGAAATCAAATAACAGTCTTTTAAATTGATAATAGCAATATCCGGTACATATAAGTATAGATGCAGGGAGAGGGGAGAAAAACCAAGGGGTTAAGCAAGGTATAAGATTACAGAGAGGTTGGATTCCCACCAGGCTGTGTGACCCCCTGAGAAGCTTCACCTTAACCCCGTCTCCTTCCAAATGAAGTGGTGTAGAGCTGCACGCTCACAAGGTGTCACCACTAATCCATTCCTCCCGCAACAATGGTGAAACCGGTGGTGTCCTCCGATCCAGGCAGACGGAGCTGAGCACCTGAGGGCATTCGGGAAGCAGGCAGCTGAACGTGGAGATCTCTAGTGAACACAGCGAGCGTCTTAACGGAGGCGGTGTGGTGAGCCACAGTATCGGGTGATCTCTCCGGCTTTCATTATCAGTGTTATATGCTGTTTTTATAGTGCTCTATTGTAAGTGCGCATTTTTGAATTTTTTATAAATATTGATTTTACCATATTGATCTGCGCTATGGGTATTTTCCAGTTTGTCTGCATCTCCTTTCCTTGCTGAGTTGTGGAATGCAGATTTGTACTTTTGTAAATTACTGGACTGCGAAAGATATTGTAATTTACAAAAGTACAAATCTGCATTCCCATCCTGGACATATTGCTATAACAGCCATATTTTGCCTTAAAAAGGGATAATTTTTCCTTTTTTTTTCATACAGAGTCCAGGTGTGGACATATTTGTTATGTAATATTTTATAGCATATGATATCATAAGGGTTGATGAAGCTGAATCAAGATTTGCATGTTATATACTTCGTAACATGGAAGGTTAATTCCAATGTTTGTGCTCATTTTTAGTATGTATTTTAATACATGTCATTTGTTTTAATTTAAAGATACTGCTTAATTTGATTACTGGGTTGAATTGGGTTTAACCTATGGCTAGGATCTTGCTATAGATTTTGATATCCGAGTTTAATAATGAGATGAGTTGATAGTTACCGCATTGGAGAGGGTCACGACCCGTTTTATGAATGATTGCTAAATTAGCAGTGGTCATATTTTCTGGGATCTTTTTGCCTTCTAGAAATGAGTTGAACATCTCAAGGAGACATGATGTAAGGTTCGGTAGGAACCTTTTATAGTATAAATTTGGTAGGCCATCAGGACCTGGATATTTACTTGTTTAAAGGTCTTGATTAGATTTGAAAATTCGAGTTGTGTAAACTTACTGTTTAGATTCATTTTTTCTGTTTTGGTTAGTTGCGGAAGCTTACAGGAATCCAAATATTTCTAGATGGCCTCGGAATATGAGACATGGGGGAGCCCTCCCGAAGAGTTCAAATCATATAAGTCCGCATAGAATTTAGAAAACTTGCGGGCAATTTCCTAATCATCATATGTGATCAACCCAGTTTTACACCTGATAGTGGGAATTTGCATTTTTGTTTTCATTCCTCTAAGCTTATTGGCTAGGATCAGATCCGCCTTATTTCCTTTGTCATAGTATAATTGTTTAGTCCATTTAATGCTCGCTCTACATATTTTAATTTAATCTTTTTATAGAGCCCTATATACAGTCTTAGATGGGTTGGATTTATGTTTCTGTTCCAATTGTATAATTTAGTTTGACAGTTATTTATGTAATTTTTGTTTAACGCTTTTCCTGTGAGTGGCCACAGAGATGAAGACCCCTCTTATCCCAGCCTTATGGGCTTTCCAAAGCATTGAAGATGTCTCCACCGTGCCTCTGTTTAGATTGAAATAGTCATCTAGTGATCGGTTAATTTTGCCTACTATTTCTGAATGGTTCAGCAAGGACTCGTTTAACCTTCATTGGTAGGAATTGCTTCTAGTGAAAGGGGGTGAGAGGGTCAGCTTGATCGGCGCATTGTATGACCATGTGATTGATCCAATGTTAGATTGAGAGGATGCTTTAAAAATATTTTTGGTAACTAAGAGATAATCCAGTCTAGAGTAAGTTTGATGCGGATTGGAAAAATGGTATAGTCCCTTTGACCCTGGTGTTTTGACATCGACCAAAGCAAACTCTTTAAAAAATTCCCTGAATTTTTGGGAAGTTTTATTGATTACTGCTGAATATGTTTGGCCCTTTGTGGTGGATCTATCTAGATCTGGCATGAGAACCATATTCAAATCTCCACCTAGGATCAGGGAGGACAAGAACTGGGGATCTGTTGCCTCCAGGACCTCCCTTAGAAACTCAGCCTAGTTGTCGTTTGGCACATAGACATTGATTAACATCAGTGCTGAACCCACGAGGGACCTGTGGACTACCAAGAACCTGCCCTCTGGGTCTGAGATCACTTTTTCTGTTCTGAATGGAACACCCTGTTTTATAAAAATGGTTACTCCTTTTTTTTTTTTTTTGCTACTAAAAGAAGAGTAGTACGTACGCCACCGGGAAAACAGTTTTGAATGTGTTGGGCAGATCTTGAACATTGAAGTGAGTTTCTTGAAGGAATAAAATATCCCCCTTTGCTCTTTTGAACTCTTAGAGAGCAAGCCTTCGCTTTCAATTACATTGCAGGCCTTTCACGTTAAGTGAAACGACCTTAATTTGGGAAGAGTTAGCCATCAGTTAAATAGTTAGGGGGTTGCTTTGATGTATCCGCTACTCTAGGGTCAAATTTGGTTTTGGCCACTGAACCGGAGCAAGCATGGGGTGGCACAAGAGAGAAAGGGATCCTGATCATTGGCAGCACTGGTGGTACCTTGGGGGGTGGGGAGTGGAAGAGGGATCATCGAAGCCTGTAGGCTTGAGCTGGGGGTAGGAAAACTTACATTGGGGGAGAAGAAGGGTAGGGTGTGCTGGGCACCCTAGAACACAGAGGTTAGATGGAAAATCGACTGACATAGTGACCTCCCTGGTCCCAGGGAGTTGGAGGCAACGAGAGAACGTGAGGAAAGGGACCCTCATTTTTACTTTGAGAATATATGATCCATCCTTTTATTCCTCTATTTGTTTCTTTATTATATAACAACAGAGCTAGGATTGATTAATCTTTTAAATTCAACTAAACTAAGATAACAGTAGAACCTGAACAACCTACTTGTTTTAAATATTACGCTTCTAAATAGTAAACATTTCATAGTAGATGAGGTTGAAAAAAGACATGCTGTACGTCCATCAAGTTCAAGCTATGTTAAATTTAGACAACAGATACAGAACTTTATCCTATATCTATACTTATTGATCCAGAGGAAGGCAAACAAAAAACCCCAGTGTCATCATCCAATGATATCTCATAAGGAGAAAAATTAATTCCTTCCTCACTCCAAGAATTAGCAATCGGATTACTCCCTGTATCAACATCCTTCCCATGTTTACTTATTTGGTATATCCCTGTATACCTTTCCTTTCTAAAATGATGTCCTACTTTTTTTTAACAAATCTATTGTATCTGCCATCACAGTCTCCATGGGTAATGAATTCCACATTTTAACTGCCCTTACTGTAAAGAACCCTTTCCTATGTTGCTGGTGAAATCTCCTTTCCTCCAAACTAAAGGGATGCCCCCGAATCCTTTTTACTGCCTTTGGGATGAATAGTTCTTTTGAAAGCTCCTTGTATGGTTCTCGAATATATTTGTATATACTGTAGTTATCATATCTTCTCTTAGATGCCTCTTTTCTAATGTAAATAAATCTAATTTAGCTAGCGTCTCCTCATACGTTAGATTGTCCATTCCCTTTATTAATTTAGTGGCTCTTCTCTGCACTCTCTCTACTGTAGTTCCATAATGTATTTTCTAAGAAGTGGTACCCAAAATTGTAGTCCATATTAAAAATGTGGGCTTACTAGCGCTTTGTAAATGTGCATAATTATGTTTATTTCCCTTCTATCCATTGTCTGTTGAATGCAAGATAAGATCTTGTTTGCCTTTGCAGCTACTGCATGACTTTAGGCACTATTGCTAAGCCTGCTGTCTCCAAGCACTCCTAAATCCTTCTCCATCAAGGATTCCCCTAATTTATCCCCATTTAATTTGTAAGTCGCCTGTTTATTCTTGCTTCCCAAATGAATAACCCTACATTTATCTGTATTAAACCTCATCTGCCATTTACCTGCCCAAGTTTCCAGTCTCTCCAAGTCCTTCTGGAGAGAAAGTACATCCTGCTCTGATTCTACTACCTTACACAATTTAGTATCATCAGCAAAGATAGAGACTTTGCTCTCGATGCCAACCTCAAGGTCATTAATAAACAAGTTAAAAAGCAGGGGTCCCGGTACCGATCCCTGAGGTACTCCTCTCACGACCTTAGTCCATCCTGAAAATGTTCCATTTATGACAAACCTCTGTTGTCTATCCTTCAACCAGTTTTCAATCCAGGTGCAAATATTTTTACTGAGTCCAATTTGCTTTGATTTTGTATACCAACCTCTTGTGTAGAACCGTATCAAAAGCATATGCAAAATCTAAGTAGACCACATCAACTGCATTACCCTGGTCTAAATTCCTACACCTCCTCAAAGAAACAAATAAGGTTAGTCTGGTATGATCTATCATTCAGAAATCCATGCTGACTATTACTAATAATTTTGTTTTCCATTAGGTATTCCTGAATATTATCCCGTATTAAACTTCAAGTAGTTTCCCCACTATTGAAGTCAGACTTACAGATCTGTACTTAATAATGATTTCAATTTTGTAAGAGCCTGGTTAACAAGGGAGGATATCATGACGGAGGAGAGGGGGTGGAGGTTGGGGAATATGGAAATAAGGGGGAGGGGGAAGGAGGTGAGATATACGATATGAGGGGCGACAAAGTTATAACAGTAATATTCGAAAAACCTTCCAATAGAAAGTATTTAGAGGCAGTATTACAACATCAATTTACAGCAGTGTGACGTACTATCGAGCCAATACATGCATATATTGAAGGGTCCTCTCTGCTAAGCTGTGTGGTAGGCGTTAAAAGCTTAGCATCTAATGATGTCCTGGGAAATTTCCCGGGCCCAAAAGAACCTCAACAATTCAGCCTTTCCTTGATTTTATCTGTATTTAAACTAAAATTTCCCTGTTGTGCGGGCATAAACTTAACTAAACTTGTTTTGCCTTAAGTTGTGTCCCCTAAGTGGGGGAGGGAGAAGGCGGTGTAAGGGGGCAGGGGGTGTGGGATAAAGGGAGGGGTTTAAGGGGAGGGGAGTAAGTGAGGAGGATGGGGAGGGGAAGAGGGCGGAGGGGTGGAAGGGGAGGGGGAGTGGAAGAGGTGGGGACGTAAGAGGGGGAGGGGGGAGGGGAAGAGGGTGGGAAGATGGGGGGAGGAAAAAAGGTGGGAGGAAGAGGGGGAGGAAAGAGGGAGGGGAGGAGGAGGAAAGAGGGTAGTGGGGGCAGAGAGGTAGTGGTAAGGGTAGAAACAGGAGAAACAATAAGACAGCAAACAAAAGGGGGTGGTATAATTGTGTCAGTAGCATTTCATACCTGTCCCCTCTTAAGATGTATCAGCACTCCATTGCATCTACATTGCATAGCCATGTACATTAATATATCTTATATATATTATAGTATAGTATATTATATATACTTCCACATATTTTAAAAAGTCTGAAAGTTCTGAAGAAGATTTCTCCCCCCCCCCCCGGCTGGGTGGGAGGATTTAGTAACTGAGCATCCAGTGAGGCTGTCAGGAGCCGGGTGCATGGCTCTCCTACCTGCTCCGGCGCCCGCTGCTGAGACCCCGGACTCGCGTAGCCTCACACGCGCTCCCGCCCCCCCCCCCCCCCCCCCCCCGCACGTACGTGTGGCTCTTCCTTCCGCCAGGCGGTACCCTCACGCAGGCGCACGCATGCAAATACTGCAGCAGGAGTCCCCGCCCCCGGATCGCGGTGTGCGTCTTCTGTGAGCGGTGCACGCGCGCGATGCACCCGAGCTCCGTGGCAACAGAGCCTGATTGCCCCAAACACCTCCACCTGGCTTCCTCACCTTAGCCTATTGCAGGCTCCGCACTGGCACTCCCCGGTTCCGCCTCCTCCTTGGATTGGACTGCTTCACCTATTTAGGCTCAGCTGTGCCACTGGCACTTCGGCTGAGCATAAGCTTACTGTTCCTGTGCATACCCCTCCTGTCTCCTAGATATCCTGCCTTGTCTTGCTTGATCTTCCGTGTACCGACCTTGGCTTGCTTTTGAACCACCGCTTCTCTGGAATACTGACCTTGGCTATCCTAAACCCGCTACTCTCCTACCCTGAACTCGGCTCTCGGACCTCGACCATTTTACCTTTTCCAGCACCGACCAAAGCGACTAGTACCTTCTACATTCTGGACTTCTCCTACACTCACCTTTGGCAAGTATCATGACGACTCGACCCTCTCCACTCCAGACCCGGCGAGATCAACTATCCGCACTCTAGATTGGACCCCGGTGCCCCATGAGATGCCTGGTCCACCCACTGTGGTTTGAGGCTGAAGAGATCGGTTACTTCCCAAAACATCAATTGGTTGGTCTCTTTTGTATATCATAAGTTAGGTACTTTCTGGATGAGTGTGGAGTCTGGTTTTCAGGATCCAAGCAGGGGAGAGAGCATCGACTACTGAGTAACATCAACTGCCATCACTCTTTGCTCTCAGCCTTCTGTTGACTTTGTCTGACTAATCTTTCTGAGGCTCAAGTGGGGCCGCCTAGACAGCCGTGCCTCTAGGGCTTCGGCAAGGGGTTATGCTGTTCTGATGGGTAGATCCCCAGGATTTGGAGGAAGACCTCCGTTTCTTCAGGGTACCTGAGGGACATTTGTTTTCCGTTTCTGAGCACAAGCAATTTGAATGAAAAGCCCCATCTGTTCCGGATGCTTTTGTCCTTCAATATCTGGGTCAGTTGTTTAAGTTCATGCCAGCTGGAAATTGGCACTTTCAAGAGATCGTTGAAAATTTGGAAGGATTCGTTCTCAAAGAGAATATTACCTTTTTCTCTGGAACAAGTAATACTTTTTTTCTGTTGTGGAATAGTGGTCACATCCCTTCTTCTCTTAGGGTCTTCTTATCTGGGTCCCAGAGCCCTTTGAGCTTGATCTATTTTTAGTTCACGTTCTTTTAGAGCTGGGTCGATTGCTGTGAAAAGGTTGTTAAGGTAACAGTGGAGGATTTCAGGGGAGACCGATTCAGGAATATTCCTGATTTTGATGTTCTGTCTTCTGTCCCTGTTCTCCTGCTCTTCTTGTCCTTCTTTAAGCAGATTCAGTTTGTGGCCCAATCTGATTATTTCATCGCCAGCGGCAGCCTGTAACTGCAGTTCTTTGAGACAGTGCAGTTATTTATTGTGTTAATTCTTTTAACTGCGTTTCCCAGTTCTAGTTTAAAAGACTGCTGCATCTTTGTGAAAAGGGATTCTATAAATTGCTGTGTCACTTCTTCGCCCTCTGTTCCACTGCAGTCCTGGTCTAGGGGAGCACATGTTAAGGCTTCCTCTTGGCCCCCATTCTCCGGCCCGCCCGCACGCTGATTTCCCCATTAAAATCAGGAAACCTCCTGAGCCGTCGGTTTCTTGGACTTGGCTGACATAGGCAGAAGTTCTGAGGGTATTGGGTTAATCCAGCGATGCTATCTGATAATAGGAATAGGTTATTTTCTTATTGCTTGCTCGAGGGTCACTGGAGCTCCCTCCTTAGACATCCATACCCGGTGACGTCACCGGAAGTCTCCTTCTTTCTTTAGTTTAAATATTAGAGTTGCTGAGCATAACTGAGTGCAGTTTTTCTAGTATGTTGTGTTTTGTTTTTTTCTTTATATTCTGCCTTGTGCTGTTGAGGGAGCGAGCTGCTTTTGGTCTGGGGATTTTGGGTCCTCAGCTTCCTCAGGCCTCTCCCCCACCCCATGACTGCCCAAGGACAAACAAAAGGTGCAGAATGGGATTCCTCCTGGTTTGTGTAAGAGGTCTTACATTTGTGGGCTGTGTGGATCTGGCTATGTTCCCCCAGTGCAGCAGGGATTAATCAAGCAGGCACCAGGGCCCTACTGTAAGCAGGGTATGATCCTGTGGGTGATGGGATATGCTGGTTATCGGGTTGCTTAGGTTTTTGGCCAATCTTTGTTTGTTTAATTGGGGATTTCTTGTTTTTTTATTATTATTATTTACAATGGATGTTTTTTTCCCCACTAATAAACTTACAGGGGGGAAATGTATCAAAGCAAATTTGGAGCAATATATGTTTTCCACAAGTAGAGCAAATTGTTAAACAAATAACGTCTCCCTAACCATGGCCAGGAATAATGACCAAGCATGGTAAAAATGTGCCTCAACAACTCCTTTTTTTTCAGAAACCTATTTTTAAACAATATGATTTCCTTACATTTACTATATTCAGAACAACATAATGTATTCCATATGGGAACAGCATTGCAAAGGTGCCATTTGGAAACATACACAAATAAGTATTAACATTTTATTGCTTGCAGAGACAGTATCACAGCTGCTTTAGAAGCTAATTTGTGAATGATGCATCTATTGAATTATAGTACAAGTTTTAAGTAGCAATAAAATCAGTGTTTGCTGATATATAGATAAACTTTTTAACATGTTTATGCATCCACAAAATTGTAAAATGTCTGTGAGTAAAGACCCATGATGAAACATAAACTTCAATTATATAACATTACGGATGACCAAATGCACTGCATTCATCATGCTACAGGAAGCAAGTCATTGGGTCATAAAAGTCTCACTTACATAATTTTTTTTTTTTTATGAGCAGGTATTTGTAGGAAATAAAATGAAACCCCTTAATAAAGCTGTCCCTGATGTTATGTAGCTTATAAAAAAAAAACTATACACACCTACATTATATATATATATATATATATATATATATATATATATATATATATATATATATATATATATATATATATATATATATATATATATATATATACACAGTACATACATTCAATGTACTAACCATAACTTATATGGCATTGACAACATACTGTAGTTATCATGGCATACTGTACAGTAGAAAATATATATTTCCTGTTTGAGTGTGACTTTTTTTGGTAACATCACATACTTGATGGCTTCTAAATAGATGCAGAATACAATCAAATACAGATGAGACCACGAGTATTCTAAGTGTGTAACCTGGCTAGTTTAAGGCAAGTTTAAGGCATTTCTGCATTGACTAATGACCCATTGAATTAACACAGCAGGGGACCCTGGCAGTCCCATTCAGTTTGAATGGGACTGCCTCTGTTAATCTGATGGGCCATTAGTCAATGCAGAAATGCCTTAAACTTGCCTTAAACACGACCCAGCATGTACCCAGCATGTACCTGGGTCTTTTTGGCAATTGCCACTGGTTTGTGTTAGAATAGCTGTCGGCACTAGAGTATCTTTGTGTAAGGACATTTAAGGAACTCTTTACAATAGTGATGTATTTCATGGTAAAAAATATATAACAATTAATATATATTTGGCATTACAAATTACAATTATTTAAGATGTTACAATTAGTACTTGCCTAATGTACTTTTTAAAGCTTACTGGCTATCCCTCACCTTATCATAGAAAATTTCTGAAGCAGTTTGTGAGGAACAGTAAATGCAATATTATATTGGTACCAGTTCTGTTCAAGTATGTTTGTTTATTGCACTTGTGATGTGATTGCTTTCTTAGAAGGGAGACATTTTTACATAGGCAAAATAGAAAAATGTTTACAATCTTAGTGTAAATTTCTTGATTTACTCATGCCTCGAGCTGGACCCCTCTCCCATTCCCAATAAACACACTATACAAATTATTTTGAGAAATTAACAGCTTCAAATTTATTTATTACAACAGATAAATATCTCATATTTATCCCCAACTAGGGACACAGCTAGATTGCTCAGCTCACATCTGACAGAGCTCGAGGTATACCCGTGCTCATCTAGCCATTCAGTACCCACATCAGAAGGTCACTACCACACTAACCAGAACTAGTCAGGAATGGTACACCTTCCACAAATTCCATCTGGAAGGTCACCACCATTCTGACTGCAACAGCCTGGAATGGTACCGCCTTCCCTAATTAAAATAATTCTGAGGTCTGCGACCTCCCTCCAGGAGCCAATACTGACTGAGTTGCTCCCTCAAAGTAACATTACTTCCGCCAAACGCTGCAACAACAACAAAAAAAGAATCCTGATCTTTCTTTTCAACGCCGAAATCCCTCATGCCTAAAAACAGGGTGGGTGGGACTTTGCTCCAGTGGATCCTATAAGAAAGAGGAAGCTAGGATTCCTCCCTTTGCCTTCAGAGCCTCTTATGTAACCTCTCCCCCTGGCCTGACATCACGACACCTTAGGCCTTAAGTCATGCCACCCCTTCCTTACAAGTTCTCGGCATTCTTTTCCTGAGTAATATTCCAAGGCAGTGTGCACCAATGGAATTTTCCCACCTCCCACCTGGGTTAGGCCAAATTAAAGACATACACTGTAGGAGGTCCTATATATATATAGCCACTCTTCCTCACAGATAGTCTTGCATTTCATAGCTGAAACATATAACACATATTAATATCTTCCTATGTCTTTGGGTCGGACGATGGCGTACACTGCCATGGAATATTACTCAGGAAGAGAAAATTACAGTAAGATTGTGGAACAATATTCTATTTTCCTGAGCATCTTCATGGCGGTGAGCACCATTGGACAATGCCCAAGTAGTATCAACTGGAGTGAGTAAGAAATAAATCATACACTGAATAGATAATGCACAAATCCTTAATGTTTTTTAATGCACAACCGCCTGCAGTACTTTACAGCCAAAACATGCGTCTGCTGAAGCCTGGATGTCTAAATGATAGAACTTAATTAACGTGTTTATGTGTCCTTACTGCCTCTCTGCAAAGTTCTAGAGGAGAAGCTTGTGCCTTTGATGCCCACGAAATAGCCATGGATCTGGTGGAATGTGCTTTTAGTGCTTCTGGAGGCTGCCTGCCTTGCACAATGTAAGACTTTCTGATGGCTGCCATGATCCATCAACTGAGAGTAGCCTTTGAAACTGCTTGTACTTTTTTTTTACTATGGGAAGTACGAAAAGACTGTCCAATTTTCTGAATGGTTCTGTTCTGGCCAGATATATATTTAGATATCTGACAACATCCAATGAATGTAAAAGTTGATCTTTAATATTTGCTGGATTCGGAAAAAATTAAGGAAATGAAAAAAATGATAACACTTTTGGCAAAAACTGAAGTACTGGCCTGTGTACTACTTAATCTTGATGGAACACCAAGAATGGTTCCTTTCTTGATAGAGCTTGTAGTTCACTTATTCTACGAGCTGAAGTAAATGCTACCTACAAAAATGCAAGACTTCTGTGAGGAGGAATGGCTGTGTGTAGGGCCTTCTGCAGGTGTAAGTCTTTAATTGTTCCTATCCCAGCTAGAAGGTGGAACTTGACCCATTGGTGCCCACTGCTATGGAGATACTCAGAAAATATATGTAAAAGTGTTTCCCCCACCTGATGGGATATTCTGCCATTACAGCTTGTGTGGTGCATGCTACCTGTAGGCAAGCAGGAGGGCTGAGTCATCCGCCAATGTTTGTGGGGACACCAGGACAGGTTTCTGGGGTACATACCCAGCATGGTTCTCTAGCAGTGCAGTGCCTCATCTGTCGCAGGCTCCAGATGTATGGAGGCGATCTCCTACGATAGAAAGAATTCTTCTCCTTCCCCAGTAAGATCACACACCAGGCAGGAGGTATATGAAACAGGAACAGATTATTCTGTTCAGCTCAATGCAGTAACAGCAGGCCTCTGCCCTATGCAGTCTCTGACGATATCTCCAGCTGTAGGAAGGAATTATTGTTTATTGATATGTGTGTTTTGACAGTAGTGTAGATGTGCATGGGGTCTCATGAGCTGAACCGCATTGGTTTCAGCCTCGTGGACCCCCTACTTCAGGAGATACAGGCCCCATTATGGGGTGCCGGTATCCCCTGCAGAATGTAAATGTCCCGGTCACGTGACGCGGAAGCTTTCAAAGTGCAGGGGATACCGGCACCCCATAACGGGGCTTGTATCTCCTGAAGTGGGGGGCCCTGGACCTGAAACCAATGCGGTTCAGCTCCGGAGACCCCTGCTCATGTACACTATTATTAAAATGTATTTGGTTTGTGTACGATCGCATGTAACAGCCTTGCATGGAGATGGCAAATCTATCATAAGTAAAGTTTAAGAACGCTAGCAGAGGGAAAAAGCTTGCACGTATGATAAGCCAGTTTTTGGCCTGTCCGAGAGAAAATGGCCTCAAGGCCTTAGTGAATCGCGTCTCCGGCTTCACTTTGTATCGGACGTGATTTTTAATTTCAAACAGATGCAAAAGCACGGAGCCCCCACAGTCAGGAAACGTATTATTAGGGTCAGATGTGGAGATGGTAAAACTACACATTTAACCCTTACCTATCATAAAATTAAATTAAAGTAAAGGCTTCTATATAATAGAAAAGAAAAAGAAATGTCAAGTCCACAGAAAGACACCTTGTTAGTGTGGTAATATGACACTGCAGTCAAAACCTCTACCTACCATAGATTTAAACAGGAGAAAAAAGCCTCTATTTCTATAGCTAAGCAAGACTAGCGGAGACACATTCGTAGGGTCAAGAAAGGGGGGTTTAGGTCCCCACTCCTTGACCCTTATCTCTATGAGTGAAACCCTTAACTCATAGAAATACAGAGATATTAAGTGCTTACGGGTATCATCAAAGCTCACTAACGCAGTGTTAAGTGCTGCTTTCTGCCGTAACGAACCCGTGCGTTAGCTGTAACGGACATCGGTTCTAATGATATGCAAAATAGGCCATTACATTTACTTTAAATATTTCCAAACTTCTGCTAATTGCACCATTGTGAAACAGCTTAATCTTACCAAAATGTTCACGTCAGCACAACCATTGATCTATGGAGCTTAAAGCAGTGAAGGGAGAATTCCAGAGGATGCATCTCATCAGCTCAAAAAAAAACAAAGATTGATTTATGGGAACAGGTTCTGAGAATCACCCACACACAGCTACATAGATTAAATGAAAGCTACTTTGGGAAATACCTGGGCATGTAATAAAATTGTATTTGTGGCAATACAACCTTGTTTTAAAGATTTATTCATTTTAAAATAGGAAAATGCATTTATAGACCTATAAACTACAAAATTCACCTTTTCCAGATGTAACACTTATCACATTTTATTGAAAGTTAAAAAAAAAAAAAACCATTGAAGTAAAAAATTAAATTTATGAAAGTTAAAAAAAAGTTGTAGATATTGAAGACTAGTTTAAGAAGTTAACGACAAAAAAGTAAACAATTCTTCAGAATTACCAGCGCTCAGTTTACAATCTCAGTTTACTGTTATTCAAGATTTAGTGATGCTGTTCCTTGGGTAACAAGTTGCAGCTGCAATCGAATGTATGCAATGAACTATATAAAACCTCTTCAATATTTGTAAAAACATTTAAGGTGTTTCTTAAGTAGCAGGGTACCCTCCCTTGTCTCCTCCCTGGCAGTGGTCCTGTCGCTCGGGAGGGTTTGTGTGAGTTGTGTCGGCCATGTTGTTGTTGGCACAGCCACATACATAGGGATTGTGTGTAAGGCAGTGGCCATCTTGGGCTTGGCACTGCAGGAAGAGGCGGTCCTGGATGTTAAGGATTCCAAGAAAAGAGAAAATGGAACCGGGCGCTTCTATATGAATATAATAAAACTGTGTAGGGTGAAAACAAATGTGTCACCCCAAAAAAACAGTGTATTGTCTACAACATTAATTACCTCAAATTAGTTAGTGTACATAAGACACCACAAACAATGAAAATAAACAATTAGTGATATGACGTGAAGTAAAAGAAAACAGCTGCTCTACACCCTTGTATTGGATCTTTCACTGGTGAATCACGTGATGAAATACATAAAGGAATAAAAAATACAAATAATGGTGTAGCCAGTAATAAAATGTATTCCTATCTAAAAATCAATGTGTTGGTCTCACTCACAGATTTCTTCTATAAAAATAGAGTGTAGCAGAAATCCATCTCTCGCTGATGGGTGCCCTTAAATAGACCCACAGGTGGGAACCTTTGGAAATGAAAGAGAGCTCGAAATAGTGTGATATAGTTAACAAAAAACTACTACTATATAACACTATTGCAAGCTCTCTTTCATTTCTCGGGTGAAAACTTATTGAAGTGAATTTGCGGATACACACTCCAGAGGGTCTCTCCAAGGGTTCCCATCTGAGGGTCTACTGGGAATTGACCCCGCGCTACAGTTTGATTTCGGAGACTCCCCCCTACTGGCCAAATGGAAGAAGCGCCCTCAGGCAAGGATGATCAAGTGGAAAGAAGTCTTCTCAACCCGGGAAATGGATGTGGGCTGTACTTAAAAATGCCCCACACACCATCAAATTGAGTGATACCACCCCCTTTCCGAGAACAGTCACGGAGGATAGCTTCGAGGGACGTGGACGACGTCCATGACATTCTGCAAGATATGAAAGGTGCCTGTATTATAGCCGAATTCCACAGTCCGTATGCCTCACCCATCATGGTGGTATAGAAGAAAAATGGCTCCATACGACTGTGTGTGGAGTACCAAACCCTAAACCGTCAGACTATCCCGGATCAGTATACCCTGCCTCCAATTGAAGAGATCCTAGGCACCTTATCCGGCAGTCAGTAGTTCAGAGTGTTGGATCTGCGCTCTGGGTACTACCAGGTCCACATGAGTCCCGAAGACCAAGAAAAGACAGCGTTCATCTGCCCGCAGGAGTTCTATCTGTTCACCCGAATGCCCCAAGGCATATCTGGAGTCTCAACCACATTCCAGCTACTGATGGAATGGACCCATGTGACCTGAACCCCCGTGCGTGCCTGTACTTGGACGACATTATAGTGTTTGGACGGACGCTGGAAGAGCACGAAGAACATCTCTTGAAGGTTCTGGATCAATTGAAGCAGGAAGGCTTGAAGCTGTCCCTTGACAAATGCAAATTCTGCCAATCATCTGTCACTTATGTGGGTCATAATGTATCCGCCAAAAGGGTGGTGACCAAACCCACCAAAGTGGAAGCAGTGGTGAACTGGCCTTGCCCCGAGAACATGGTGGAGCTCCGCTCCTTTTTGGGGTTCTGTGGCTATTATAGGAGATCTCCAAAGCTCTGAATAATTTGCTGAAAATCTGTCCCGGAAACCACCACCAGAAGGCCATAAATCCTAAGGCTCCTTTCGGTGCAAGATGGACTCTAGTCTGCGAGTAGGCTTTCTTAAAATTAAAGAAGAGCCTCACTGAGGCATCTGTTCTGGCATATGCTGACGAAAACTAGCCAGATGTGCTGCATGTGGATGCCAGCTTTGATGGACTGGGGCGGTGCTTCCTCAGAAATATCCTACTGGGTTACACCCTGTCGCCTATGTGAGTCGCAGCCTGACTGAGTGAGAAGAACTACCAGGTTCACAATTTAGAGTTTTTTGCATTGAAGTGGGCCATTGTGGACAAGCTACATGACTACCTCTACGGGCATCATTCGAAGTAAGGATGGACAATAATCCACTTATGTACATTTTGACATCCGCTAAATTGGATGCCACTGGTCACAGGTGGTTGGCTGCCCTGTCCAACTACAGTTTCACCCTGAAGTACAAGTTGCAGATTCTCTGGGATGTCAGTCCAATGTGCTCCCAGCTTTGTATTGCTACCCAGAGGCACTATCAAGGGCGGGAGGACCCAAAATAAGATGGAAGAATATCATCGAAGTGCAGATTGATGATCCTGTGTGCGGTCCCCTGAGGAGGGCCGTGCCAAAGAAGAACCCTAACTTAATTAAGTGTACTCCTGCACATACAGTGGACCGTCTCATGAAGGAATGGGACAAATTCCTGCTGGAAAATGGGTTGCTATACCGAGTGGTACCTTACCATAATCATCCGGAAAGGAGGCAGCTAGTGCTTCCAAGAAAGCTGCAGTACATGGCGTTGAGGTCATTGCATGATGACCATGGACATTTGGGTGTAGCCAAAATGTTTAGACTCCTGAGGGACAGGTTCTATTGGCCATAAATGAGAGAGGATGTGTAACATCATTGCTGAAGATGCTTTAGGTGCATTCAGAGTAAAACCCTGCCTACACGTGAAGCCCAAATGTGCCATCTGAAGAGTTCTGGTTCTATGGACCTAGTATGTATGGACTTCTTGTGCAAAGAACAAGACTCCAGTTGTATCTGAAATGGCCTAGTAAATCACAGATAACTACAGTAGAAGCAACGTTTATTCTAACATTTGCTGTAAACTAGCCGGGTTACATTCTGGGTATGTGCTGGGTATGTGCTGGGTATGTTCTGGGCTAGTTTGAGGCACGTTTAAGGCATTTCTGCATTGACTAACGACCCATAGGATTAACACAGCAGGGATCCCTGGCAGTCCAATTCAGTTTGAATGGGACTGCCAGGGACCCCCGCTGTTAATCTGATAGGCCATTAATCAATGCAGAAATGCTGGGGCTAGTTTAAGGAAAGTTTAAGGCATGTATTCAGAATGTACCTGGGTGTACCTGGGTCTTTTGGGGAATTGCCACTGGTTTTTGTTAGAATAAGAGTTGCCTCTACTGTACACCCGCCAAAGCCTTTCCCACTAAAAACCAAAAGGCTCTCACGGTAGCTAAGGTATTGTGGGAGAAATACTTTGCCCATTATGGATTACTGAACCCCATGCACTCGGACCAGGGCCATGATTTCGAGATCAGGCTCATAAAGGAGCTGCTGAAGTTTCTAAGAAGTCCCACACAACACACTACCACCGTGAGTGTGATGCTTTGCCTGAACAGTTCAAATGAACTCTGCTTGATATGCAGGGCACCTTGAAAGACATCATGAGGGTTAGTTGGAGCAAGCACGTGAAACACCTGGTGCATGCCTATAGATGCAGCCACCAGTATTAGAACTCTTGCCTGTGAAATTCTGGGGCAGTCTCAAAGTAAATGCCTCAATATTGCCTCAACATTTCTGTGAGATTCTTAATGGACCATCAGATTAGCATAGCAGGGGTCCCTGCAGTCCCATTCAGTTTGAATGGAAATGCAGGGACCCCCTGCTGTGTTAATCTGATGGGTGTGGCGATGAGGGGGTTAATCAGGCTATTAATAAAGGCATTATACCCGGCTGATTAACCCTAAATTGCATTGGAACTGAAGGGGTTAACTGCATGTGCACCACACTGATCTGTTTTCCCCTACACCATCTTTATTGTCCCCATTTTGCAGCTCAGTCCATAGCTGCAGTAATAGCAATGTATGTGAATTGGGCCAATTGTATTTCAGACACAAGGAGCAAGCTCGCGCTCTAATTTTTGGAGTGCAGCTAGCTAAGGATGTACTAAGCCCATACATATTGTTTGGTTTCCCCCACACATACAGAAAGTATATATATATATATATATATATATATATATATATATATATATATATATATATATATATATAAGAAAAGGGGGAAGAGAGAGCGCACGCCCATAGCGTAACATTGTAAAATTTAATGAGGGGGAGGGGAAAGGGGGATAAGAATTGCACTTACAAAGGTACAATAATAACAAGCATATTGTGATATATAATCACCAACATCCGGTCAGATTCTGCAGTATCTTAGTCTTTGCAGTCCCAGGATGACGTCCCAATCAATGTCCAGGGTAGATGATCTCCTCTCTGCCTGTATTGGAGTCCTCTAAAGCAGCTCCGAGATTGGAAGCCTCTGCAGCAAACGCGCGGATCATTAAGTCCCAGCGCACGGTGATGACGTCAATGTCAATGCGTCTGACGTAATGACGCTCCCTGACGCGTTTCGTCACTCAACTTTGAGAGTCACCCGTTGAGTGACGAAACGCGTCAGGGAGCGTCATTACGTCAGACGCATTGACATTGACGTCATCACCGCACGCTGGGACTTACTGATCCGCGCGTTTGCTGCAGAGGCTTCCAATCTCGGAGCTGCTTTAGAGGACTCCAATACAGGCAGAGAGGAGATCATCTACCCTGGACATTGATTGGGACGTCATCCTGGGACTGTAAAGACTAAGATACTGCAGAATCTGACTGGATGGTGGTGATTATATATCACAATATGCTTGTTATTATTGTACCTTTGTAAGTGCAATTCTTATCCCCCTTTCCCCTCCCCCTCATTAAATTTTACAATTTTATGCTATGGGCTTGCGCTCTCTCTTCCCCCTTTTCTTTTAGATTCCCTGTGGATGTGGTTTGTCCACTTTGAGAGCAGCCGGAGACCCTCTACACCAGAACTTACCATCTATTGGACTTTTCTGAGGACTGGTATTTACACTTTTTTTCCATTTTCGGATACATATATTCGCAGTATTAATTGTTTATTATTCTTATGGTTTGCAGGTTTCATTGCTATTTTTATTATTATTTTTTTATTTTACATTTTAATTTTTATGTTAGATATTCCATAGAATTATCATTGTACCAATTTATATAGTGTTGAACTATTCCAGCTAGTTCCACTGTATATAAGCAAACCATTAGCAGAGGCGCAGCCTTGTTCTTTTGTTAAATATATATATATATATATTTTTTTATATATATATATATATACAGTATTTTAGTTATGTTTTAAAAGGTACCGGCAGGAAGCTTTTCCTGTCAGCCCAGCAATGAATGTATTAACATGCATATATGTTAAGAGTAAATGAGCTGATGATCTTTCATCTCCGCACTTCAAAGGGCCCCCTGCAATTGAATGCCTCAATGTCTATGAGAATTCCAAAGTTGAAAAGTCTCAGGCACCCTAGGTGTTAAGACAGCCAGGAAATTGTGAAGTACAGTACCAGGAACCGGTCCAACATGTGGGCTGTTCACACCTTGTGGCCAGATCCCAGAATTGCTGTCAACAGTTAAAGGGGTGGACCTGGTATGCTAAGGAGCTCAGGTGTGAGGATAGCACATTGCTATGAACTACTGGCAAGTCTGGGATAGGGGGAAAAAGTTTTCCCACGGAAGGGATTGGTTGTGTATGTTAGGTTTAGGACCCTTAACCCTATAAAGATGCCTGCAGCCCAGTCCCAGAGTGATTCATGATTTATCCAAGCGTTGTTCAAGAGTTTAAGTGCAGCGGCAGCGGTTCCGGAACACAAGGGGTTAAAACATCGTAACCAAGGATTTACCCCTACTTCAGGAATTCATTAGTCCTGGGGACCCTAGAACGAATCCCAACGAACCAGAACGAACTCTCTGCATTTGGCAGAAATATCGGACAGGCAAGTTGCGCCCTAGCCAAAAGGATTGCAGAAACTCTATTTCTTCATCTTTCGTTCTTTGGACAATTTATTTAGTTTCCCCATCCCAGTAAGTGATTATTAAGTGTATTCTGAGGTTGTCGTGTGTTTGTCTGAAAATAAATAAATGACAATTTATTTTGCCCGCCTTGTCGTGCTCAATCGAGAATCCCAAAAATATAAAATTGTTCATAAGCACTAGTATACCGTGACAATGAGCCATTAAGAATCTCACAGAAATGTTGAGGCAATGTTGAGGCATTTACTGTGAGACTGCCCCAGAATCTCCCAGAATTTCCCATGTAAGTGTTCTAATACTGGTGGCTGCATCTGTACAGGGCTGCACCTTGCATGAGTCCACTGGGTTCTCCCCATTTTTCTGATGTTCGGCAAAGAAGCAAGGCTACCGGTGGATATCCGTTTGGGAATCTCTACTGATGGAGTGCACAATGTGGCACACTACCAATATGTCAAACGACAGAAAATCAACCTGCAAAGAGCCAATCAGTTAGAAAAAGGGACCACTGCTAATCTGAACCATAATAACAAACGACAAAACGATTGCAAGGTACATTATCGGGAGCATCGTCCTGGAGACAAGGTCCTTCTGAGAAATCTGGGAGTGCCAGGAAAACATTAACTGGCTGATCAATGAGAGATAGCCATTTCGAGGTGGATTCACAACTACCTGGGATTCCTGTGTACCAAATGACGGATTAAAGTTTGGCACAGGAACCATCTACAGCCCATTCCTTATGCTGGTGAGCCTGATTCATCAGGTTCTTCTCCCAATGTGCAGGAGGTAATTGAGGACGAGCCTATTACTGGTCTAGTGATCTAGTGGCCTACTTCGTCTGGTACTGCTACTCATAATCTTAATCCTGAAAGCCGAGCATTCACCCCAAAGGGTAACAATGACATTCGCTCTATGAGAATCGCTGGAAATCTCTCTGACCAAGAAAGCGAAAAAGAGCTTTCAGGGTTACCAAACGTACCGGCTCCCGAATTAAAGAAGAGTCAAAGAGCTATGCACCCCCAATTAGAATGTCGTATGACTCAATAGGGCAACCCCACTTTTTGATTCTATGCTGTACAAAAGTTGAGTTATGATATATCAATATGAGCTTTTCATTATTACTACTAATATCTTTACCTTCCAAATAACATGGCGTACAACAAATGCAACACAAACTGCTGAAACATTGTATAGCTATTACATTTACAAACTAAGATCAAATTCCATGCACAACAGGGCAGAAGGTGAACTATTTCTAGCATGGTAAATTATTCTTAAAATAATTCACTTAGGCCTTTGTAACACTGCCAGAAGGAAGTTACCTGTAATCAAAATGAGAAGATCAAAATTACGTTACTATAAAACAATACTCAAAGAAGGCCAAAAAAGCACTTAACTTAGTCTGGTTTGTTTGCTCTAAGGTGTGCCTTCAGTCAGCTTTGTAAAATACAGCTAAATACAGCGCCTCATTTAATACAGTGCAAAAAACAATAACTTTTGTTCCTGCTAATTTCTGTAATTTCTACTATGCAGTTTATGTGATGCCTGCAATAATTGTTCTGCTATTATTTTCCTTCAATTAGTTTCTTATATTATTTTGATCATTTGTAGTTGAATTTTATTTAGTTAATACATGCTTCTTTGTAAGCTCACTTTCTGATGTGATTAGTAAAATATTACAAATATGAATAAGGTGGAAAAATAACTAAAATGTGGTTTAAAAAATGTCTTTTTGGGGGGTGGCCAGGCGTCTGACTGAGTGGTCGCACAAACCAGCGGCCATAAAAACACATTAATTAAAAGCAAAAACTGGTGCAAAAGCTTCCTGGCCAACTCAAGAACAGAAATACATAAATATATATATCAAATAAACCCAACAAAATGATACCTGCCTGCGGAGAAGACGGAGCAGCCGGGAGGTGAGTCGCAGTGGCCATCTTGCCCTTGCGTACTGCCTAATTGCGACAGGAGCCTGCTTCCCTCTGAGGACGGGATCGGGATCCCCGCTGAGCTAGAGGAGCTGGACTGGGTCCCCCCCTATAGGTAGGCAATGAAGCAAGAGGCCGTGTGACGTGAGCTCCAGTGCAGCGGTGAGAGGGCTGTCAGTGGCCTGTGCGGTAGGAACAGTTTTTGAGAATGCCATATGTTTACACACATACAGAGAGATATATTCACATAAAGACTTGAAAAATGGTTTTTGGTCATCACAGGCCACCGTAGTGAGGAAGTTGATTTTCCAATTTTGGCCAGCATCTCACCGGAAGCGCATGCACATGCGCAACGGAACGGGGGCTGTGCAAGGTGTGTGCGGAGAGGAAGGCAGACGGAGGAAGACCCAGCTCGTGCACGGGCGTATGGACACCTTCCCTGCTGCTTGCTGAACTCCACGCACGAACTAGAAGACTCTGCCAGCTGGAAACCAGGCAACACATGACAACCCATCTCTGAAAGGGAGGCTCTGTGGAGTCTGGATCGATCTCCTCCCTATGCCAATATTATTTGGCCGCTTGTGAGTTTTTAATCTCTATTCTTTTGTATGTTAATACATTTTATTACACTATTTTTTCCCTTCTCCCTATTTTCTGAGGAATCATCAGGAGGCTTCCCCTCACCCTCAACCCATCCCCCCTCCAGAGGAGTAGTCATCTGACCAAGATTAGACACCTGATGTGAGTGTGTCCCTCCCTTATTATATATTCATTATTTACCCCCCTTAACGAAGAAGCAAGGTATATATGTATGTTGAATTTTTCCTCATTGTGGTCCCCCTCTCTCTTCTATTTTCTACGTTCATATATGCCCTGAGTCACAAGCAGAACAATGCGCCTGAGGATCCTTCCCTTTTCCCTCCTGCATATCTATACAGAGGTTGGTGAATCACCTCTGAGAGACTCGGGCAGCGGAACTGCATTGTGTAAAGGACTGAAGTTACGTATCGAACAGTAGGATATCTTTTTTGGCGCAACTTCTCTATTTTCCTTAAAATATAGTTGTGAAAGAACTGTCTGAGGTTATGTGCAACATAGACACTGTAGGCTTAGTTCAGCCTTAGATAACTATCATGTTAAATACACTCGTGTTAACAGTTCCTGTTATATATAATGTGACAGAGTCACTGACTCAGTAAGCTGGAATGGAGGATGTGTGTACTTTCCAGCACTAAACCAGCTAACCTACAGTTGGAGATCAGCATACACCTGCAGCCTAATTAAGCAGGAGGCCTGAGAGAATGCAGGTTTAAAAGCAGGAAGTGACTCACACACAATGTGAGCTTGTTTTTCCACGTGAGGGTGGAGAGACCTCTCCCGGCTAGGAAGCCGTAGCTGTTGGTCTGGTCCCCCAGTCCTGCGAGGAGCTTTGCTGCTGGGACCAGCTGGGACCCCAACCCAGGATAAAGATACAGATTGCTGCGAGCTGGACACAGCCTGCTCCCCGGAACCGTGTTCCTGTTGGAGCTGCATCACAGATAAGACTTTGTTATGATACTTATTGGTTATACTTTGTGGAGCACATGTTTTGGGCATAACCAGATTAGCTGGCTGCCCTGTTAGTAAGGGCTCAAGAAGTGAGTTAGTTTCCCTAACGGGAACAGGCGTTAATTTCTAAAAAGTAGTTTCTTAAAGGGACAGTGCACCCGTACTTTATTTTGGTTGTGGCTAATAAACCACGATAGTTGAACGTTTCCCCTCGTGTCTAGCGTCTTACTGACCCCACCACGAGGCCGTCCTGCCACAATAACCATGTTTAGGAAGGGTTTCATTGTTAGAGGGTTAAAATACTGTAGCCCTTGTACACCCCTGGGTACTGAAACTACCTGTGCTGCTGTCACCTGTGTGGATACCAGGAGGCCTAAGCCTCCGCCACTGGGAGCCTGGGATACACTTATTACACCTATTCCACGGTGCAGCGCCTCCACCGATAAGGGATCCAAGCGTGGTGGGAGGAGTCCCTCACCGGAACCCACGTACACAAGAATTACACACGATTGTATATGAACAGTATTTACTAAACATATATATTGCATGTACCATATCATTACCCAGCCACAGAATATGACCCAATAGTGGCACCGTCCAGGTGAATGTTCCCAAAGCACTGAATGTCTGAAGGCACTTAACCCTTGAGTGTCCCCTTCCCAAAGTGTGCTAGGGATAGCGCGCTTCCCTATGTTGGGGCCCAGTGCTGCACTTAGAAATATCTCCCTGGTCGTAGTCCAGACCAGGATAAACAGCAGCAATCTGTAGATCAGCGGCGCGGTCTGATGCTCCTCTGTTGGATGGATCCTCATGCTGACTTCTCTGAAGGGTCCTCCAGTCAGATGATACCCCTATGAGCAGTCTCTAATATTGAGTCTTGATCTGCTTTCAGGCAACATGCTGCACTTCTCCTTCAGGAAATGTCCTGCAGCATGTCTCACACTATTGCTATGGTGAAAAGGTCCCTCTCTGAGTGCCTTCCCTACAGCATAAACATATTAGTTCCTCTACTGTGGCTCAGGGGACTAATTCTGGCATAATCCCTGGACCACTGCTCCGGGGATCCTACCTGCACCCTCTCTGTTCAGATCTTGACTGCCTCTTGCTGCCCCAGCATGCAATAGATAGATCTTCCCTCTCCAGGGGAAACCAGTCATCCCATTGGTTGTTGTGGATCACCTGCTACAATCACCCTATGCAGCATGGGAGTTGTAGTTCCACACAGAGCCTTTTCCTATTGCAGCCTCGTGCGCCAACATCCCTGCGCATGTGCGACTGTCATGGCCGACGTGAGTGCGCGCGCAACCTAACATGGTGACGCCCTGTAGTGGCAGCTGCCCGAGCCTCCGGAGATGCACTTGCCCAGCCCCACACCTCTCGCAGCACCCCCTTTATCAGCGGAGGTAAGGGGAACACATAAATACACTGGGGGATCTAGCTACAATACTCTATGGGGAGGGTCACCTATGTCGAACAGCACAAGCATACAGTAGTTAACAAATGAAGGAGTGTAGGTCATCTTCACACAAGACACTGAGGTTCCACTAAGTCCTGTATGTGTATTTTATCCTACATATTTGTGACGATCCAGGGGATTCCTTCCACTTCCTTATCTTCCCCTGTCCCATCTCCTGTCAAACCCTCTACCCTGTCCCACTCCTGTCCCGTTCCTTCTACTTCTCTCCCACTTCCCCAGCTGATGCCCAGCAGACCTCGTGCATCCGCGCGGTCCCCGAGCTCCTGCAATAGCACTCCCCGCTCCCAGTCACCCGTTGGCCCACGAGCAATACCTTGACATCCTTGGCGGTCCCGTCCGCTCCTCTACCCCCCTCCTGCAAGGTTCCCGCAGCTCGTCTACTCTGCTCTCTGTACCCCTTTGAACTTAACTACGCTCTCGACCACGCTGCTCTCTGGAACCCTTGGACCTGGCTTTGTACCCCGACGACTCTACCCTCTGTAACCCTTGAACATTGGCACACGGACACGACTATCCCACGCATACTACTAAGGACGTTGCAAGTATCATTAACTACTCTTTCAACAGGCCCAGCAACGCTATACCACACTCCAGGCTTGCTCCCACTGCTGTGGGTGTGTGGTGTAATACCTTTCCCACCTCAGTACTGGGGTCTTGCCAGGTCTGCGGGCATACAGGCGTGACAATATTAGACTGACATATTTAGGGTCTGGTTTAATAATTGAAAGTTAAATGTCAAAGACAATTTGAGTCAGAAATGTATGCTGATTTATTAATACAAGTTATTGAAAATATTTTCCTGGGTCAGAGGAGGCGAGGTGCAGCACCAGCCGTTCACATGTTCCTGTGGAAGGGTGTCGTGGGTCTCACCCACGCTACCAAACAAGACCCCTGGGACCTTGCATGCTTTTTTCACACAAGTCACTGGTTCCTATCTTCCTTAGGACCAGTAGATTCTTCCCGACCAAGGGAAGAGGAGTCATGGTCATATTCGACCAAATATGGCTCGTTCTTGATTTTTTTTTCTCCCCTCTCTACCGCAAGTTACCTTCCTCACCTACCCCCCCCCCCCCCCCCGGTCCAACTGGAAGGTCTGAGTTCTCAGAAGATGGTTGAAACATCTCCGTCGGTTCGGGAGTCTCCTGTGTGGTCCACACCATGTTACAGAGTTGGTAAGACAAGGATACTGTATATTAAGATGTCTATAAACATTATCTAACATAACATGAAGGACCTTAACAGCCCAAGCAAAAGACCATTAGCTATACAGATTACAAACAGAAGAAGGTCGATATCATATTATTACATGTAACGGTATTTCTGGCCCGGCCTGACCCACCCAATCTCACATTGGCCCCTGTGGTCTAACCGGACCCCATTACAGTGTGAATATGCCTGACGGTGCACCTGCTGGCTACAGGACTCCTGAGTCTCCCGCATGATGGTGTGTGGGGAGAACCCGTCTAGACAGGCAGCTGAGGTAGTGTGTTGAGTCTCACCTAGTTCCAGTGCAGCACCTCCACCTCAACAGGGTCCCTGCGTCCGCATGGGAATGATCCTGTTGAGGAACTCCTCCGTGGTGCTCCTCTCTGTACACTCATTCCACAGAAGTACACGAGAGGATTTCTGAATGAACACATCTTTATTGAATGATGTGGGCTAGCTGCCCCTCGCAGTTGAGACTTAGCCTCTCATGATTCTCCACGCTGCTTCCCTTCAAAGGTGATTCTTTACTTTAATAGGGATTCCCTATCCCCGCAGGGATCACTATCCTGTGCCAGGTCCCTGGACACAGTCTCCTCTGGAGTTACCGCAACTCTTCCTCTCAGCAGAACTCAGGTCTCCTACCAAGACTCTCCAGCAACTCCTGCTGGGCTTGTACTAGAACTAAGAACTGTACAGCAACTAACATTTGAGCACAGTGCTGTGCCTTATGTACTTTCTGAGGCTGACACACCTCTGACATCACTAACCATGGAGTCAGAGCATGTGACCAGTCCCAGCCATACACAGGGCACCCCACCAGGGTGTGAGGGTAAACCTCCATAATTACTGCTGGCATGCCCACACTTACCAGGCCTTACTGCCAACAGGAGAGATGACTGTAGGCATTTTACATGACCGCTACATTCTCCCCCTGGTGAATCCCATCGTCCTCGCTGGGACCTAAATTTGTACACCTTCTTCCAGGAAGCACTGTAACATAGGACATAATTATGTTAACATTCACATACAAATTTTCAGAATACCATAACAATGAATACAGTACATTCCGCCAAGCCCGCCCCGACCAGCAGCCACGAACCCGCGTAATGTGTTAGTACCCCCTAAAAATAGTGATCTGGGTCAGGTTTTCTCACCTCCCTGTTACCCATATCCAGGACCGTGACATAGTAATGCCGAGGCGATCCTCTCTCTGGCCTATAGGTCACCCTATGTTTGTGGACATTTCTCCCTATGCTCCACACTCGCATTAGGGTGTCTATCCTTTCCTCCGCCTTCTTACCTACAATGGCGCTCCCCCTATTGACTAAGTACAACTCTATAGTCTCTTGGAGCCACCTTTCCCTATTGTCCTCAATTTCATCCATCAGGGGCTACGGAACATAGGGATACTCCAACCCGTGGGACTTTTTATACCGGACTATTATAGCCCTCTCCGCCCTACTGACCCTGGTCAGGTCAGCATTACCTGCCCTCCCAGGTAACACCCATGATAGGGGCTCATCAGGATCGACTGAATCTGACAGTGTGTCGGGACCCATGGGCGCTATGTCTCTACGCTCCAGCTGGAACCACCTCTTCTGTAATTCCTTGTCCCTCTGCTCGGGTGTGAACTCTCCCTCTTTCCACCAGAAATCTACCACGTCCTCACGCCGGATGAGGAACCGAGTACGGTCCATCCACGCGGAGTATCCTTCAAATAGCGGGGCCCACCACCGGGTCTCCTTAAATGGGTTAGGCCCTGGCTCCCTGTCGTCGTCAAATGAAAATACCCCTGACGACCTCGTGGATCGCGATGGGAACCACCTCGAGGACCCCGGAGCCTTTACTGCCGGTTGGGGTGCTGTATCTGCCACCCTCAATTCTCCCTGTCCCCTTGAATCGCCCTCCGTAGCGCCACTGCGCTGCCTTTCCCCAGTCCGTCTTCCCTCTCCCCCTTGTGAATTGTCCACGTACTCCAGGCTAGGCGGTGAACCCGGTGACCGTGTGATGGGGGTAGGGGTATTAACTATGGCGGGGGTTTGGGCATAGGGGCACGGAACGGGACCCCACGGGGTTACGACCCGCTCCTGGCTGTCCGTAGACTGGTCCAAGGATGATGTCTCACCCTCCTCAGTCCTGAGATCGTCTCTCCAATTTCTGGGCCTTGTAGGTGATCGGGGACCTTCCCCCGATCGCCGAAGCGTCGCTGCTTTTTCTTCATGGGTTCCGCCGTCGCCACCGGAAGTGAAGTCCTCCCCGGAACCGGAAGCATCGCCATCTTGCGTGGGGCCCCCATGCGGGATCTCTTCCTCTATGACGACATCCGGTTGCTCCGCCGTCGTTGCCGGAAGTGATGCCGTCCCTCCACGTGCTCTGTGGGCCTGGCGCGGCCCTTCCAGCGCTTCGCCGTCTGTTGTGACCAGGTAAGAGATAGGGCTTTTTGGCTTACCCGTCCGCAGGGGTGTAGGCGTCTCTCTCCCGTCTCCGCCAGGTCCTGGGATGGCGGGACTCCGTTGGTCGGATCGCCGATCTGCGGGGGACGTCCTGCCACTCACCCCACGGGGTGTCGTTCTCCCGGTCTGCCTTTTCAGCTCCGCTTTTACTACCGCCAGCTCACGGAGGTCCTCATCTGAGTAATCCCCTCGCCCGGACTTAGGGGTCCCCGGGCGGGGTGACAGTCTCTTTTCCCCGAACGCGGGGGTTGGTTCAGCCGCCTCAATTGCCAGTGACCCAGCCGACTTGACCGGCTCCAGTCCCTTGTTTCCGGGACTCGCGCGGTTGCTCCATAGCGCGCCCGGGGACTCGGCGGAGCGCCTTGTCACGTCCACCGGGGGGTCAGCAGGCTGTATAGGAATGAATGTGGGCATAGGCCACAGGTACAAAGTCCCGCAATGAGGGCAACGTGCCGCTGTATTGACAGTGCCTCCGGGCAGCCCGCATTGTAGGCAGAGCCCGACCACTGTCTCGGTGCCAGCCACCCGTTCCACCAGTAGCCCGCCAGGTACTGAGTAGGGCTGGGTGGAGACCATCGTGCCCACAGTGGAGGAGCAGGCCATTCTTTGTACAGGAGCCACTTCCTGTACAGGTCTCTCCTTCTCAGTGGTTCCTCGCAACTGACTGATGGAAGTTGCTGGATCCGCCACTCCCTGCTTCGGCTCCTCCCTTCTCTGACAGAGCTGGAACCCGCCCCCAGGGGTTGCAATAATGGGCGGGTCCCACAGGGGAATATCATGTCCCTTAATTAAGGCCGCGCCTTTCTCAGTCCTGGTGGGCGCGGTCTGCGTTTTCGCGCCAGTTTCCTCCTCAGAGCTGGAGTCTTTTCCCGCGGCTAGTTCCCGCCTTCTCCTTGCAGCAGATTTTTGCGCAAGGTACCCTTCTTTCTTGCAAATCACCTCCACGGCCGGAACTACTTTTTGTAGTGGCGCCGTCTGTATGTCAGTCCCTGGGCCCAGTGGGTGCATCCCCACAGGCCATAATTGAAAGTCACTCCCCCTGGTAGAAATCAGGGGAGGGTCCCATAAACTCAGCGGTTGACTCAGCACAGGGGCTGAATTAGTCACTGTCCATCCCGGCGCAGCCATAGCTTTCGCGCCATGCCCCCCTTCAGGGCGGGGCTCTGCTGTTCGCGCCATTCCCGGCCAGCTTTTTGCAAGTCCTGCACCAGCCACATTTTCTGTAACTGTCCCATGCGGTTTCCCTAGCAAGCGGGAACCACCATTTTGGTTGATTTTTGCGCCCAAAAAGTCCATGTGTTTGCTCTCCTCGTGGGGTTCTCCCCCAATTATTACAATGTCCTCACACTCTTCAAGGGTGGCCCCTCGCTGTCCCAGACAGGATAAAAACGGGGCAGCCACGGCCTTCGCTCCGCTCCAGAGCAGATTCGTTAATGATAATTCAGCGACAGTCTGCTCTTCAGTGGGTTGCACGCCACGGGTGCCCTCCCCATCAGCCTCTGTCCGCCATTTCATGTTCTCCGCATCACGCGGATCCTCCATCCTCTCGTAGCAGTTGTCGTACATGGGGCTCTGCTCTGCGGGGCAGCCTCCACATCAGTACAATAAAGATGTTCAGATGCACCACCACATGTGTACCCGAACTAGGCTTGACTCAATGTGCACTACCTCAGGCTAGGCTCACTCTCTCAGTGTCTGCTGTGACTCCTTCCTCCCAGTCTGTGCTCCCTACGGTGAGTGTCTGGAATGGGCTAGGTACTCTGGCTTCTGCTGCCATGCAGTACTTGGGGCGTCTACCTGTCTTGGTCAGCCTAGCGCAGACCCTCTCCAGGACTCCTGACCAAGTTAATAGGCTATCCCTTCTGGCATCCTACCAACTAGCACTGCCTCAAGGTGACTCGGTCAGCTATAGCCCGGCTCCAAACCCCTCACTCCTTTCAGGCCCCTAGGTTGTCCCTGCGAACTGACAATACCCCGTGAGCCCCCTGACCACCCCTAGGTCCGTCCCTACGCAGCACAAAGTGGCAGCAGACTCTCTCCCTGTTCCCAAGTGACCTAGCTAAAGCCTGTCCTGTTGACAGGTCTGATCTCAGCAGCTCGCCTCCAAATGTAACGGTATTTCTGGCCCGGCCTGACCCACCCAATCTCACATTGGCCCCTGTGGTCTAACCGGACCCCATTACAGTGTGAATATGCCTGACGGTGCACCTGCTGGCTACAGGACTCCTGAGTCTCCCGCATGATGGTGTGTGGGGAGAACCCGTCTAGACAGGCAGCTGAGGTAGTGTGTTGAGTCTCACCTAGTTCCAGTGCAGCACCTCCACCTCAACAGGGTCCCTGCGTCCGCATGGGAATGATCCTGTTGAGGAACTCCTCTGTGGTGCTCCTCTCTGTACACTCATTCCACAGATGTACACGAGAGGATTTCTGAATGAACACATCTTTATTGAATGATGTGGGCTAGCTGCCCCTCGCAGTTTAGACTTAGCCTCTCATGATTCTCCACGCTGCTTCCCTTCAAAGGTGATTCTTTACTTTAATAGGGATTCCCTATCCCCGCAGGGATCACTATCCTGTGCCAGGTCCCTGGACACAGTCTCCTCTGGAGTTACCGCAACTCTTCCTCTCAGCAGAACTCAGGTCTCCTACCAAGACTCTCCAGCAACTCCTGCTGGGCTTGAACTAGAACTAAGAACTGTACAGCAACTAACTTTTGAGCACAGTGCTGTGCCTTATGTACTTTCTGAGGCTGACACACCTCTGACATCACTAACTATGGAGTCAGAGCATGTGACCAGTCCCAGCCATACACAGGGCACCCCACCAGGGTGTGAGGGTAAACCTCCATATTTACTGCTGGCATGCCCACACTTACCAGGCCTTACTGCCAACAGGAGAGATGACTGTAGGCATTTTACATGACCGCTACATACAAGAAACACATTTTAGCAACTGCAGCTTTCCTAAGTTTTTTGACAAACAGTTTAGCCAATTGTCACGGGAGACCAGGCATTTACACCTTTATTCCGGGATCATATCACTGAGCAAAACCAAATGATAAAACAAATGGTCATTTATTCCATTGAAACAGACGTACACACAGTGGATTACAAAATACAACAGAAAGACACACTTACTGGGGATCTGGGGGAAAATAGACTTTCCTAGCTTCTACAGTCCATAAAACAAAGTTTGAAGTTGACCGAGACTTAGCTCGGCAGGGTCAGTAAGATGCTAAACGCTGTGTAAAGTTTTGACTGTAGTGTTTTATTAACCACAAACAAATAAACATAAGGGGTACTGTCCCTTTAAATCATAATAAAACATAAGAAATGAACACCTATTTCCTTTAGGGAAAGCTAACTACACCATAGCTTTTGCCCTAACTAACTGCATGGCCAGCTAAGCTGGTTCCCAAGCCAAAACATGCCCTGGCATATGGAACAAAGTAACACAGTCTCTGCACAGAACAATAAAGGGTCTTGGCTTATCTGTCAGTCATTGTCTTTATCCTGGGTGTGATTCCCAGCTGGACCCCACAGGCCTGCATCTTTAAGTCCTTGGGTCCAATACAGCCAGACTCTCCCCAGCTGGGAAAACTTTCACGTCCCCTCTCTCTGTGGAGTATAGCAGCTTCCAGTATCTTTTAAAACACTTGCTTCACTAAGGAGCCCACCCCCTGATTAATCAATCTTTAGCTGCTGCTCTTTCTCTGAGGAGATTAATGGTCTGTTGACTGGCTGCAGCGTCTCTCAATTCACTGTTCCAGCCTACTGAGTCAGTGACTGTCACAATACCATTTAATAAAATATACTTTTACACTTTTATCCTGGCTAAGTCTTTTGATTATTAGGGGTAGAATGGGACTGTGCACTGTTATTCCCAGTAGCCATATCCCTCACACACTGCAACCCTGACTTAAACCTCATAGCCTTCTGGGCTATTACACATTTATGAAACAAAATATTTTTCCCCATACTTCTTCTAAGTCCCAAAGTAGAATGAAATGATGCTTAGGTTCATTCCCAGAGCTGTAGCACATTCCCTTAAGAAAACCCCAACTCAGTTAGAACTAAAAAATGCTTGGGATCATTCTCAGAGCTGTATCTCCTTCCTTTAGCGAAAATAGGATTTAGGTTTCATAAAAACTTGCAACCTCATATATGGTTGAAGTAACCCCCAGAACCTCTATACTGGTTCGGGGGAACCTGGGCATATACTGGGGGACCCTCACTAACTTATGGACCCCTGACTGTACCCAGGATACACATATCCCTATGCCCCCATTTAACTTTCTGGTCTGTGCTGAAGCAGGAAAACCTGGTGGTGAGTCGTGTAAATGTTTTCAAGGGAGGATTTTGACCAGGGTGATGTGTTTATAATTCCCCGGGAATCTGACCTGATTCCCAGATACATTTTTGGGGTGGCCAGCAACTCTGGACCCCGGCTACCTAGACAAAATCTGACAACACTTTAACCGCAAACCCTCCCCACCCCCCCTCCACTTTGAAACTCATAACCTCTCAATCTCCACTGGTTAGCATTCCTGGAAAGGCAAAACACACATAAATTCTTTATTGTCATACGATCATATGCATTTCATGT
The DNA here is from genome assembly GCF_040206685.1 of Ascaphus truei. NCBI lineage: Eukaryota > Metazoa > Chordata > Amphibia > Anura > Ascaphidae > Ascaphus > Ascaphus truei. The sequence continues at coordinate 351,544,015 of NC_134486.1, forward strand.
TCATGAGCTGGCAGGTTCATGAGCTGACAGGTTCATGAGCTGACACTCTAAAACCCCACATATGGATCAGAGGTAACTAGCCGTGCATCCTGTAATATCTTTATGTCTCTGTAAAGCGCTACGTAAAACTAGCAGCACTATACAAGAACATGCTATTATTATTATTATTTAACCTAAACAGACTTACTTTATGGCAGTAACAAACTAATAACACAGATATTAGGACAAAGGCAAATATAGTAAGTGGCTTTAGAAAAGTCAGTTAACTTTATTTCAGCCATATTTTTGGTGACTTCTGAGCACTTTTAACAAACCTATTGATCATGTACTATTATTTGAAACCTCATTTTCATTTGAAACCACAATTGAGTTGGTACGTTTTGTAGTACTGTATACTCTACCGATTTATCAGTACAAAAACTGCTTTATTTTTAGTCTAAAAGATAACAGACTAGTATTAATAAGCTATCTTATACTTCAATAATTCCTAATTAGAACTGTATGCTGTGATATTCTACGATAAATTAAGAAGAGCCCATTAAGTAATAACCACAGTTCACAATTTAGTCAGCATACTGTAGCCCATACAAGGGTAATGCATAGAACAAGTAGAGAAGAATATGCACAAGTCTATTAAAAAGCATAATCAGGTAGGAATTAACTTGAAAGTGTATTTTATTTATCAGAAAGCAAACACTTAATAAATAAGTCACTAGTCTGAAGCTAAATTATGTCTGTCATGAAGAATATGGTGCTTATAAAACTGAGTGCATTAGGCAGAAAAAGTGACAACATTTTTCATGATTATTTAATATACCTTAGAGGAGTTTTAAATTTTAATAGGGTGTTTCCCAGCCATTTAGTTCTCTGCTTTGTTAGGGAGAGCTAAAAGGGAATTCCATAGCTGGTATTTATTTTAAAATAAAGTGTGTGTGTGCCAAACACGCGCATTTTAAGTGAATCTTCTTGTATTTTGTCACAGAAATTGTATTTGTGATGGTGATGTTTTTAATTAAAAATCAAAACATAATTTCAGTGACAAAACGCAAAGACATTTGACTTAGAACGTGCATACTCGGCAACCCCCCCCCCAGGTTTAGCTATTTGCACTTCTATATTTATACTAGTTATTCCTCATGTGTGTTTGTGTGTCTGTGTGTGTCTGTGTGTGTATGTCTCTGTGTGTGTGTGTGTGGTGTCTCCATCTCCCAAGTGTGGTGGGTTTGCTGCTGCTGCGCATGCGCACGGAGTCGGCGGCTGCTGCGCATGCGCGCCGTGCCGATGCAGGAATTGCTGACATCTTGTGGCCACTTCTGCAGCCCCAGTCGGCCCATGCACAGTATGTTACTTCCATTTCACAGGGTGTCACTGTGACGGTGAGGGGGTAACCAGGCTCTAAATAAAGGTTACGCCCGTTATTGGTTGCCCCTTATCCGAATATAAGGGTTCAAGAGAGTTAGCTCTTGAGTCCAGCAACAATGTATGCTTTACATGCGGTAATAAAGTATTATATGTGTTTTTATCTTTCCAGGCATGTCGGCGAGCAGGGATTGCTGGGGCATGAGTTTCAGGAGGGGGTTTACGGAGGAATTGTTGTCAGAATGTACCTAGGTAGTTGGGGTCCTGAGTTGTCAGTTCTCCTAAAAATGTACCCGGGAATCATGCCTGATTCTCGGATACATGTAGGCACATTGTCCCTGCAATTTCTCCCCTTGAAAATGCTTGGGCGACTCACCGCTAGGGTTCCCTGCTTCAGCATAGCCCAGAAAGGTAAATAGGGCAAAGGGATGAAAAGTGTCTCTGTAACTAAAGGGGTCCCAAGGTTAAGGGGAGACCCCAGTTAATGCCCAGGTAGCCCAGAACGTGTATTGGGTTCTTGGGTGCTCCAACCGTAGTTAAGGTTGTGAGGGGAATCTCAGAGTCCAGTCTAAGTCCAATAGACAGTGTGTGGGGAATATAGGCTGATAGAAAATAAAATATTAGTTTCTATTCTATTCTCCATACCCAGGGCTTAGGGATGTATTAAAGTCTACTTTATGAATACATTGAAATGTACTGTTGTGTACTGTACTGTTGTGTACTGTAATAAGCTGGAACTCTTTTAACCGGTGCCAGTAAGTCTACTTGACATCGGAGTTCAAAGTAGCAAGAGGATGCCAGAGGTGTGAAAGCCATTTTGGTAGCAGGGAAGGGCTCAAGTACCCACGTCCTGGGAACAATGGTAGTTGTCTGGGCTGCCATTTGTTCTGCCAGACCTGGTGGAGCCTGACCCAGCGGGTGGCATGAGATAGCCAGGGACATAGGTGGCAAACCTGTGCATGTCCCTTGGCAATTTCAGATTTCCCGCTGACCCGGCTTTCTATACCGGCTTGGCTCTGATTGGCTACTGAGAAAGTCCCCACGTGCTGATTGGCTGTATTTTGTGAATGAAACTAGAAATACTATAAGAAACATCTGAGCCAATCAGGTTTGACAGTTTTAATGCCAGAAGTGCGGGTGGGCTTTTCAAAGTTGCTCTTGCGCGAATAGCAAAGCAACCGGCTTCGATTTCAAGCCAGGAAAGTCTGCCCGCCAGATTCTAAGTCCCGTTTTTAGCACCCAAGTTCTAATTACCAAATGTAGCAGTCCCGGTTGGGATTGCAAGCCAATTTTAGTTCCAGGAGTTTGGTACCAACACCCAGTTAAAAAGAGTCCAAGTTCACAGAAGAGAAGGGAGGGGTGGCGTGTGGAACTTCATGTAATTTGGGAACCAGAGAATTTCGGGCTAAATTCCGGTCATCCCCCTGCATTTGGGACCAACAGATCCTGCGGTACCTGAGGAATCCAATACCCCCAGTTCGGTGTACTGCCACTTGAAAACAAGGGCTGGATCACAGTAGAAAAATAAAATACATTTATTGGCCTTATAGGAACATCATAAAAGATGAGGAAAGGAGAACAGGCAAAAAATATCAGGATGTGTACTATGTATACTATGACTGGACGAAGTTTCAAGTCTAACTCCAAGGGGTGTTATCTTTAGTGTTTGGAGGTGGTCTGTGCCCACTATTTCCTTAGTGGTAGTGGCCACTCCACTACACGCAATTTGTAGATTAACCCGTGATCTGGAAGTATCAATAACTTTATACAATCACAGCTTTCTCCTTGACCCGGAACAACAGTTATAACTATATAGTCCATGAAATGATTGCTTTTATGATATGAGAATGGAAGAAACTGATACCATGTGAAAACTCTGGAGTACCGGAATTGAACTTCGATTCTCTTGTTCCTCATATCAAGTTACATTGAATTAATGATGGGTCATTGCATTTGCAGCGCAGAACAAGCACGGAGAAATGTTGCGAGTTATTGATCCAGTGACCCGTGCACTAGGTCCTGTATTATAGCTACGGACCTACGTCAACTGGATTACAGTGTGGAGCACATTTTAACAGTACTAATTGTAAGCTTATGTAACACATTGTGTGTGGTTTTACAAAATACCATTCGATATTCACCTCTGGTGCACTGTCTTCTTTTTCTATGTACAAAGAATCAAGCCTAGACTCAGATGACTCCCAGATTGAATGCAATAATATGTTCATATCAGAGTACATTATGTTATTAGAAAATTGAGAAGTCTCCCCCAAGATGTAGAATGTATAAATTATGTGCTTTTTAAATGTAGCAATGCTGGCAGACTTAAGTGTTATTTACTATGTATAATATAAATACAGTAGGCACACAATGCATATGGGGCTACGTTTACTAAACCACATTCTGCCATAAGACACCTTCTGGTAATGGAATACACCATACAGCTTATTCAAGTTATTTACTGGGGAGGTGTCTGATGCTGCACACTATAATGTAAATAGCCTGGACGGTTTAATAGGGAAGAGTTGTTAATATATATATTGTACATTAGGTTCCAAGATGTAAGCAGTCTACAAACAAACATAAAATGTATCCATCTAGTGGGCTTGAAGTAAACTGCACTCTGCTTAATATGTGGCAGAGTGCAAGTGATCTTCACATTCACTATATGGACTGATGTTGGTAATGTTTATGTATGTACATATACGGTATCCTTACCCCCAATGTCAAATCTCTGAAAATAGTGTATATTTGTTCAGTAAATATGATTTAATCTGCAAAATTAGGTAAAGTAAACTTCTGAATTTCAGTTTGCAATTGTGCAATATATTTAAGGACCATTTTGAAATGACTGCAGGAGTAATCTGCAGTTCATTCTAGGCGATAGATTTAATTTCATATATTGCACACAGACGTCTGATGATTGTGTACAAACTTCCTCTAGATACTACAGTGCAGATCACTCATTATAACTGTCTGGGAGAGTGAGTCATACTTAGAATCCCTTGTGACTCACTACTACGGTTCTTGGAATTGCATGGAGTGTCAAAAAAATTCAAATTTTAGCATTCTTTTTTTTTGCTCTGATAATGATAACTAGACCAGGAAAAAAAATGATGTGAATTTAAATATACACGAAAAAGAAAACTGTCATGGAATTAGTACACTTGGGGGCTTCCAGGGTGTCAAGCTCTCATCAAAAAGGAGAAACTTGCTCGTCAAGAGTCTTACATGTATCACAGATCAGTAGTGAAATTATTTTTAGAGCTAAGAAAAGGGGATACATCACAGTTCTTGATGCAGAATATGATAGATTAGCTGACATTATTGCCCCCCGCTAGCCCACTATATAATGCAGCTATCAATTAAGACATCCCTATACATTTCTAAAACCAAGGTCCAAATGATAAATTGATGCACACAGGGCAAAAGACCTGGAAAATTATGTTGCTAACGCGTGTGTTTAAAGTTGCATATTCAAAATATCTTTCTCTGCATCAGTTACACAGCAGTAGTTTTGTGTAGATAAGATTTTTGTTGTGGAGTAAACTATTTTAATCTTCATTATCTGTCACCATATCCATGTATAGGATCACAAAGATAAAAAAAAAGAGATTACATATAAATTATTGAATTGTGATGTTGCGGTATAAGCACTTCACAAATTCCAGATATTTAGAGGCTTATTCTGTAAAGTCTGAAGCAGACTTTTGGCCGAAAATCCCTATTGAAGTCAATGGTCGCAATGGACATTATAGAGTTTACCTCTCAGGCTACAGCCCAGCTGCCTGCGCGGCACGCGCGTCTGCGAGGCAGGCGGTGCGTTCAGCTGAGTCCCCCGGTCAACAGTGAGCTGCAGGGGGGAAAGATAGGGGGGGGAGTGACGGGGGTGCGGCCGTGACATCACCCGGCAGCTTCGCCCTCATTGGCTGAACCGGCGGGGGGCATGGCCTAGCGCTTCGTCGTGACTCCTGATCTCAATTTTCTTGAGAGCAGGAGTTTCTGTCCCAGAGTGGATGAAGCCCACCTGAAGGGTGAAACGTGTAGACTGTTCCTGACCCCAGCGTTCTCCTTTTATTTATTCAGCAAGAAGGAAATCTACTCCTGCCTTTCCTGTGGTTCTGATACAGATTTGCGGTTTCTTCGGTTAAGGACTGCTGCCCAGCTTTAGCTTTATTCCAACATGGACTGATCTCTTTCCTGATTGGGCGTGAGTATTCTCTGTTTTTATACAGTTACTCCACAAGGACTGGTTCATCTCTTTGCATTTTTTTGCACATACTGTACAAGTTGCTGCCTAGCTTATTTTGGATAGCTACATTTATGGCATGTTTCTGTGCTATATTTATATAGATGTTCCTTGGCTTTCATGCTCAGTGGATTTCCTATGTCTGATATTTTTTGCATTACATTTTCTCATTCCTGTGATTGTTTTGTATTGGGTATGAGTTTTTGTTCCCTTTTCTCCCCATCCTCTCCTTTGGTTATTTTTCTTTTATGTGCTTATTAGTACATTTAAATTTATTTGATTATATCTTTCCTATTGATTGTTATATTGAACTTTAATATTTATAGTTTATGCTATTATCATTATTTATCATTGGTTCATTATTAATAGGTTTAGGTAGGGAGTTTTTTGGACTTAGATCTTTTTAGGCTATTTTAGCTTATTAGTATAGATCTTTCTTTTTCACAGGTCTTAGAGGTGTGCTTTAAGTTTATATTTATTTTTCTTGCTATTATTTAGCAGTTGCTGCTGTCAGTGTATGTTTGTTTTTAATGTTAGTGTTATCTACTGTGCCTAATTAAAATCTCTCATATTTTGTATTCTGATTTTTGATCCATCTTTTCTTATTTTGATTCATATTTACAGTAGGTTCATTTGAGTGCTATATTAGGGATTCTGTTTGTTCTTTGTGTGTTTAGATATTACTTTTATCCCTTAGCACCGCTAGTTCCCAGTTTATTATTATTTTTGGTTCTATTTTGAACCAATTATATTATTTCATTTATTTCTGGGTTCTGTTTTTTTTTACCTTTCTTATACAGTTAGGTCTGGAAATAATTGGACACTGATATAAGTTTTGTTATTTCGACTGTGTACCAAAATAAATTCAAGTTACAGTTAAATAATGAATATGGGCTTAAAGTGCAGTCTATCGGCTTTAATTTTAGGGTATTCACATTTAAATTGGAGGAAGGGTTTAGGAATTACATCTCTTTAATATGTAGCCCCCTCTTTTTCAAGGGACCAAAAGTAATTGGACAATTGACTCAAAAGCTGTTTCATGGACAGATGTGGGCTATTCCTTCGTTATTTCATCATCAATTAAGCAGGTAAAAGGTCTGGAGTTGATTCCAGCTGTGGCATTCGCATTTGGAAGCTGTTGCTGTGAACCCACAACATGCGGTCAAAGAAACTCTTAATGCAAGTGAAACAGGGCATCCTTAGGCTGCAAAAAAAAATAATCCATCAGAGAGAGAGCAGGAACATTAGGAGTGGCCAAATCAACAGTTTGGTACATTCTGAGAAAAAAAAACGCACTGGTGAGCTCTGCAACACAAAAAGGCCTGGACGTCCATGGAAGACAACAGTGGTGGATGATCGTAGGATCCTTTCCATGGTAAAGAAAAAACCCTTCACAACATCCAGCCACGTGAAGAACACTCTCCAGGAGGTAGGCATATCATTATCCAAGTCTACCATAAAAAGAAGACTCCACAAGAGCAAATACAGAGGGTTCACCAAAAGATACAAACATTCATAAGCCTCAAGAATAGAAAGGCCAGATAAGACTTTGCCAAACAATATCTTAAAAAGCCAGCCCAGTTCTGGAACAGCATTCTTTGGACAGATTAAACTAAGATCATACCTGTACCAGAATGATGGGAAGAAAAAAGTATGGAGAAGGCTTGGAACAGCTCATGATCTGAAGCATACCACATAATCTGTAAAACACGGTGGAGGCAGTGTGATGGCATGGGCATGCATGGCTTACAATGGCACTGGGTCCCTAGTGTTTATTGATGATGTGACGAGAGAAAAAAAAACCTGTCGCACAGCCAAAGAGTGGGTCACCAACATGTTAATGAAAAAATATTCCTTTAATAATCCATATTTGAAATAGAGGCAAACACCCTCCTACGCGTTTCGTGCATAGAGATACACTTTATCAAGATAAAGTGTATCTCTATACATGAAACGCATAGGAGGGTGTTTGCCTCCATTTCTCATATGGATTATTAAAGGAATATCTTTTCATTAACTTGTTGGTGACCCACTCTTTGGCTGTGCGACAGTTTTTTTCTTACTCTCCTCATTACTTCTAGCACATGGCTGCACGCCTATCAAGACCATAGGATTGGGGCATACATATGTGAGTATCATTTCCTTTACTTATTTGTGCAGTTATATATGCTGTGAGTCCAGGGACCTTCCCAGAGGAATTGACAGGGGACTTGGCTATCTACCCCACACCTAGGGACAGTAGGTCTCCTATGGGACTTCACATAATCAATCTCACTAACCCCAATCCCTATACCTACCTACATCATTCCTACTACATGGGCTTAGCACTGGAGCGCATTAATCACTGACCATGATTCTTTATTGATGATGTGACAGAAGACAGAAGCAGCCGGATGAATTCTCAAGTGTATAAGGATATATTGTCTGCTCAGATTCAGCCAAATTCAGCAAACTTGATTGGACGGCGCTTCACTTTACAGATGGACAATGAACCAAAACATACTGCAAAAGCAACCCAGGAGTTTTTTAAAGCAAATAAGTGGATAATGACCCAAAACATACTGCGAAAGCAACCCAGGAGTTTTTTAAGGCAAAGAAGTGGAATATTCTGCAATGGCCGAGTCAATCACCTGATCTCAACCCGATCGAGCCTGCATTTCACTTGCTGAAGACAAAACTTAAGGCAGAAAGACCCACGAACAAACTACAACTGAAGACAGCTACAGTAAAGGCCTGGCAAAGCATCACAAAGGAGGAAACCCAGTGTTTGGTGATGTCCATGCGTTCCAGACTTCAAGCAGTCATTGCCTGCAAAGGATTCTCGACAAAGTATTCAAAATGAACATTTTATTTATGATTGTGTTAATTTGTCCAATTACATTTGAGCCCCTGAAATAAGGGGACTGTGTATGAATATGGTTGCAATTCCTAAACGTTTCATACGATATTTTTGTTCAACCCCTTGAATTAAAGCTGAAAGTCTGCACTTCTATTGCATCTCAGTTGTTTCATTTCAAATCCATTGTGGTGGCGTACAGAGCCAAAATTGGAAAATTGAAAATTGTGTCAGTGTCCAATTATTTCCGGATCTAATTGTATATAGTGTTAGCGATACCCTTTAGTGTGTGTTTGATATATATATATATATATATATATATATATATATATATATATATATATATATATATATACATACATACATATATATATATATATATATATATATATATATATATATATATATACATACATACATACATATACATATATATGTAGAACCATTTGATGAGGCAGCCAATGAAAGCCATCGTTATTCCTGCTGCCATGATTCAGAAAGTCAAGTTTAAAAAAAAGCTTATGATTCCAGTCACAAAATATCCCTTCCACATTAACTGGTCACAATAATTGTAATTAAGTGCTAATTAATATGAAGATTCCAAATAACAGTAAGCAAAAGTAACACCAGATTGTGTAATTATTATCTTGGGTAACACTGCTTCGATTACTGTATGTCTGCCTCAACTGAATTTCTAATGCTGCTCAGTAAAGAATTTTATACTGTCAATTATTCCCATCTAGTCACTTTTCTCTTAGACACACACAGTACATGTATTGCAAACAGGTTTTCTGCAAGTTTACTTTCATAAATAAAAGTTTTCTCCAGTCTCATATTCGTTTCCGGCCATGAGAGATATTTCTCAGCATCCTGACACTATTACTCAAGAGGCATGACTCATTCAACAATTATATGATGGTATTTCTTTCATTTAATGTACCAGTGATCTCCTTTCACAATATTGTACCGTAAATGCAGACCTTTGTGTATACACATCCCAAAGATCCATTTAACCTCTGAGCATTCATTTCAAGCGACAAGCTTTACTGATTATAACAAATGTTTTAAGCATACCATTTTTTCTGTCTAAAATAGTTTTTTTTCATTGTAAACATCTCACCTCGCTATCAAATTTTTCTGCCTTTGCAGCCTTCAGTTTGATTACATTTTAGACAGTTTTTTTTTTTTACACAGAATTGATCTTCTAAAAAAGTTAGTTTATAACTTTAGTTTCCAGAAATATGAAATTATTGAATGGACATATTGCTTGTGAATACAATTTGATCTTGATTTCTTAACAGAATGTTTGCTGACACAGTTTGTGTCACAGTTTCATTGTTTCACAATGTTTGTGACACAGTTGAATGCCTGTTTACTACCATAATCTATTTTTTTTTTACAGTTTATGCAATAATAAGGATATATCCAGGAAAAATCAGAGCACCTCAAAATAGAAAAGAGGATAGAAAAAAGAAAGAAATAAAGCAAGATAGTGAAGCACGTTCACAAAAATCCTTTGCACGATTCAATGGTGAGGTACTGTATGCACTTACATGTAAGTGCCTGAGCAAAGGCGCTGATAGGTTTCTTTGCTCCTCCACTCTCGCAATGGTACATGAAGTATCCGGAAGCCGTATTCTTTAAAAATCCAACTTTATATAAAAATCAGGGTAAACACTCACACTGACAGTGTAATGCAATGCAATAATTACACACCATGTATATGATAACAGGTTTACTGAACATGCAATAACAATACGCAGTATACTACTGGCCTCACAGGGCCGTACACTCACACCGTGCCCTTGTTCCAACACACTGTACACACCCAGGTGGGGATTTCCCCAAAGTACTGAGGAGCCCTGGTCACTTAACCTCCCATTGTCCACAGAAGCCAACCCATCCAATGTATGTGTGACAGCGCTGCCCACAATCAGTTAGAGTTGGTGCACTTGTAGATGGAACACCCGGCAGGTATTCCCTAACACTCGGTAGCACCAATGGAAAACAAGGGGCCGTCCGGTCCTACGCAGTTGCCATCAGCGATGAGTCTGCCTCCACGTGGGGTGGTAACAAGCTGGAGGGTCCCACCTTAACAGTCTCTTGATGTGTTGGTGGTCTGGTCCCATACAACAGGCCACATCTGCTGTGCGGCTCCTTTGCTGTGCCCCTGACACTAATCAGATAAAGGGGCAGTGTTCCTGTCTAAGGGCCTGTCCCTGTAGCAGCCACAAACTTACAGGGGAGTCGGGGCCTAGCTGGGGCCTATAAGGGTGTCTCTGGTCTAGTGCAGGGGCCTACTTACACCCTGCTCCTACACCCTCGCCCTTCCGTGTCCCAGCCTCGATTGGCGTGGTCTCCTCCGCATGCCAAATGTATCTACTGCAGAGAAGGAGATCCTCGCAGGGGGTTGTAGTTTCCCTACAAAGTGCTTTATCTAATGGCTGCTGCTCCATTAATGCCCTTGCGCATGTGCAAAGCCGATGTAATGGCCACCGTGCCTCTGGTCCAATCTGCGCATGGGCGCGCATAACAAAGATGGCAGAGCTCCGGCGCCAGATCGCCAGCCAGCCTGCCGCTGCTCTCCCGCACACCACCGGTACCTGCCTCCGCTTCCAAGCGCGGCCGCACCGGGAGGTAAGCGGAGAGAAGGTGGACCAAAGGGGGATCTGGCCACAAAAAAATAACACTGCCTGATAGGATTGACTGAAGATGACTTTATACTATATAGTATTAAGATTGAAAGTACATTATATTATTTTGTAACAAAATTGTAAACATTTTTCTTTGTTGCAGGACCCTGTAACACATTTCTCCTAAAAGAAGCTACTCTGAAGTTTAGATCATTAACCCTGTACTTTATGCAAGATGTGGAAATGATGTATGACCTTGAGCAAGAGATTAAATAAGAATATTAAAATCAAATTATGTATACTAGTGACTAGGGAGTTCAGATACGATGTGACATGTGATATGTTTCACGTCCATTGAGTTTGTACAAGAAATTCAATTTCCTCATTGTAAAGTTAGATTCCTGACAAAATCTATACATTGCAGGAAAAGTCCAGCACAATGAAAACCCTTTATGTTACATTGTTAGGTGCCAAAGCAAAAGTATGTCTTTTGATATGTCTTACTGCCACCATGTGGACATTTTAATATGCAGCTTAAATATGAATGAGTTGTTTGTTGTTGTTAAGTAAAGGTATAATCAAAAGAATTCTTACAAATATTCAGTATCCTATTTCCATTTATTATTTCTCTGTAGAACTCATACTAGACACTTTGGTACCGTACGTATTATCATTAATTTAGCAAGTTTTGGTGAATGTAGGCAACTCATTAAAGAACATACAATACAACATAAACATGTAATAATTATTTCTGATTTACTAACATTTTATCAATCACATTACAGACGGTCCTTGGTTATCCGACGCAATGCGTTACTCAAAATGGCGTCGGATAGCGAAGCGTCGTAAAGTGAAACCCGTTTTCTCATAGGAACACTGTTTAAATCAAACGTTCCGTTCCTGAAGGCATTTTTAATGCTAAAATACACAGAAAATGTTACTCAAGCAATAAGATATGCAGCACGCACATAGATTATGATGTAAACATTATATTTATTGATTCCAGAACTTTAAAATAAAACTATAAAAATAAAACTATACTGTATTCTGTACAGTAATGTACATGAGCAAAAAAAACTCATCAATTATTGGAGGAAGATGATTGGGGGGGATCTTCAACAGACAACTGACTTTTTGGAGGTGATGTAGGTGGACTTGAAGGTTTGGGCCTCTTGAAGAAGCTCTTCAATGAAGTCTGGACAGATCCTTTCCTTTTCTGCGTGTAGATCTCTCTATAGCAGCTGATTTGGCTGGACACTCCACGACTGACTGTTGAACTCCGTTCAATGTTAGGGTCATTTTCCTCAAATATGGCCAGTGCACTATCAATGTGCTTGAATGCCGCAGCCAACATTTTGGTTGACAAAGATTTACGTGGCTGGGCCACTTCAGCAGATGGGTGGGCCTCCTCTTCAGCAATTTTTTGCTCTTCTAATTGCATCAGGTTTTCATTGCTCAACTCGTTAGAATGTGAGGCGAGCAACTCCTCAATATCCTCGGTTTCCACCTCCAAGTTGAGATCGCTGGCCATTTGCACAACAGTTTCTGTAACCTCTGCAACAGTCTCTGTAATGCCTTGGACATCTGACACAAAATCAGGGCACAAGTTACACCAAACTCCATTTAAATTGGATTGTTTGACCTCATTCCATGCCTCTCCGATGTTTCTTACTTCATGGAGAATGTTGTAACCCTTCCAAAATTCTTTCAATGTTGGACCTCCTTCCACATCAGTTGCTCTGATGGCCTGGACAAATGTTCGCCTAAGATAGTAGGCCTTGAAGGAAGCGATAACCCCCTTGTCCATCGGCTGTATCAATGAGGTGGTGTTGGGGGGCATGAACACCACCATGAAGTTTGGATGATGGTCATCCACGTACACAGGATGGCCAGGAGCATTGGCCAGGAGCAGCAATGCTTTAAAATCAAGGTTCTGGTTGATGCAATATAATTGCATAGCTGGGATAAATTGATGCTGGAACTAGTCCTCAAAAAGGCTCCCTGTTACCCACCCCTTACTGTTGGACTTCCAAATCACTGGAAGTGTGCTCTTTGCATAACCCTTGAATGCCCTAGGGTTTTCTGCATGATAAACAAGCAAAGGTTTTAGCTTGAAATCACCTGCAGCATTTGATCCAAGCAGAAGAGTCAGCCTGTCCTTTGCAACTTTAAACCCGGGCATAGATTTTTCCTCTTTTGCAATGTAGCTTCTACTGGGCATTTTCTTCCAGTAGAGCCCAGTCTCATCAACATTGAACACTTGACGTGCGCAATAGCCACGGTCCTCTATAATTTTGGCCAATGTAACAGGGAAGGTTTTAGCTGCCTCCTCATCAGCACTAGCAGCTTCACCGGTCACTTTAATGTTATGCAAGTTTGCCCTTTCTTTAAACCGCATAAACCAGCCCTTACTTGCAGTGAACGTTTCCTCAGTGGTCCCTTTTCCATGCTGGTGCTTAATGTCCTCATAAAGACTCAAAGCCTTGGCCTGAATTAAGGCTAAACTAATAGGCACATGACGCTGGGATTGATCTTCCAGCCATACTGTATGATGAGGAGTTTTTGTACCTCAGCAATATGCCCAACACATTGCCTTATTGTTGTACCTTGCATAGGTGCTGAGCCCTTGATCTGTTCCAAGATTCTTGCCTTATCATTTATTATTGTCACAATAGTTGTGCGAGGTATATCCAAGGCACGTCCAACTTCTGTGTTCGTCTCTCCTTTCTCAGAGCGCTTTATTATGTTTTGTTTGGTCTCCAAAGTAATAGATTTTCTAATCCTTTTTGGAGTAACAGCACTTTGCTTTTTGCTTTTATCAGACATAGTTAGGGCCTAAAATACACCACTAACTTCACACCAACTGTTCAGAATGATTTCCCTAACCTGCAGCCTTCTGATTGGGCAATTGTAGCAATTTTGTAAAGCGCCGTAAGAGCGTCGGATAAGCCGTTCGGGCGTCGTAAAACGGGCCATAGGGATGCATTGACGAGAGTCGGATAAGCCGTTCGTCGTAAAGCGAAATGTCGTAAAACGAGGACCGCCTGTACACTCACAGGAAAGGGCAAAAAGCATGATACCACAGGGAGTACTGTCACGCCTGTATGCCCGCAGACCAAGCTAGACCCCAGTACTGAGTTGGGAACGGTATGATACCACACACCCACAGTAGTGGGAGCAAGCCCGGAGTGTGGTATAGCGTTGCTGGGCCTGTTGGAAGAGTTGTTAGTGTATACTTGCAACTCTTGGGGAATGTTCGTGAGAATAGTCGTGTCCGTTTGCCAATGTCCAGGGATCCAGAGGGTAGAGTCGTCAGAGGGCAAGCCAGGTCCTAGGAAGCCAGAGGTCAGCGGAGTCGTATGCGTAGCAGGGTTCAAAGGGATACCAGAGAGCAGAGTAGTCCAGGGTAAGCAGAGGTCAAAGCCAGGGAAATCCAAAGTAACAGAGGAGCAGGTAATCACAGGAGCACAGCATAGGACAGGTACACACAGGGAAACAGGAACTATGCTGAGCGAGGAAGAGGTGGACAGACAGGGATTATAAAGGAAGGTGCACCAATGGCAGAGAGGGGAGGAGTAGAGAGAGAAGTGGGAGAAGCAAGAGATAGGTCAGGGGAAGAAGAGGAGGAGACAGAAGGGGCAGTCAGGGGAATGGCCTGTACAGCTTGGGAGACGGAGACAGGGGGCACCTGAGAAGAAGAGTCTGTGCACGCGCCCCCTGTAAGCTGGGAATGCGCGCACACAGGTTGCAACACAGGCGCGGCCCGCACGGAGCAGGGGAAGACCGCAGGAGGGGGACGGAGCCAAGAGGAGGGGAACGCGCGCGAGGCCTGTGCCAGCGCGATGGCCAGCAAAGGCAGAGAGGAGCATGCATGCGCGTCCTCCCTGGGCTAAGGGGGTGCACGCATCGGACGCGTCACCAAGTGTGCGGAACGCCGCGCCGCGGGCACAACTCGGGGAGGAGGCAACGGGACGGATGGCACCACGGGGGAAGGTAAAGGAGCTACCGCGAGGGAGAGGGAGCAGGGAGGATCAAATCAGGGGCTAAGGGAGCGCGTGGGTATGCGGGACCTGCGGGGAACGCGCTGCGGCAAGGGGAGAGAGGTAGAAGGTGAAGGAGAGGAGTGGGAAGGAGTAGAAAGGGTAACAGGAGATGGGAGAGAGGGACAAGGAGAGGAAGGAATCTCCTGAGTCGTCACAGCTACCATATAATGCATAGGATTGCATGATAGTCTCATTTGGCACCAATTTAAAAATAAAAACGACTGTAATCCCCACTAATATACCTACATAGCCTAATGTGTATACATGCTATACACATATGACCCACTGCATTCCTATTCAGTAAATTGTATCATTTTTATGAGTCTTTTAAATGTTGTTTCCAATGTGTATAAAAAAGGCCCTATTGAGAATATTGACAACTGAAAAGCTTTGATAAATATTTTGTTTGGTTATGTTGTGTTATAGTTTAAGTGATATAAACAATTATTATAATTGATATATCTTGTGTGGCAAATGCTGTTCTTGTAGAAATAGAAATTTAAGTTTCATAACGACTTATAACTGTTAAATAACTGACTAAATATGCTCAGTTAAGTACAGTATACCATACTAGGAAAATACGTAATTTAAAAGGAAAACGTATAGGTGTAACAAAAAAATTATTTTGCCCTGTACATGTGTTATATGCAGGAATTCTACAATTTAAGGTTGATAACATTTAATTAACGACATGCATTTCATATTTTAAGTCCATAAATATTTAATGGTGTTAAATTTGTGCAAAAATGTGAACACCTAGCTGAATAAAGATGCGCTTGTATTGGCTTTGGTTTTTTAAGCTATGTGTCAATGTACCAATATAATTAGATGAATATAAATAAGGCATATAGGTAAAAAATGTTCATATAATATAGTAAAATACACAAAAATTGTGAATCCTTAAAATTCTTATAACTTCATATAAACCCGATATTTCTATTTCTATTTCATAAAAATGTGCTGCATACACTTAGCTTCAAATTAGATGTATTATTCCATATAATCTATGTAAAGAGATGATCTGATTCTGTTGGATTTTGTTCTAGACAAATTTGTGCAGAAATTTACTGCCTAGGGCAGCACTGGACCCCCAGGGGGGGGGCGCAAGACAGCCTGCGGGGGTCGTGCGGTTTACAGAGGCCGCACGCACTTCCGAAGGCACTTAAATTAAGTGCCAGGGGAGCTGCAGGGCCTCTGTAAACCTTTACTTGCCTTGGCTCCATACGCATCGACATGGCAACGCGGCGTCAAATGATGCCGCAAGGCAATGTCATGATGTCACGACGCCGGTGCCGAGGTAAGTGGGTGTGAGGGGGGGGCGCGGGGGTGAAGTGAATGCCGGCAGGGGGGCGCAGGGGAAAATGTTTGCGCCCCCCATGTCTAGTGCCTAATATTGCAACAGGAAAAGATGACAATGCAATGTTGAATGTTATATTAGAAAGCACTAAAAAATGTTTACCATAAGTATAGCACAAAATGATGTAAAATATAATGTCAAATATAAAAAGCTATATAAAAGCTATTTAACATGTACAGTATACAGATGTAGCTAGCGATACTGTGGCGAGATTCAACCCACATGAGCACTTGGTGCACCGCGGCCCGACAGCGGACAGTCAACAGAATCACAACCCGCAGTTTGTTGGGTGTATTTATTTAATTACAGTTCAGTATGTGTAGATGGCACAGTGAATATCTTTGTCCATGCCGTAGTGAGCCAGCTGAACGGCACAAGAACTTAACAGGATTTTTTATACAGTACTTTCACAGATTACAATGGTGGGCAAAAGTTTCAGTTGTAAAATAAATTCTATTTCTCTACATTTACCTTTTAAACATACGACGTGCGCAACTCCTTGTCAGATGCCATTTGTCAGCGAAACAGTCGGTTTACAGCTCTGCATCTCTGTTTTCAAAGGTACAATACAGTACAGTAGGGCCCCGCTTTTCGGGGATTTCCGCTTTCCGGCAGAGGCCTGGAACGGAACCCGCCGTATAAGCGGGGCCCTCCTGTATATCTTTAAGGTAATTCAACACTTCCTTCCCTTTGTTCATACTGTACAGTACTTGGTCAAATAAGAGAAAATGTAATTCCCCTGCTGGAAATTTATAATAATTTCTAAGATAGCAGGCACAATTCTGTATCTTACTCTGCATGAGGAGGAGGTGGAGGAAGCCCCGTCCTCCTATGTAAAGCCTCACCCTGAACAGGTCTATGCTCAGTCCAGTAAGTGCACCAGCCAAGAAGAGGGCATTGTTGTTTAGAGGATGGGAGTTAAGTATGGGTAGGAGTTAAGAGTTTTTAGATATATTGTTTACTTAATAAAACATTATTGTTTCTGTGAAAAACATAATGTTGAAGTTCTTATGAACGACAAGTAGTTAAAAACTATTTAGTGTGCAGTAAACAACAATATCCAATAATATAGCATGTATAACTTATTTACAATACAAAACAATATAACATGTATAACAACCATATTCCACTTAATTAGCCTCTCTGAGTGGGCCCTTCCTTCAGCCAACATTATCTAACCATACCCTCCCCCACCCGGTGCTTAATGCAAACTAAAAAAAATGCTGTTTGGGATTAAGCACAAAAGTCCCCATCCACCTCCATGTGAAGGTTGACCTCTCCTCTAGCTACGAAATGAGGAAGAGATCCATGCCATTGTCCTGTAGTTTAGAGAGAGAAAGGGAGTTAGTTAAGGGAGGTACTGTAGTGACTTGAGGGTGGGAACGAAGTTTTTTAAAAATATATTTTGTTTAATGAAGAAAATAAGTATGAAACATTTATTGCAGTTAACAAAAGTACAATATTATAACAGCATGTTAAATATGCCACTATTGTCCTTGAAAGTATATGGACACCAGCATCTCGCACTTTCCAGTACAGGTACAGATCAAAATGTGCAAATGAGAAGCAGGAGGAACATTGTACCCCCCATCACACAAATCAGGCCAATATTACTATTAGAGAAAGAGCTGCTGATGTGGGGAGCTTTATTACTTCAAGAATGGAATTGTATAGACACTAAACAGTGAAAATGTCTGTCCATTGTATTTCTACAAAGCACAAAAAGAAAAAAGCAGGTGTAATTTATTGATATGAAGATATACTGAGGCACTCCCAATGCCAAATAGAGTATAAAAACCATGATGAGAATAAACCTTAGTGCAAGCCACCTATCACTGCCCCAAATAGAGGGCTATCGAGGCACACAAGTACTTTAGTACTGCAAAAATTGCTAGGTTTTACGGCATATTAATCAACAGATTATTGATTCTTATTATAGATTACCGTTTCGGGGACACAGCCCCTCCTCAGACAAGGGTTTCTATCTGAGGAAGGGTCTGTGTCCTTGAAACGTTACTGTAGATCTGCCGATTTACTATATAGGAAAAACCAAGTCATTTTTGCAGTACTACTTGTGTGCCTCCATCCTTTTTCGAGTGATAATTTAATGGTTAGTGGAGGGTGGGGTTGGGGTGAGTGGAATATGGTTGTTGTAGTTAAATTATAAAATGGTTGGTTTTTAATGTACATTAAGCTGTAAAGAGCTGTCAACAAACTAGAGGAACCCGCTCTGGATATCATGCTTAGAAATGCTAGGTCAGTCATCCACTGTGCCCTGCTGGTGTGTGAGATCAATCACATCTACCAATTATCACAGAAACCTGGCTAACTGCTGGGATTGAGATTCCTTTTGGTGGCAAATTCCCTGATAAGTACACTGTGTTGCATGTTCCTGAGGCAGCCTGGGTACAGCGTAAGTGGCTGCTTCAGCCCACTAGGTTTAGGGCTGCACTTGGGGCCCATCTGTTCTCTTTTGAGTCGGACGACAATTTTTGTCTGCATTGAGAAGTACAGAAGCCTACGTCTTCTTCAGGATTAACTCCGAGAGGAATCGTCCAGCAGAAGTCGAGGATAACGAGCAGCCTGGTTTATCCAGACTGCTGCTCCATTGTGATTTATGGTACTGAGGGGCACTGTGGTGAATTTCTTCAATTCTTTGATAAGATCGCATGCATCCATGCCGTTATTCGTCCCTTGATGGACAATGTGGTCTTCCTCACCCCACAGGCAAAGCTTATCTTGGAAGAGTACAACATTATCTCAATACCCGATTTCTTCTGAATTGCGGCTGACATGAACTGGATGACTTGTGACCGGAACCACTGTCCTTCAGATAACTCAGTATGCACCAGTGGAGAGCAGTTTATTAGATTTGTACATAAAAAAAAACCTCTTTGCAATTTAACATGTCCTGTGGCACTCGGGTGCTCTTAGACTTCCAGCATTATGTTAACATTTCTTGGTAGAGAAATATGTTGGTTCCAAGATTGCTATAAACAAATTAGTAAAAATTGGGGCTGATTTCTTTCTGTACGTTCACATGCTAGTGCTGTTTCAGTACTCGTGTGTATCTGGATGACGAGTGATAAAATTGATCCAATGAAAGCAATGCATAGGCATCTAGTAAATAAAGCCACAAAGCTATCAAACTGCAAGACATTTCAAAATATTGTTTTGCTTAGAGAGCAGCTTTATCTCCAGTGCTAGCAAACAAATTGCCAATTTACACATCCCAAAATTGGCCAACAAGTATACACTATCCACAGAAAACAATTTTTTTTTACATTTCAAATTTACAATAATTTTTATTCAAATGTTTCTCAATCTAATGAATTGTTGCAAGAATCCTAGGATAGCATTGCACATCTCTAGATGCCCATTGAATGTTATATGGCAGAGGGTGTCTCCACCATTGAACACTCACCCACACACATTGTTCACCCTTAAACAATAATAATGCTTATTCCATTCGGTGTCCTTTCACCGATGATGATAAAGCTAATGTATATGAGAAGGCAATAATATGTAACAAGACTAGATAAACTAAGACCCCCTCCCCCCAAAATATATATATATATTATTATAACATAAGCCATGTGCACAATGTATATGTGGCATGTGTTGTACCTGATGAAGCAGGTTTAGCAGTAGTAGCTCAATACAGAAACTGTTAAAGTTTAAGTAAGCCTAAAACTACAACAGTCATGATGGCATATTCCTGGGCACATTTTTATTTGTATTAGGTGCATCGGAATAAAACAAACTTTGTGAAAAAATAAGTGTAACGTATTTAATCTTGCCAAAGATTGTGTATGTCTAAGTATTTCATCTCCTTAACAAATACAGATAGTCATCAAGAGCTCCCACTTGTCTCTTTAACCCTGGGGGCGCATTATGACACTGCTATGACAACATAAGGTTTGGCATCCTGCAAGTGGGGTGCCTCCACCCTTCAGTCACCATTCACGTGACCGCTTCTCTGCCGCCTTCCCATGAGGGGGTTAAAGAAGCACATGCTTAAAGAAACTTCATTTTTTTTTGTTCTCTTTACAAAAACACTGGAATGCAATAAAAAAGATCCTGTTCTATGCAGATGTGCATGTTTCAAGAACAAATAAGGGCAACATTCTGAATGTGATTTCTGTATGTTCACACGCTAGTGATATTTTAATACTAAGGTGTGTATCCAATTGATAAAGGTCATTGACACAGTAAAAGCAATGTATTGGCATCTTGTAAATAAAGTCCGGAAGCTATCAAACGGCAAGAAGTTGATATTACATCATTCGACAAAGTGCTGTACATTAATTCAGACAGACTGGCAACTATACAATATACTGTAAAGCCATCTTTCCCATGCTCTGTGAATTTAACCATTTCGCTGCCAGTGTGGTAGGCAAGCCGTTGCTTTGCAATGACCGAGTACCTTTTACATATCACTGCATCTTGGAGCATATTTAAACAATCTATAAAACTGGCACAGAATGTTTAGCATAAATTATGCATATAAAAAGGTAAAATAGGGAACATGAGGCACAGAACTTGGTACATCCCATTATAAGGCCTTGACCCCGCTGCCTACTACAGTGGACGCTGCACGGACGAGAGCCCTCCCCTCAATGGCGCCGGGCCGGCTGCGAGGGGGGGCCGCAGCGCTGGGGCGAGAGCTGCTCCTGCTCTCAATAGAATTGCGAGCAGGACTCGCGTCGAGCGCTAAGCCACGCCCCCGGCGGTTCAGCCAATGAGGGCGAACCTGCCGGGTGACGTCATGGCCCCCCCCCCGTCACTCCCCCGCCACGCCCCCCCCCGGTCTCTCTTCCTGCAGTGAGCTGCAGACCAGATAATCGGCTACAAGCGCCTCCAATCTCGCGGGCGCGCGTTGCAGCGGAGATACCGGGGCCTTAGCCTAAATCAGAGGGAAGGAAATACGTCAAAACTAAAGACAGACATGTACATTTCATGGCGAAGAGAAGAATGTAGGGAGAAAATTAGGCACAAGCCGACGTTTAGCTATAGCAAGCTGTTCTTTGCTGCCTTTAAAGCAAACAAAAAAGGGCAAATATTATGTTGGGAACTTTTTGCAGTATTCAGAGACAGGCCCACGTAGCTGGTCAAACACATTTTTGTGTTGGTAATTGGTTTTCTTAGAAAGATTCAAGCAGCTGTAAATACAAATGGTACTTCTTTGTATCCTGTGAAAAATTAATGTTTTATTTAACTTGGTAACTTAACGAGTAGCACATACTTATGACTTATAACATTAAAAACAAAGAATTGATGAACCCGTCACATCACCAAAATAGACCACATAAGGATTGTAAAAAACATTCACATGTGGTTACAATGGAAACATTAAACATTGTAAAAATATGTTTAAAAATTACTTATCCGATTTTTTTTATTTTTGAAAGGCACCAATAGCCTACATTTAACCAATAAAACATGCTACTGCAATTAGTTCACTTTGTCCTATGTGTGAATAATACAAGCACAAAATGTGATGCACAAGATTGTCAGCTGTATTCCGCTGATAAATGGTCACGAAAGTCTCCTAACACACTGATTTGCAGATTAACTTTACGTAACAGCAGCTTCTCTGCTATGGCATGCAAAGAAACATCAATTTCCATTCAGAAATTCTTGTTTTTGTCAAAAGTCGATCCCAGAGATCCAGTAGTATGTCCATCTATTCATTTTTCTGTCTCTTTTCCCTGGAATCTTTTTTTTTCATCTGTAGTGTTTTGAGTTCGGTCATTACCAAAAATGTTTTATATACCCAATGAACCTAAAATAAAGGATACAAAAAAAAAAAACACATTACTAAGCTCATTGTATAACGTAAGAGATACTATAACTGACCAAAACATGTGTTGTATAAAGATGTAGAATATGCTAGAGTTCTATTGACACTTCATATTAATATTAATGTGTAACTTACATCATGTCACAATAAATTTAAGATTGAAGAAGGGTGTTTCCGTAGCTTAACCCCATTAATATTTCAGCTCCGGGGACCCCCTGCTTCCAGGGGAACTTACCACGTAGTGGGTGCCAGTAGGTCACTCCAAGGTTCATGTTATGGCTGCTTTACAAAACTCCCAGGCCATACGACCCAATAGGAAGCTGTAACATCACCCAGTGCATCAGCCCATGTGACAAGGGAGCTCTAAATTGCAGAGATACCGGCACCCTCTTCGAAAGTACGTATTTCCAGAAGCAGGGGCTCCCTGGAGCTGAAATAAATGGGGTTCGGCTCCAGAGACCCCCTGCTTCAAAGCTGGACTAAAAAAAAAAAAATGAGAAACGAAACGGCATGGATTGCTCCTTAAAAGAAATATCCATAATGATTGTAACTTTAAACAACCATTGCTAAAGATGTCTGAGATGTATTATGTTGCACGCCATCATATGGCGCATTTAAAATTATGGCTGCAAAATGAATTTGCATGAATGGATGCACCTTTAAAAACAGAAATTTACGGACTCTCCTCAAAGTATTTTACTAATGCAAAAGGGATTAACCATTGCATTCCGGATCTGGAATATAGCAATTATGTCCCTTCTTTTATGTAGCCAATATGCAAAAAAAAAAACAAACAAAGGGGAGTTCCATTCATACTGCAATATTGCACGTTACGGTAAAAAAATTAAATAAAAAATAAGTAATTTAGTAGCAAATTGAGAGGAATCGAACGTCAAGATTAACATCATGATAGAAAGGAGAAGTAATGTGAAACACAGCTGATGAATATTACTAGAAAATGCGAACGGTCAACATTACAACTATGGAAGAATAATATTTTCACATTATTTCTATGCATAGCTATAACCAGGCTTTTGTTTTCCATAGCTATAAAAAGAGTCATGCTTTGTGATTCATCGTGTTACGGGTTAAGTGAAAATGTGTCTGTAACAATATCTTTCTTTCAAACTTTCTTTAAATGCTGAAACTGTAATTTCTTTGCAAAGCTGGGCCTCTCATCTTATCTACTAACTCCCCTTTACAGAGTCAGATGTACCAGCTGTCGGCCTTGAGAAGGAACGCGTTAACTTAGCACCTGAAAATTGTGTGTGTATGTATGTATATGTATATATATATATATATCTGTGTGTGTGTAGTGTGTGTAGTGTGTGTAGTGTGTGTGTGTAGTGTGATAGATATATCTATCTATACCACAATTATTAAGGTTAAAAACCCTCCAAAGTAAAGCATATAGCAAAGACGTGTTAAAACAGTATGCATTGGCTTGAGGATTTGCTTGTGTAATACGAGCTTGAGAAAAAAGGTGGCGCTGTGTGCTCATTTGCATGTAATTTCCCAGAATCCCTTGCTGCAGTGGAAAAGCTGTGTGCTGGGCGATAATGGGGAAAGACAGGGTTGCAGACCTGTCTAAGACATGCAAATGAGCATACAGTAATATATATATATATATATATATATATATATATATATATATATATAGCAACTGTAAATATTACTGTATGTGTAGTGTGTGTGTATGTGTAGTGTGTGTGTGTGTGTGTGTGTGTGTAGTGTGTGTGTGTGTGTGTAGTGTGAGTGTGTGTGTAGTGTGTATAGTGTGTGTGTAGTGTGTGTGTAGGTGTGTGTAGGTGTGTGTAGTGTGTGTGTAGTGTGTGTGTGTAGTGTGTGTGTAGTGTGTGTGTGTGTGTGTAGTGTGTGTGTGTGGTGTGTGTGTGTGTAGTGTGTGTGCAGTGTGTGTGTGTACACAAGCACATATATATATACTGTATGTACACACACACACGTAACAAAAATACCAGATAAAGAAAATTAAGATGTCCAATTAAGTCATATGAGCTGACATTGTGATATTAAATAAACCTGTCCCTTTTCCTGATATAAGATAGCTTGCTTAAAACCTATAGAGCAGTGCCTTTGTGTAAGGACAGACAGCAGGTCTTGAGTTAATGTTAATGTACTCTTGTAAGCGGCCGCTGCAATAAAGTTTCTCAACAGATTGCCTGTCTAAATAATAAGTGTGGACTGAGTTTTTTCCACGACACAACCAACATTTTTAATATGAGAGCAAGAATCCCAAGTCCCCAAAAATGTGTAGAGAAGTGTATAATTTTTTTTCTGTGATTAAATGTATTATTGTTAAATGTACAGTACAGTATATCTTTTTGCATATCCACGAGTGCCCTTTTGCTCTTTGGAGAGTTTCTACCCTTCAGTGTTTTATTTGATATTTTTTCATAATTAATATTGCTGTCGTATATACAGTATTTACAATAGCTATGCTTTATTGGATCAATCATGAGCATACAGTATATAATAAACATCAGACATTTTTACTGCAGTTAAAAGCAAACCTCAGGATGCATATGAAGAATGAAAATACTTACCACAATGATTATGGCGTTACACAACAGCGGTGCTGAAAATACTAATGAAATGAACATCCCAGTTGAATCAAAGTATTGTTGTCTTGAAAACGCTCTGAAAAAGAAGATATGCAAATATAGATTTACTTAATAAATAAGATCGATCATTTTTATTGTATTTTTAACAGCGGAACGGTTAAAGCAGCAGTTCAAGCAATATCCTACGTGTTTTTTTTTTTTTATATATAAAATAAATCAGTTCTGTACTACGAGAAAATACTTGTAGCATTAAAAAAAAAAAAAAGTTAAGACATTTTTAATGTTTCTAATGTAGTATGCATTCCCAAAGTGACAGCCACCTTCCCCTTCTGATAGAGAGAGGGCGGCGCTCAAGAGCCAGAGCCCATCAGTGCACCAATTGAATCTAGTAACCACCCAGTCAATCATATTCCAAGAACTACATAGCCCACAATGCTGTGCAAGAACTGAATTAAATAACGCTGAGCAAGCAATCGATTACAGGAGAACGGATCGATCTGCAGCTCAGCTAATCACTTGTCAGTGTGCAGATTGTATTGATGCACATATTGAATAGGAAAAAAAAATATATAGATGTAGCCAGGTCCCCCAGGTTCACCCTTATCTCCGCTACAATGGGAGAATAAGGGAAGGTTGCAGAGTGTGCAGGGAGCGCTCCGGTGCACCGGAGGCTCCGCGGAAGCCCGAGTGTTCAGGGCGCCATTTTGGGTACTTGCGCATGCGCAGTGAGCCCGCGAAGCATGGGCCAAATCAGAGGGGCCGTAGCTCAGGGGAGTACGAGTCCCAGGAGCCTCAGCGAGACCAGGTGACGCCAGGGAGCCTATAGGGCGACAGGATTTGCGGTAGGAAGAGTTAGGAGGTTGCGCAGGGGAGCACGTTAGGCAGAGAAGACCGGGAAGGGGAAGGAGCTCTTCGTGTAGATAGGCAAGTAGCCTCTACACTAGGCCTCATATCCCAGGTCCAGTTATACCCTGAGTCACAGTCAGTTGGAGTTAATGCAGGGACAGGCCCTAGTACAGGAACCTGTCACATGAGAGAGAGAGAGACGTGTTAAGACCCAGAGACTGTCGCGGCCTCATCACCAAGGTTTGGGATCAGACCTCTTCAAGCACAGCAGCAGCCAACCGGGTGGGATCGCCCTGGAAGGTACACCAGACGCATCCTCATCGTCGGATCCTTTGCAAAGTCTGTTGCAGGTCCGAGCGCTCGGCAGGTAACATCCATAAGTGCACCAACTATAAATCAGTACATAAGTGGCTGCGCAGTCACAGACACAGACACCTTACTTTGGGGTAAGGGTTGTGGTGTGGGGGAATTGGACACGGTGTGGGCACACGGTGAAGGGTCGCGTCCTGCGAGACGCGTTAGCTATTGTGTCTCCTAGAAGAGAGACACTTAATGTATGACATGCATGGTTATGGTTACCGGAAGTAAAGTCACTGTTTCTTTTATATGCTGTATACGTAGTATTATATTATAGTCCTGTGAGGAACCACTCCCGCTGTGCTGGGAGCCATCACAGATGGATGGCGCTGCACTTGGTAAGAGATTATCTGTACACGTACCTATCGCCCCAGGCTCTCCGTGGTGGAGGCTTAGGCCCTGCGAGCCAACAGGTTAGACAGCATTGGTAGCATACTGTATTCAAAAGGAAACAGGGCTAAATATATATATATATTCTTTTAAACGGCAGCTTGAACTGCAGCTTTAATGATCTCAAAGTCTAAAAGCAGCAGTCTGTGCTGCTCATGGTTTTTCTTCCTTTTTTAACATCTGTAAATCAGGGACCCTGATTTAAAAAAAAAAAAAACAATAATGAATTCCCCTTTTACCGGGATTCAGGGAGTCTCCAGAGGTCGGACGACCACTGATTAGTTCTGAAGGGCCCCTCGACTCAAGACAAAATTAATATTGGGTATTGAAAAGATAAACATGCATATCCCCAATTCAGTCAAATGAGCTTGTATTTAGTACCATTTACAATTGCAAATTATGAATTTCTAGGTTTGTTCGACATTCTGCCACCTTCAATGCACTGCATTTATTGGTTGCATGAAAAGCTGGCATGATATGAAATTCATGGTCATGAATGTGACAGTGAGGGGGTACCCAGGCCAATAATAAAAGGTATTATGCCTGGTTGGGTGCCACTGAGCCCTATTGGGGAATTGTGAAGTGCCAGCTTTGCAACCCAATGATGGCAGAAACACTGTAATTGTAATAAAATGTATGTGTGGTTCAGAACATCTCCCACCAAGGTATAAGGTAGCGAGAGTAATATAATTTCTAAGTTAAAAGTGTAGCAGTGTTTTCATCTGAACGCATAAAGGAAAAATGTTTTTAAAGTCTTGGCAGCATTGAAAGCGGCTTTTTGCTAACTTTGGCTAGGAAGCTCCTAGAGCGCTGAGATTTGCTGTGAGCGCCGGTCGGGTAAAACCATGAAAAGTCATATAGCACAATTTTTATACATTTATATAAAAATTGATGAATGAAAGTGCCCCTATTTTAATTGTTCCCACATATTAGGCACATATTGATTTTCATTTGAAACGCCAGAGACAGAGGAAACACTTAGTTTATAATCACTGTCGTTTAGAAATGCATGGCAGGAAATTCCTGAGAATGAGCGGAGCATCTCCAGCCCCGGACTTCTAAGACACCCCGCTGGCGTGCTGCCGGGATGTCTGAAAAAGTCCGGAGTTGAAAGGCTCCAACCTACTAAGGTGTGAAGTGGGGAGGGGTAGCCCAAGTACCCCCACCTTAGTGTAAAGTTCCGGGCAGATCGGCAAATGGCCGCCCAGCCCGAGTGTCGCCAGGTAATGAGGTTGAGCCTCCTATGCTAAACGGCAAAGGTGCGAGGTTCTCACATGCCCTTAGCAGAATGAGAAGCCACCTCTGCCAGGCTTGTAATGTATTGGCAACTCCGGGATAGGTGGGGAAAATTATTCCCACGGAGGGATATAGGCGTTTTAACCCTATAAGAATCCATGCAGCCCATCGGTTCTTCAGTTCCATCTACAGTTCTAAAAATTCTACAAGATTTCGTAACAAGCTTACGGATTTCGTAAGAATTAAAGTTCCAAGTACAAATACCATAGTGGCAGAACTAACCAAGCAGTCTCCCGTGACAATGAATCAGTACAGAAAATGTTTCCAAAACATGCCTCATTCACATCATTATTGCATGTCATAGTGAATTGCCAATGAGTACACAAAGTCCAATGTATACTAAAATGTTCTATGCCATAGGATATCTTCCGATGCCGGAAGACACCTTTCAGTTCATTGTAATAAATGGGCAGCAGGATGTTTTTGGCGCCGAAGGGTGTCTCACAGCATTTGGAACAAAACAATTTTGGTTAAAATTACAATATAAATGGGCGAAAAATAATCTCTAGTTAGGAGTGTGAAAAATAAAACATTAGGTTGTCTAAAAGTTTTTATTATACTGCACATAAGAAAGTTTCTATGACTCATGAAAAACCCTGTAAGGTCCAAAAGCTTTATACTGTAAACTATAAGCAAATAAAAATATGATTCCCCCCTCTCCCGCTTACATGAAGTAAATGCTTGTTTAGAACCAAAAATGTCTTCAGATTAACTGGATTGCAAAAGGGATTTACAAGTGAAATAAAAATTCAACTTTATTTCTCCTTTAAAAATGTAATCATATTACTGAACCTCAAAACATTTGTACAATGCAGAAAAACACACTAACAGTAATCAGAGAACAAAACATACCAGCTCAAACTTACAAACTTTTGATTGTATCTGTAGGTATATCTGAAACATGATGCACATACCTTTCCATGTGTTTCAGAATAGATTTACTTTTCTTGTTTAGTGGTGCAACATATTTGATTAGATTTCTGTGCATTTCTATGATTTAGTTCAGCCTTTCAATAACAAATAATAAAATAGTATATTATTTTTTTCTTATGAGAAATGAAATGTTGGGGCTGTGCATCGAGCTTAAATAAATAAAAACATTTTAACTTATCCCACATAGATGAATCAAGATAGTTTCTCAAATTCTGCTCTACGTACATACAGTAAGTGAGTGATATCTGATTACATACAATGGTACTTGTACTGTAATTTTTTTCTCCAGTAGGGCTTGAGGTGGCATAAACGCTGCAGGCTCCATGGAACATTTGCAAAGGAAGAACATTATCAGTTGCACATAAAATAATACATTACATTATTATTGCTTCTTTGGAACAGCAATTAAAAAAACCAAGAATGTTTCACAAAATAGTTTGCAATAACAATTAAAGTTGGCCAATGGAAATGTACAGTACAGTAGGGCCCCGCTTTACGGCGTTCCGCTCATACGGCATTTCCCAATGTATACCCATAAGCATTAGGTTCGGCACTTGTTCGTTTTTCCGGCGATTTCCAGCATGATGCGCTTAGCAGCTGAGTATCCGGCTGTCACAAAGCAACAGTTTTAGCGCATGCGCAACTCCTTGTCAGATGCCATTTGTCAGCGGAACAGTCGGTTTACAGCTCTGCATCTGTTTTCAAAGGTATAATACAGTACAGTAGGGCCCCGCTTTACGGCGATTTCCACTTTCCGGCGGAGGCCTGGAACGGAACCCGCCGTATGAGCGGGGCCCTACCAGTTTAAGTTCTTTCAAATCTAAGGCTATCTCACATTTTAATCTGGTCTGTAACTCTTTTATACGCCCATAATATATTTTCTTTAACTGTGCATGCAATGTCTTGTAGATAATGTATACCCTGTTCATTTATGTAACTGTACTTGTAACCATGTATTATTTGTTTTACTCTGTGCCCAGGACATACTTGAAAATGAGAGGTAACTCTCAATGTATTACTTCCTGGTAAAATATTTTATAAATAAATAAAAAGTATCTACAAACCATCATGAGAATTCACAAAAATGCATATTGTTTTAACCGCAAATTCTGCAACACAAAATATTTAGATTACCTCCAGTGCAAAGCAGCTGCTTCATTGATGTATTCAGCACAGCTTACTAATGCAACTTCACAAAGAAGGGGGGAAAAAAAAGAAAACATGTGTTAATGTATGAAGGGCAAAGCTTGTGGGGGAAAAAAAATCCCTAACGGTGCATTCAAAAACCTCTACAGGGATAATATTCTTCTGTTACAATTTAGTACAGGTCAGAACCTTAGAAATTAAAGGAACGGTTTAAGAGAGGATTTGGGACGTTTATCATTCTCATATTGTAAGAGAAACGCCTATGCTAGTGAATCAATCTACGTTTAATCTGAAAAAGAGCCCAAAAGAACAGGGGTAGGGGGGAGGGAGTAAGGAGTTCAACCAGAGGGCCCACTTGAGCAGAAAACTCAGCCCTAATCCAACCCCTAACGGTCAAAGGAGAATGATGGAACACTGGTCAGTGATCTTGCACAATTGTTCTTCAAATCACATAGCATAACTGAATGTACGAGTGTACACACGGTACCGGGCCCCTGCAAGGTTCCTATATGTTACTCCTGGTGTGCTTCTGCCGTGATGATTGGCAAGGGAGGAAAAAAAAAAAAAAGACGGCGCAGCACTGCGGAGGGAAATTGTAAGGAATGGAGGCAAACGATATAAAAAAAAATATTTAATATGCACAAAGTGGAGACATGAAGGTTAAAAAGTTCTGACGGGTTTCACACTGTACCTGGCGCTTTTTCCACTCCTTGATAAAGCGCCAGGTACGGCGTGAAACGTGCCAGAGGACTTTTTAACTTCCACGTGTCTGCTTTGTGTATATTAAATATAATAAAATTGTATCATTTGCCGCCAGCCCTTACAATTTTTCACCGCAGTGCTCTGCCATCTTTTTTTCTCCCTTGTTAATGCATATATTACGGCTACAGTAACAGACTTCAAATTTTATTAGGACAAGCAGCTTATTTTAAAGCAGCAATTAATCCAACTCAATATATTTTTGCACAGAATTCAAACCTAGGGGTCCTCCGGAGCTGAACCCCGCTATTTTTAGCTCACATGCAGATTTTCAAACCTGCTCTTCCCTCAAACAGAATGTTTAAACTTCAAAATTCCCAATAAAGTTGTATATTTGAGAACTGTCAGTAACGGTGGAAAGGCAAAATATTCTGAAAATTTATGATGTACAGCAAACAAAAATGTCACTCGTTTTACATTTGCATGTCTCAGATAGGTCAGCAGCCCTGTCTTTCCCCATTATTACTTAGTAAACAATGCTTTCACTGCAACCAGGGATTCTGTTAAATGACATGTAAATAAGCACATATGGCAAACTTTTGCATCCTATGCTCAAATCACCAGAAAGCCTGTCTTTCATTATATATCAATAATGAGATTAGACATAAATTACAAAGTAGACAGGATTATCCATTGACATTTAAAGTTGTGGTGCCACCTATTTCCACAATTTTTCTAAATGAAATGGCAGCTGACAGACCAGCAACCAGATCTTAGGCCATGAAACAAAAGCTAACAGTGTACGATATCCACTTTGTGGGTGCATCCTATTGGTAGGACAGACAAAAGCCTCGCTTATATTGTCAGTGACGGCACGCTGTTGTCGCTGAAATAATCAAATTGAGTTGACTTCCAGCGATCGCGACCAAGCAGTCGCTTCGCTCCTACTATAAGCAAACGCCACGGATTCAATACGTGTTTTGATGCAACGTCGCACCACCAGCACTATAAGCGCTGCCTTAAGGACAATTACTTTTACAATGTGACCACCAAGAGGGAATTAAGATAATTTACCCGAGACCCCAAACAAGTCTATAAGGGTTAACACTGGCTTTGAAAGTCACTGTCCTCTGTCACACTTTATTTATTCATTTTAAATTAAAAAAAAATACATTATAAGTAGATAAAATGCTACAGGAGTGGCCAACCTGTGGCCCTTCAGGGCTTTGTGCTATCACAACTCCACTTTTTTTTAGGATTGTTAAATTTCTTTTTTTTTTTTTTAACAATGCATAACCTGACAGCACTACACACACCAACACAGTCAGGTTAAGCTCTCGGTCAGTGCATACTGTACAGGTGATTTTTTTTCTCTCATTGTGGCCTCTTGACAGTCAATTCTGGCTCCATCTCCCAGTCAGGTTAACCACCCCATAAATAGTACAAAGGCAAATAAATTACTGCATGATTGGTTGTTTCACCACTATGTAGTAACATTACAGTACATAGTCATGTGCCACCCACATTTTCCTAAGTTATTACACATCCAAAGCAAGGAAATAAAACAGAATGTATTTATCTTACTTACCCATTAATAGAAAGTGGCCAATCTGAAGTTTGTAAAATTTAAAGGAAATGCAGGTGACTATGAAGCACAACACATGTAATATTATGAGCCCAACCAGCCATGGTTCTGTCCAGTCGATTGGCTAAAAAGAGAGAGAAGATACAACATAATGCAGCAATAAAACCTGCATGCCCTTATCGCTTAATCACACAAAACATGCCCCATTTGTTTACACACCGTGTACTACCACCAGTGTGTTGCTCGGCTTCCCTCTCTCATACACATCACGCCGGCTTGCATGAGATCTCCCCCCCCAGACATGAGCTCACTTA
Source organism: Ascaphus truei (assembly GCF_040206685.1). NCBI lineage: Eukaryota > Metazoa > Chordata > Amphibia > Anura > Ascaphidae > Ascaphus > Ascaphus truei. Next base: position 351,576,443 of record NC_134486.1, read on the forward strand.
ACCCGGCCACACGCACCAGCCTGGCACAGAGCGCTGCAGCCACACATCACACCCCGATCACCCCCCTTCACTCACTGCCCGCTCCAGCAGGGCCCACACACCCTGCTCCTGTTCCATCGGGTACACACAACACGGAAGCCGTAGTTAGGGGAGTGGCCGGTGCAAAGACGTGTCCAGGTAACGGGGCGGGGAGTCCGGGGAAAGAGGGCGGAGAGTCCTGGGAATGGGGCGGGGAATGATGGCGGAGGGTCTGCAAACAACCCTCCTCGCTGGAGACTCCTCCCCGTGCACAGCTCAACATTACGTGCTACTTCCTATAAGCGCCCAGCCTGACCCAGGGATGCTGGCTGGAAGCAGTCAGTGTGGTGGCATTATGATTGCTTACGGGTATATATGTACAGTATGCATGAAATAGTGGAGGAAAAGAACTTGCTCGACAGATAGACAATTTATATATAAAATGATAATCTGATGGATTGCCTGTTGACCACAGATCAGTAGTAAATGGAGTGCTTCCAAAAAATTAGGGGAGCTTGTCTCGTAGCCATAAAAATAAAAAGAACATTACATAGTGCAAAAATGTTATAAATAAACAATTTGTGCAGAAAGGGGCTCAAAAATGACTACTCACATTAAGGTAGTCAAATTCGGGCAGTCATCCAACTTAAGGGGTGGATGCACCCTGTGTATACAGCAGCCACCAGCCCCCAACCTCCAAGGAAAAAAGAAGAGACCATATAGTGCAGATGGTATTATATTAAAAACAGGGAATACAAAAATGAAGGCTTACACTTCATATCATCGAGGTAGGCAGTATAAAATTGTAGATAACGGGTGCTCAGCTGGTCGCGATCCTCTAGTTCCTCGCTCTCCTCTGCTCAACCGGAAACACTCGCTGGTGGCTGCTGTATACACAGGGTGCATCCACCCCTTAAGTTGGATGACTGCCCGAATTTGACTACCTTAAGGTGAGTAGTCATTTTTGAGCCCTTTTCTGCACAAATTATTTATAACATTGTTGCACTATGTAGTGTTCTTTTTATTTTTATGGCTACGAGACAAGCTCCCCTAATTTTTTGGAAGATCATCTGATGCAAGACGAGTGGAACAGTCTTTTTCAAGGGTTGTAGTTTGTTTCTAAGTCTTTTATTCACTATTTGGTTATTTTAACACTTTATTGTTATTTAAACACCATAATATTATCACTATTGTTTATTATTCACATATGTGTGGTTATATTGTGTACTTTACATTTAGGGTGTGTTAGAGCGCTATTGTTACTTTTTTCACTTAGTAAATGGAGTGCTACCTATTCAATAATACTATGTAACGGTGCCCCTCCCCCCATGTAACGGTGCCCCTCCCCCCCCAATCCCAGATAGTGGCCATTACAGGGTGTGTGGTGCATACCTGCTGGTAACGAGGCCTGAGTCGTCCGCGATGATTTTGGGACACAGGAACAGGCTTCTGGGGTCCAACCCCAGATAATACTTAGCAGTGCAGCACCTCCATCTGCCGTAGGCTCCAGGGATGTACAGAGATGATCTCCCACGGTAGAACTTGTAACTCTCCCCACCAGTATGATCACACACCAGCCTGGAAGTATATTGCAAACAAGAACGGTTTATTACTACAGTCTTTGCTGTAATACACAGCTAATCAGCAGTCTTCTGCCGGTTATAGTCTCTTTACTCTCGCAGCTATCACTGGAGATGGTCCCTGGACGTCAATAGAGGCCAAGGGCACCCGCAGCCGTCATAACTCTTCCCCACCTCCCTAGCGGAGGCAGAGATATAATCACACTCACTCCTCCCCGCAGGGAAGAGCACATGGGTAGACCCCAATCTCAGGCTCCCAGACGTGTGACCTTCCTTCCTCAGGGGGAAGGAACAACCTCCAAATTTAGTGCGGTCCTGCCCTTAAAGTACAGCCAGAAGGCGGGCACCCCATTGTTCCAGATACAACAGGATGTGCCACCCCCTGCTCAAGTGCAGTACCAAAGGTGAAGGGGAAAACCCCATCCAACTACTGGCAACCTGTAATTACCAGGGTTTACTGCCAGCCCATTGGGTAGAATAGTAGCCAGGGGGTACCCCGCTACACTCTCCCTTAAGTGGATTCCGAACGACCCCTCTTGGGTCCTAAATTTTCGGGTACCATCTCGGGTGAAACCAGAATAACAAAATAACATTTCACACGCACCCATTACTATGCAGGATATACATTTCAATGGGAAAAACAGCACGTCATGTATTCACTAACACATATAAAATGGCTGTAAATTTTAACGTATGTTCTTCCAACATGGAGAAACCCTCCTTCATTAATAGTGCTCAGGATCAGGCTTTCACACTAGCATGCCTAACTCGTCAGTGACTGTAATAGAGAACACCATTTTTAGATTTCTTTCCGAAATGTACTCTACTCTCTCCAAACACACTGACTGTCCAACCTTCCAAACTTGTACAAAATAGGCTATCCTCTCATGTATATTATGAAAGGTACTCCTGTTGTGTTCTAGTACGTAAGCTTTTACAGCCTCCACTAGCCATTGTTCCCTGTTAGCATAAATTTCTCTCATTATCGCTCAGGGACGTATGGATACTCAAACCCATGAGAGCTCCGATATTTCTGCAATATGTGCCGTTCAGCTCGGCTAATCTTAGTGAGCCGACGACCTTCAGCTCTACCTGGCAATACCCAGTACAAGGATTCTTGCATCGGGGGTACATAAGTGGCAGCAACATTACCTGTAGGCTTTATAAGAACCGCTAGAATGTGTACTTCTACTCTTCTCATTTCTTGTGCAGCTGCGTCAGGACTAAACACTCCTACCGCCCACCAATCACGCACTAGATCCTCGGTTTCGAGTAAGAACCTCGTGCGGTCCATAAAGGGTACATATCCCTGGAACCCAAACTGCCACCATGGATATGGACAAGCGGACTTTGTTACAGCCAACCCTGTATGTAAGGTAGTGTCAGTGGATGTGTAAATATCGGATGTTACAGACATTGCATAATGACTGAACCAACTATTTACACTGCAAATATCTACATCACTAAGCAATAACATTGCAATAACAGCAATAACATTGTCATCAGCAATAACATTGTCATCAGTCAGTATCTTATTCCCATAAGACCAGTCCTTCCAGTCTGCAGAGGGAACATGAGTCTTAGAGGCCCGCAGGCTCCTCTTTTTGGATTAATGTTCTCTCGCGGCTCTATTAGCTTCACTAGGCGGTAACCCACCCTCGGACAATTGGGCAGACAGGGTTCCCTGGTCGGCAGAGCGGGCAAGAGTCCTGAAGACCAGCTGTACTGGTTGAGGGCAAAGGGCCTTTGAATGTGTCCAAGTCCTGAACAATTACATCCCTACAACCCGACACTAAAGTAATACTTGGTATCGGCTGAGCAGCAATGGGTTTTGGCTTTGGTGTGGACTTGTGCAAATAGTCCCGGTACTGAGCCAAACACGCAGGGGTAGGCACATCCGAACACACCGGAGGTGAATCATCTTTTTGGTCACTTTCAGGCAAGCCCTGCGTTCACACCTAGAGCGAATGAATGCTAGTGGGGTAACAGAAAAGATGACAGCAGTACTCACCGGAGCTGGTATCGAGGGCTTTTCATCCATCCCAGCGATTGCTATTCACAAGATATCCTCTCCGGCACATGACACAGGATCCTCGCTCTTGTCCAGATCCTTCACCGGAAGAGCGTCAACATCCGGTCATTGTGTAGAGGTTGGATCTTTGTCAACATCCGCCACGGGTACATCGGCACCGGAAGATACCTCTATCGGTACAGGAGACGTGCTGACTAGGCCTTGGTTCACTTCCATGATCGGTAGGCTCATCCGCCACTCAGGTCTCACGGTCGCAGTCATCAGTATGGGACTCAGATCTCGTACGGAGTCGCTGGCACCATTCGGGTCGTCTCTAGTCTCGGCTGGCATAATCATCAGTGGCCAAAACACAACCGATCGGCGGCTACTGGTGCAGGAGGAGGGAAGGGATACATCCGGAGGGGATAGGCACCGGATCATTTCCGCGTCCACAGTGGCTATTGGCAAGGCCTCTCCAGGCTACTGTGAATCTGGAAACAGCGGTGCCTCCTCACCCCTTACCCGACATCTCGTAGGCTGGTTCCGGCTCATCGACCCTTTCTGGTTCCTCTGCGGGACCATCTCAACCAGAGCAGCAGCTATCGGGTTACTCAAATCCCCTTGGGCCTCAGGCAGGGCACACGGACCCTCCAAAGCCTCCATGGTTGAGGTAGCTTTCTCTTGTATGTCTTTATTTACATAGCTAAGGTGATAGGGGAGCCCCTGCTGCTGCCTCAATAAAGATGAACGGTGAACGGTGCTCTGGGTATACACTGAATAGGTAGAGAAGAACCCAGTGTAGCACTCAAGTTCACCCTCTGGTGATAAGTATATGATTTAAAACATAAACTTTATTCAATAAAACACATATATAAAATAATGGGTATTAAAACGACATACTAGAGGTCAATAAATCATGGTACTGACAGCCGTATAGGCTCAGGATCAAGGTAGTTTGTGTGTCCTATATGTGTCAAGTATCACACAGGAAACTGAACAGAGATCCTAGTATGGACCCCTGTTAAAGGTGAATATAGTAGGGTGTGCTCGCTTAAGTACTATAGCTACAGGTCACATACTGTACGGCAAAGTTTGCATAAACCATTAATGAAAGGTGGTGTGACTGGTAGTGACTGACGCACATATAAAACAAATGTAATGTGCATCAGTAGATCTAAGTATGTAGTCAGCTAAATCCTACTCAGTCTAATTGGTTGTGTGCTCGGTGCTGTATAGAGCTGACCTCAGGTAACCTCCTGAGGTCCACAGTATAGGTATGTAATGGCCTATAGTAACCTCAGTGGCAATGTCAGAGATAATGCTCTTTACACACTGTGATGTCAATAGTGGTAGTAGGCACCCTTATCAAGTAAACATAGCACATGGACGAACACTGCATATGAAGAGGAGGTGGCTGCGTAATAGAGAGAAGTAGCCTATGGTAGCTGTTAACAATATACTCTAGCTCATAACACAAGGAACTTCACTCAGTACTTCAATAGAGAGCACTATCCCTATCAATATTCGATAAAACTAGGCTCTGAGTGTCCATCGGGGCACTTGAAGCCTATATATCAGCGCGGGCAGGATACCGCATCAACTCGCGGTGTGAGACATGATCGCGGGAACAGTAACAATCCTGCGCATGCACGTGTGGGAACAGAGCCGACGCGCGCGTTTCGCGAGAGGCTTTCTCAAGATGAAATGTTGGATTTTGAAAGGCCCTTTAGGGGTCTGTTTAGGAGAAACAGCCACAGGTCTGGGGGAATAGTGAGATCAAATATTCTCTGGATCCAATTTCTGATCTTTTCCCATATCGGGAATATCCGCGGGCAGGACCACAGCATATGTAACAGGTCAGCTGTTCCTCCGCATTGTTTAGGGCACAATGGAGAGGACCCTGGTATGAACTTAGATAATTTGAGTGGGGTGAGGTACCATCTCATAAGAACTTTATATGCGTTCTCCTTCAGTGTGATGCACATCAAGCTTTTTGCGGCTCCTAAAAATATAGTATTCCATTCTTCGTCCTCCAAGGTCTCCCCAAGGTCTCTCTCCCATTGTACGGAATGATGGCATTTGTTGCCTGGAAGTTGCAGGCTCAATTACCTCTCCGTATATCGTAGATATGAGTCCCTTTGTGTCGGTTTCTGCCCGACAGAGCTTTTCGAAATTCGTCAATGGGGGGCATGGGGCGAATTTATTATAAAATGCTCTGATCTGAAGGTATTTGTAGAATTCAGCATGGGGGATATCTTTTTCTAATCTGAGATGGTCAAATGATTTAATTTTTACATCATAGCCCTCCAGATCTTTGAGTCTATTATATCCTTTGTATCTCCAGATTGAGTGATTGTGACCAATAAAACCCGGCGCAAAATTAGGATTATTCCAAATAGGTGACATCAGCGAACTTGCTGAAGTGAGTGAGTTTTTCAGTCTTGATACTTCCCAGACAGATAAAGAGTTAGCCATTAAGGTAAGTGGAAACAAAACGTCTTTCCTTGATGACTTAGGTAGCCAAATCAGATTATTAAGCTCTAATGGGGAGCAAGCAGCACTTTCTAGCTCCACCCATCTTTTTAATTTAGGGTTGGAATGCCATTGTATGATCTGGCTTAATTGAGCCGCTTTAAAATATGACAACAGGCAGGGTACCGCTAAGCCCCCTGCTAAGGTAGGTCTCTTCATATTTAATTTATTTACTCTCGGTTTTTTACCTCCCCAGATAAAGTTGGATATTTCAGACTGAAGTGAGAGTATATCCTTCAGTTTGAGTGGCACAGGTATTGTCTGGAAGAGGTATAGGATACGGGGAAGTAAATTCATCTTCACGCTGTGTATCCTTACTATCCAAGAAATCTTCTTTGAAGACCATCTGATTAGGTCTTGTTTTAGAGTCCGGATTAGTTTTGGATAATTTGCCTTATAGATGTGTTTTGCATCTTTGGTGATATGGATCCCCAAATATTTGATTGAATTCTTTTGCCAGTTAAAATTAAAATTCAATTTCAGTAGTTTCTCTATATGTCCAGGGAGATTGATATTCAGAGCCCCAGATTTGGATTGGTTTATCTTAAACCCAGAGACCTTAGAGAATTTGTCTAAAAGGTCAAACAGATTAGGTAATGATGTGAGGGGTTTTGAAATGATTAATAGGATATCATCTGCATACAGGGCTGCTTTGTGTGATTGGGAGTATGCGTTTAACCCTGAGATATCCGGATTTTCTCGAATACGTGCCACCAGGGGTTCAATACATAGGGCAAACAGGAGGGGGGATAAGGAGCACCCCTGTCTTGTGCCACTTTGGATAGGGAAAGGGTCCGAGGGGAAGCCCTGATGTATGACTCTGGCAGATGGGCCTGAGTACAGCGACATAATCGCTCCACTCACCCGATTTCCGAAGCCAAATGCCGCGAGCGTCTCCCGTAAGTATGGCCAGTCTATCCTATCAAAAGCTTTTTCCGCATCCAGACTTAATAACATGCTTTTTGTGTTATTTTTGTTTGCCAATTCCAACAGATCAATAAATAGTCGGGTGTTATCCGCTGCCTGCCTCCCCTTAACAAAACCAACTTGATCTGGATGTATTAGTCTGGGTAGATTTAGACTCAATCTATTGGCCAGTAATTTGGCATATATTTTTATATCGGTATTGATTAGAGAAATTGGTCTATAGCTTTTACAATTGAGCGGATCCTTGCCAGGTTTATGTATTAGTGATATAGACGCCCGTAGCATATCCTCGGGAATAGGGGCTCCTGCTAAGATAGCATTAAACATATGGAGCAACCGTGGGGCGAGTGATTCGGAGAACTTCTTGTAGTACAACCCCGAAGAGCCATCAGGACCTGGTGCTTTTAATGGTTTCAGTTCCTTGATGGCTTGTGACACTTCTTCCAATGTGAAGTCAGCGCCCATAGCTTCTCTGTCAAGCTCTGTCAATCTCTCCAGTTTTGAGCTGGCCAAGAAATCTCTCAGTGCTCTGCTCGTGTTATTATTGTGTGCCACTTTCTTTCCATCGTATAGGGAACCATAGAATGAACCGAATTCTTCTACTTTTTTTTAGGGTTGGCCGTGGGTATACCTGATTTTAAGCGTATAGCTTGGATATTAAACTTAGATTGCCTATCCTTTAGTGCTCGAGCTAGCATCATATCCGGCCTGTTAGCTTTTTCATAAAACTTCCTCTTTGACCAACATAAGGAATTATCTGCTCGGGAAGTCAATAACATATTTAATTCAATTTTTGTGTCTTTCAGTTCCCGTGCTGTGATTGGGTCTGGGTTGGTTTTATGGTTTGATAGCAGGGAATGTAATTTGGATTGGAGCGTCCGAATTTTGGAATCTCTGACTCGTTTTCTTTTGGCAGTAATACTGATTATTATGCCCCGTAAAGTTGCTTTATGAGCCTCCCAGAGGACCGTATGGGATTCCACAGAGCCTGTGTTTATCTCAAAAAATTGAGTTATTTCCTGATCTACTGTAGTACAAATTTCGGGTATTTTAAGAATAGATTCGTTGAGTTTCCAATTTGCGCCTGGTCGATTGGTCAGAATATTGTTGCACCTGAGCTCGATTAGTGCATGGTCAGACCATGAAATATCATGGATCATTGTATTAGTGACCTTCGGAACCAGGTGGCACGAAACGAAGAGATAATCGATTCTACTGTATGAGGTATGTGGGTGGGAATAGATGGTGTAGTCCCTAGACGTTGGATGGAGCTCCCTCCATATATCTACTAATTGAATATCTTTCAAGGCACTGCGTAGGGTGTCTTGAGCTCTTTTATTATCAAAGTCGCCTCCCCCTGACCTGTCCATGGAAGATTGCATCGTAATATTGAAATCTCCTCCTATTATGATATATCCTTTAACTACTGAATTTAACAAGCGGAAGAATCTGTCAAAAAAAGATGCCTCTTGTACACAGGGAGCATACAGGGAGGCCAATGTGATGGGCTGCTCGTGAATTGTTCATGTGAGGATGAGATAGCGACCTTCTGCGTCTTTTTTAAGTGTCTGGGCTACAAAGGGGATGGTATTATTAAATAAAATGGCCACTCCTCTTTTCTTGACATGCCGAAGCCGTGTAAAATTAAGTGAAGCCTTTATCTAGAAACCCAGGTGAGTTATTCTTACTGAAGTGCGTCTCCTGCAAGAACAACACCTCCGCTTTTTTCCTCTTATAATCTGTGAAAGCGAGCTTTCTTTTGATCGGGCTATTGAAGCCCTTTACATTATGTGAAATACATGTGAGAGCCATTTTTCATGTGTAAGAGAAAATATGTATAGTGAACAATGTACTTATTCTTGATGTTATTCCTGAAGTTTCTTTCAGCTATATTCATACCTGCTATGCCAGCTTGATACGGTGGACGGAAACCATGCATCCTAGGGAGGGAAGGGTGAGGGAAAGGACGGGGATAGGTAGACAATACATGGAAAGCAACGAGGGGACTGAAACAGGAAAGGGTGGGGAGGGAAAATAAAAGGTGAGAAAAAAAAAAATAATAAAAAAGAGAAACACAAAATACAAGAGCGTATCTCGGGAACCCCAGAGAGTAGCTCCTGTGCCCAGAGGGTGGGACGTCTGGCTCCAACTTAATGATGGGCCAGTCTCCTACAGTGGAGGTCGACCACCCTGGGTCTTGGGAACGGTCCTTCAGAACTGAGGACCGAAAAAGGGGACACATGCACGAAGGAGAGTAGCTCCCCCGGCATTATACTCATATTGTACAACTTGTAAAACTTGTAAAACTGGTATCACTTATATATAACTCATATATAACTTATATGTCTTGTCTAACTTATCAAACTAACTTATCAACCTTGTCAAACCCGTCAATGTTCCATACTTGTCCAACCTGTGAACTTTATTATTTGTCAAACCCGTCAGCTTTCAAATTTGTCTAGTCCGTCCACTGTCATATAGTATGTAATTTATATAACTTGTCACTTGGACAACCGTGACTGAATATATGCCTGTAATAACAATATGATAACTCTCAGTCCCCTTTACCATTGAGCTATGGCGAAACCAATATCAGAGATAGTAACTACCCTAGTAGTGCTACCTATAACCATGGTAAAGGGGTAATCTGGGGTCGAGTAATTTTGGGTATATTATATTCATACCCGTAAAACATATTATATGCCTATTGAATCCTTTGTATCTCTCTCCCTTGACCTTTCGGAGTGATCCAACTTATTATGGGGTAGGATATAATGTTTCTACTCGGTATAATGTATGAACATCCCCTAGAGCTGGAGCATCTTGTTGTCCTAGATTAACTAACCATTCTATCAACTATATAGCCCACTATACAGACCAACAATATATGTATATATATCTCTGTGTCATCTATACAACATAAATCTTATGGAGTCAATATGACTTATATATATAACTATATGACTAAAATATACATATACATATACAAATGGCAGATAACATGGATCACGGATACATATAGTCGCTACCGAAGATATGTAACCTATATGTACACATACATATACACATACATACATATATACATATATATATACACATACACATACATAAATACACCCGTACATACATATATACATACACACATACACATACGTACACACATATACATACATACATACATACACCCGTACATACACACATACATACACACATAACCATAGTCCTAAAAATATGTATAACCACCTATATAACATTTATAATAACATATATAGCATATACATCAGCAATATGCCCTTACTTGTATATACTGCATTATATATCTACAACTATTATACAACTATTATATATCATACTTATAATATGACATCTGTGTTTAATACCTGTAACCCATCCCAGGAATGTATATATTATAATTAATATATTATAATTAATTATATTATTAACCATATTAATTAATTATATTATAGTCATATCATTTTATGTTCATGCTATAACCATATATTGCTGAATATAGTAATATTTATTATAATGGTTTTTTTTTTGGGGGGGGGTTATTAAGTAGGAGGCATAGTTTGATAGGTGTTTGGAAAAAGGAGCGGGCAGGGGGAACTCTTTATTTGATGTGGCATCTTGTAAATAACTATGTATATAACTATGTGACCTAAGCAAAGCATTTTGGACTACTGTGGGTTTTGTGTTGAACTTCTAGATTGTCTAGGGCGGTCGGAAGGGGATTCCCCAGTTTCAGCACTTCTCCGACCCCCTCGCGACCATCCCGGACAACCCCCGACCTCCATCTTGGGTCCTGACGTGTTCATAGTCTACGTCATCCGGGGGCGTCCGAGATCCCGCGAGAAGAGAGCGCCCGGCGATGACGTCATCTCCCAAAGCGTGCGAAAACCATTCTGTTTCCTGCGCTAGACCAGGAAGGAGCCTGGCAAGATGGCTGCAGTGCTAAAGTTTGGTGCGTGTCAGCTCCAAGCGGGAAACGATTTCCTTCATCCAGGGGACATCCAGGTAAGACTGGTCTTTGTCGGGGGGTCATCATCGCGGCACTCCGGCTCCTCTAGTGTAGGACGGGGGTTTGAGAGTGCGGGATCTTATGTGGTAGTGCAAGCAGAGCTGGTTATTCTTTATCAGGTCCAGGTGTCGTCACAGCTGCGCCATCTTTGGTGGGTTTTCTGGTGCCAGAGGTGCCAGCACGACTCCAGCTGGGTGTTGGAATGCTGGAGCGGGACGGAGAAATATGGGGTGGATTATGGGATGCCCCGGTGAGTCCAAGTTTGGCTAAAAATCCCTCTCCTTCTTCAGGGCTCCGGAGAGTGTGTGCTACTCCGTTTTTAATGGATAGGAGGGCGCAGGGAAACAACCACCTATACCCCGTGTTGTTATCCCTGAGAACCTTGGTGATGTGTGTTAAGGCTTTCCGTTTGGCCAAGGTGGCCGGTGCCAGATCTTGAAATATTTGCATTTTAACTCCGTCGAAAGCTAGGGAGTTATCCTCTCTGGCAAGCCTGCAAACCTACTCTTTAGTACGAAAATGGTGAAAGCGAGCCACAATGTCTCTTGGGGGGTCAACTTTCTGAGGTTTGCCACGGAGGGCTCTATGGCACCTGTCCAGTTTGATTTCAGACTCTGGTTTATCAGGGAAAATATGTTCCAGCCAGCTATTTGTGAAATCCTCAGGGTCGAGGACACTTTCTGGGACACCCGTCAGCCTTATATTGCACCTTCTGTCACGATTCTCTGCGTCCTCCACTTTATCTTCCAGAAATTTGATTCTGTCATTCATTGTGGAGACTTGATCTTGTGTCTGTGCAATGGTGGCTGTAGTTTCATCAGCGTTTCTCTGCAGGGTGTCAGTTCTCTCCCTGAGTGCATCACCTCCTTCCTAAGAGCCCACAAGTCAGTCTTAAAGAATTTTTGCATCTAGGCGCAAAATTCTTTCAGGTCCTTGCGTCGGACCATCTTCTCGTCCCTAATGTACTGTTTCAAAGACGTTTTACTATTCGCCAGGGAACGTTTGACCAGGGGGAAGAAGAGGATGTCGGTACAGGACTGTCGCAGGCTGCTCCATAGCCTGCTCAAGGACTATTCCATCTTTGATGGTCCTGAGGAGGAGGACTAAACACCCCCCTCCCCACCCTCCCTACTCCCCCGCCCCAAAAGTTTTTCTGTGCAATAAAGTTAGAGATAATGTTTGTATGATATGTCATGTCTGTGATGCGGTGCATATGTATAAATGCACTGCACCGCCGTGTTCGTCACAGTTTTTTTTACTTTTGGGGAAACCATTAAAAAAAATGTATGCGAGTTGTGTGGGATATGCATTGCGCCGTTGTTTACGTCGCGGTTTTTTTTTTCGTTTGGAAAATGATTTATGTACTGTTATAATCTTGTAGTAAAGATTCGCTGCATAATAAAAGAATTTTCAAAACAAAATCTCCTCGTCCCTGTCGTCCTCCTGAGAGGGATCACTGTCGGGGTCCATGTTAGCAAGTTGAGCGGGAAGCTTCGGTTTCTCCGCTCGTATCTCCGCTTTCTTTCTAAAATATGTAGTGACAGGCTGACTTTTAGCTCGGGCCACTCTGCCTGCTGGCATCCTCGGGTGTTTATAGGTTTTTCTCTGTGGTTTATATAGCTAGATCGCGGGATCTGTTGCTGTAAATAGCTTTATTAATGCCGGTGGGAGCGGAGCTCAAAGATCAAGGCTCCATCTTCCTCACCGTCGCGCATGCATCCCAGTACGTCGTTTTAATACCCATTATTTTATATGTGTTGTATTTAATAAAGTTTATGTTTTAAATCATACACTTATCACCAGAGGGTGAACTTGAGTGCTACACTGGGTTCTTCTCTACTTTATTTATATAGCACTGTGGCAGGACGGCCTGTAGCCGAGGTCAGGGAACAGTCCACACGTATAGTTTCAGGATAAATAAAAACGTTCAGTGGCTTTATTTCTCCACAGTAACATAACATGCGGGTACACTGTCCCTTTAACAAAATAAATCCTGCTCCACTTTGGGAGAAAAACTGACTAATAACACAGCAGACCTATCTAGCAGGCTGGCTGGCTAAACCAGAACCAAACCATAAGGGTACTTTAAGCAGTCAGTAAACAAATGAATAATCCTTACTTTAGTTGAAGTAGTCTTTGGTGAAATCCCTCTGGCTAAGGGCTCACGCAGCAGTGTGCTTCTCTCTCTCTCTCTCTCTCTCTCTCTCTCTCTCTCTCTCTCTCTCTCTCTCTCTCTCTCTGGCAGCTACTGCCAGTCACATGATCCTTTATCTACCTGGCTGGCTCTCAGGTGTCAGCTAAAGAGTTCTGATTTCCTAACTTCCACCTGAGTTAACCCTTATGAGTGCTGGATGAAGCACTCAGACATATGTCTCCCAGGCGTAACTGATAGGAGTTGACTTCACTCTGTCACAAGCACCATTAATGTACATAGCGCTTCACAGTAGTAATGCACGTGGTAATCAAATAAATAACAGATAATATAAATAACAGATCATGGGAATAAGTGATTCAGACATAAAAGTAACATTAAGGAAGAGGAGATCCTGCTCCGAGGAGCTTACAATCTAATTGGTAGGTAGGGAGAATGTACAGAGACAGTAGGACGGAGTTCTGGTAAGTGTGTCTGCAGGAGGGCCAAGCTTTATGTATCATGTGTCCAGTATTATCCACAGTGCTATTCATATGCTTCTTTAAGCAAGTGTGTCTTAAGGTGGGTCTTAAAGGTGAATAGAGTGAGTGCTAGTCGGGTATTGAGGGGAAGGGCATTCCAGAGGTGCGGGGCAGTCAGTGAAAAAGGTTTAAGGTTGGAGAGGGCTTTAGATGCAAAGCGGGTAGAAAGAAGACGGGGTCAGTCGCATCCTTCTCTGCGAATTCCGTAGGCCTCGTAACGTAGGCCTTAGGAACAGTTCTCCGCAGTGGGCACATTGGGTTCCCCAGGCTAGTTCGCCACTTGGGAAATCACATTTAGGACTGAGGCATCGCACGTACCTCTTCCCTTCCACAGTGACCACCAAGAGTCCTCCTGGTAGTCGGTAATGAGTAAACTCGATGTCGCTGGACATACTCAGTATTTGCTGAACACAAGGGCACAAGAGCAAAGGGTATCTCGATCCTTTCATTCGCCAGGCTTCGAAGAACTGAGGGTGCGGTCCGCTGCATCCGGTACCTCCCTTATTCTCCAAAGTCTTCAGGCATTGGTTGTCAACGTGTCCCCTTCCTCTGGTGGAGATTAGTCTGGCTACCGGCTAGTAGTACTCTGGGCTTCTTCCCTATGCAGTACCCTTATGCCGCCCTTTTTGGCTGCCGGTATCGCAGACCTTCACCTCAGTGGCTCCTAGGACTTCCATGTACACCCCCTTCTAGGTATCTCGACTACCTGCCTCATGGCGACTTAAAACAGCAATAGGCTTCGTGTCTCCAGACCATTCACCCAATAGAGCCGTCTAGGTCATCTTTGCAAGGTTTCTGCTCCTCCTTACTACACCCATCTTCCCTCCTTCATTCAGTACTTGCTCTGGAAGCGTACCTTATTACTTCCAGCTTTGTTTTGCTGTAAGCCTGTCCTGTTACAGATCTCAGCAGCGCCTCCAAATTTAACGGTGTCCCCCACAATCACAAATAGGGGCCATTACAGGGTGTGTGTGGTGCATACCTACTGGTAACAAGAGGGCTGAGTCGTCCGCGATGACTTTGGGGTGCATACCATAGCAGTGTAGGGCATACCATAGCAGACTTCTGGGGTGCATACCATAGCAGTGTAGGGCCTCCATCTGCCATAGGCTCCAGGAATATGGAGGTGATCTCCCACGGTAGAACTTGTACTCTCCCCCCGTTAGATCACACACCAGGCCGGAGGTATATTGCAAACAGGAACGGTTTATTACTACAGTCTTTGCAACACACAGCTACTCAGCAGTCTTCTGCCGGTTACAGCCTATTTACTCCCATCTATCACTGGAGATGGTCCCTGGACCATCACTACAGGCCAAGGGCACCCGCAGCCGTCCTAATTCTTCCCCACCTCCCTAGTCCTTCCCGTCCTAACTCTTCCCCATACTCAGTCCTTCCCGCAGGGAAGAGCACATGGTAAGCCCCAATTTCAGGCTCCCAGACGTGTGACCTTCCTTCCTCAGGGGGGAGGAACAACCTCCAAATTTAGTGCAGTCCTGCCCTTTAAGTACAGCCAGAAGGCGGGCACCCCGTTGTCCCAGCTACAACAGGATGTGCCACACCCTGCTGTCACTCAAGTACAGTACCAAAGGTGAAGGGGAAAACCCCACCCAACTACTGGCAACCTGTAATTACCAGGGTTTACTGCCAGCCCATTGGGTAGAATTGTAGCCAGGGGGTACCCCGCTACACTCAATATAGCAAAGACACTGGGGAGAAGTTTGTAGCCTCTGTTCCCCTGTACCTGGGAAAGAACTACCAATTCTGCTGTTACCTGTCTGGCAACCAGGGGGCGTGAGCCTCCGCCACTTGGAGCCTGGGGTGATTCTGGTTCTTCTCAGTGCAGCGCCTCTACCTGCAAGGGATCCCAACGTGGTGGGATAGACCCCTTACAGGATCAATACCAATAACACACACACTCGGGTATATAATCACAACTTTTACTGAACACGATATAACAGTACCCTGCACCCCACAGTATGATAGGCCCAACCCAATACCACCAATTAATAGGGGGGCAATCTACATAGGGGGCTTGGCACCAATACCCTGATGTCCGGTTCCCCCAATGTCAGACCTACCCAAAAGTGTAGGAGATAGCGCTATTCCGGGAGGTGTTGGTGCACTTAGTTGGGTACCTGCCCGGGCTGCAGCACCCGGGTAATGCCATGAACAAAGGGATCCGTCTGAACCAACTTTTTCATGATGGCGTCCGCCTCCACGTGGGGTGAATTCCGGCATGGATAATATCACCAGAGTCTCTTGCAACTGAGATGGTCTGGTCCAAGACCACAGGCCGCAGTCACCGCGTAGCATCTCACCGATGCTGTACCTGACTATAAGCAGTTAATGGGGAAAAGGTCCCTAACTACTGCACCGACACACTTTATTCGAGCAAATACCCAGTATGTACCTGGCAGATACCTGGAATGCGCCGCTCCTCACCTCTGACAAGCCCCATTGCGTTTGCCTTCCCAGCCTGGGTTCATGCCTGGCTGACGGGCGGCTGATCTGTTAAATGATAATGATTAGGATTTAATAGGCTGCAATGCTTCGCGTGTCTACCAGATGGCATAAATTCATGAATTGTAATGCAGTATATATATATATATACTGTGCAGTATTGCAGCCAGTGGGAATAAAATGCTTCAATCCCTGCCTGGAAAATAACCCAATGCACTCGGGCAGAAACCAGTCACAAACCTCAATACACCCGGGTATACCCGAATTCGTGGGACTAGCCGAGCTCGAATAAAGTGTGTCGCCAGTGTATGGGCTTTCCCTGTAGCAGCTACAACCTACTGTGAGTTGTGGCCTAGCCTGGGCCTAAGGGTGTAGATCAGGCCTAGTCTAGGGAACCACTTCTCCCTGGACACTACCTTGTTCGTTGAGGTCCCTCTACCGACTGTCATGGTTCCCCTGAGCGCACCAAATGTATCCATCTGTTACAGGGGTATTCCGGGAGCCTTATTGGCTGCTGTGGGCCATGGGTCCCTACTCCTAGAGGTTCATGGAAGTTGTAGTTCCCCTGCTGAGCTTTTGGTGTAATGGCCACCGCTACAGGGCCTCCTGCACATTCTCGTGGTGTAGCAAGATGGTCGCCGCGCTACTGAGAGTATGCATGTGCATGTGCCAAGTGTGCATGTGCCAAGTATAATGCGCATGCGCAGCATATGCATGACATACGTGCACACGCGCGTGTCCATTCAAGATGGCAGCACTCTCGGTGCACCTCCGGCGACCGGATCGCCAGCCCGCCCGCAGCCACGCACTTTGCACCTCCCTGGCTCTCTGTATAGCCGTCCCCCTCGTGCAGCCCAGAGGTAAGAGGGGGACCTGGCTACACATTAATGAGATTATCTAGTAAGAAATGCAATTATTGGAGCTCAGCCCATGGCTATATAAAATGTTGCATTTATTTACATACTTATAAATTGGAGGCTAACATATTAAACTAACATTGAAGTGAAAGTAATGGAGGCCTGCAATTTGCAGTGATGGGATCAAGAGTATATACCCAGATTACGTGTACCTAGAATAAGAACAGCGTGCATGTGATTCTAGTCCTATTACCCCTAGTCACAGATCTCAGTCCCCATGTAAAATGAATAATTGCAAGTGTAGCCCAGTCCCCTTACCTCCCAGTCCGGAACATGTGAAGGGGGAGGTGGGGGGGGGCTTGCCGGGAGCTGCCCGGGTGCCGCCAGCACTGCGGGCGGACCCGGATAGTAGCAGGGAACCCGGCGGTATAGGTAGCGTGGCTAGCAGGTTGCCAGAGCTCCGCAGCGGATGCTGGTGCAGGACGTTGCCACCCTGTTTCTTTGCGCATGCGCAATGGAGCAGGGGCGCATGCGCAGTGCAGAGCAGCAGTGCGGCAGCCATTAGACAGGCTCCACATGGGACTTCAAGTCCCAGCAGCCCCAGGGGCTGTAGACCACGTGGGGCCTGATAGCCATTCGGGCGCCCAGATTCCCAGAGAGCAAAGGAGATACATTTGGTGCGCTGGGTACCACACTTCAGTCGGAGCAGGGATACAGGAAGAGAAGGTTGAGGCCATGGAGCAGTGCGCCGCTGGACTAGGCCAGATCTCCCCTAGGTCCCAGCTAGGCCCTGATTCCTCACAGGTTGTGGCTGCTGCAGGTTAGGCCCATAGATAGGGACGTTTCCCCCACTAGCTGCATAGAGAGTGTCAGTACACCAGTGATAGACGCCAAGTGGGGTGTCAGACCCCGGCCTATGTATTAGAGACTCTGACAGTGAGATCCTCCAGCTGGAGGCTGGAGTCTACCCGGTAGACCGGATACGGAGGAGAAGGTTCTTAGAGGACTCACGTCGTGGGATCAGACGGATCCTTGTGTTTATTCAGCAGTAACTGGGTACAGGAGTGCCCAGGGAGGTAACGTGCACCAACGGTCTACAGGGGTAGCGCTACTCCCTACACTTGGGTGGGGACTGACTTTGGGGAAGGACACCAGGGATATTGGTGCCACCACACCCTAAATACTGTGGGGATATTCCCCTGTGTTATTATTGTGTATACTGTATGGTACAATTATTTAGTAGAGTGGAATGTTCAGTGTTAATACTCCTTTTATATACCCTGAGTGTGTATTTACTACTGTATTGGTTCCTGTGAGGGATTATCCTACTGCCCTAGGATCCCTCTCACAGCACGCATAGTCCCTTAGTCACGGGGAAAGGGGGCTACACAAGCAAATCGATGCTTAGGGGGGTTAGCGGCTCATAGAGTGGACGGTGTGACGGTGCTCATCTCCAATCAGGAAGTTGACCCGCTGGGCTGAGGTAGGGATGGAAATTAACAGACAGAAGCCTAGGGACAGAGTCCTGTTAGATCAGGCCTGCACAACATACGGCCCGCCAGGCCTGCCCAACAGTGAGAAGGGCCGAACTGCTCTAAGGAAAAAAAAATTGGGCCGCAAGGGTTAAATCATCATCATCATCATCATCATCATCATCAATGAGCTCCGGCAGGGAACAACGCGTTTCGCTGTTTAGCTTCGTCAGGTTCCCTCGAAGGAACCTGACGAAGCTTAACAGCGAAACGCGTTGTTCCCTGCCGGAGCTCATTAAGAGAAGGACCCAGGCAGCCACCGGACATCCGGTCTAGATCCTCCCTCCCGGTCTCGCTGTCAGACGCGTTAGCGGGAGTACAAGCGGAAGAAGAGGGTCTGACGGATAGCCTCACGGCTGATGCTGGGCAGTTTTATCTGCGTGTGAGTGAATTTACTGTTTTTACCATTGCCATTCTGTTATTAATAAACTTTATTATCGTCTAACCCAGGCTTTGCCCATCTTTTGGTTTATGGACATCTGGGAGAGGAGCCACACGTATATTAAACCATTTGGGACAGAATACTAAGACTCATCTACTTCATTGGGGATTGATGACAACAGCCACTGAGGGAAGGGGCTCACACATGGCCGTGTGAGTTATTTATTATTATTCTGCTGACTTTTGGGGGTCTCACTCACCCACTACATTCTTCTCTGAGGGCGAAGTCTCACACAAGCCCGTGTGAGTCGTTTGAAACTTTTGCTTTATGTTTCATTATTGTTTATTTTGGTGTTATTTTTAACCCATTCACCCCTTTTTTCCCCCTTCGCCCCCTCCCCCCTCCTTGCATATACAACGTATTCATGCACTAATATTGTGTATTGTATTATCTTTTATTATTTTATGAGTTCTGTGAATTTGCGCTGACCACCACCATACCTACTTTGCCAATTATTACCAGAAGTTCATGCGTAATTTTTCTTCCATTGCTCTACCCATCACCGCCTTGACTAAAAAGGGTGCTGACCCTACGACTTGGTCTCCCGAAGCCATTGACGCCTTCGAGTTTCTCAAAAAGGCCTTCGTCTCTGCACCCATCCTTCGACATCCTGATACCTCACTTCCCTTCACGTTAGAAGTTGACGCCTCTGATGTGGGAGCCGGTGCAGTGCTCTCTCAAAGATCTTCCCCCGAGGAGAAGCTCCATTCCTGCGGTTTTTTTTCTCAGAAATTCTCGTCAGCTGAGAGAAATTATGATATTGAGAATCGTGAGCTACTGGCCATTAAGTTGGCTCTTCAGGAATGGAGGAATCTCCTCGAAGGTACCAAGGAGCCTGTTGCCATCCTCACCGATCACAAAAATGTATTGTATATTGAGGGGGCTCGACGTTTAGGATCTCGTCAGGCTCGTTGGTCTCTGTTTTTCTCCCGTTTCAACTATACTATTTCTTATACTATTTCTTATATTCCCGGTACCAAAAATATCAAAGCAGACGCTCTCTCTCGCCAGTTCGCCACGGAGAACGACTCCAATGACTCCATCACTGCAAAATGCTAAAAGAACTAGATTGGTCATCACTCGAGTCTAGGCGCAAAGTTCACCTTTCCTGTCTTGCCTTCAAATTCTTTATGGGCAAGCTACCCAGCTACCTGAACAAGCTCCTCACCCCTACCACATGCAGCACCTATCACCTGAGATCAGACTCCAAAAGACTGTTCATGGTTTCAAGGCTGAACAAAGTATCCGGCCACTCCTCCTTCTCTTACCGTGCACCCCAAAACTGGAACAACCTACCAGAGACTCTTACATCCACCACCAGTCTAAGGGCCTCATGCAGTAAGCGTTGATAAGGTATTTTTCGGCATTTTATAGCCAAAATTGGGTTTGAGATTCAGTAAGCGCCGATAAGTGCTTGATTTCGGCAGGTTTCGGAGCCGATAATTTGGTTATGGCCAGTCGGCTGCCGATAAGCCTGTTTTCGCCACTGATCGCCACTTTTTTAAATCGGCTGTATTCAAGAAAAAAAATCAGCTTATCGGGGCTGATCGGCACTACGAAATTGAGATGTTATGGCCAATTTCTCCCGCCAACTAAAGTTGGCAGTTTGGAGGGGAGAACGATCGCTAAGGCTGCCGGAACGGCACTTAGAAAAAAAAAATCTTCTGTACATCAATGGAGTCTATGGAGCGGGGACGTATAACAGTATAGTACTGTTTACGTTTCATTGCTCACAATACAAACGTCATTTGCATTACAGTGTGGGGGGCATTCCCTGCATTGTGTCACAGCTTACGTGTATTATTTGCATAACATTGTACTTTTACATGTTTTCAGCATTTGCGGGTCACATTACTCATCATGTGATGATGTGTCAAGGGAAAATACTATACTTAACTCTTAAAGGAGAACCTCACATCATATCACACATTTTACTGAACTGAGCGACAATTATTTACATGATGTTACACATGTCACACATCTTACACATACACCGTATATTCATGTTCCTTTACATTACACAATGCTTGTAATGTGTGACGCATCTTTAAACGTTCATGTACATCTGTCTTCTCATGTTTACATCTAGGTTTGGGTCCTCCCTATTTTCATGACGTCACTTATTGGACGCTCAATCACATTGCATGTTTACATTGTAACCGTAGCATTACAAGCACTTCAACCTAACTTATACACACATGTACAGTAATTCATCATTGGGACACCTTGTAAACTCATTCTATAGCAACTATCCTCATTACAGAAATGCATGCATATGCACACGACTATTCATTGTTGTCAACATGTGACAATAACATGGCTAATTACACATGTTACACCAAACTTTTCCCACGTCAATCTCAGCCTTTTTGTCTAATTACATGACTGACTGTTGCGTTCACAAGTGTTACATGCATTGCACATTAAACTATTTATTTTCAACCAATCTTTGTACAAAGCTTCACGTCACATCATTGGCAAATATCATCATTCCCTGCAGAATACACAGAACAAATACTTCTAAGAACAACTGCACACAGCTTGCCACAGAAGTACTTTATTATGTTAATGTAACACCTTGCATTTTACTATGTCACCTGACATCATCACATACCTATTTAAAGGACGCACATTACCTGCTCATTCACAGCTACTCATTTCAAAATGTTGCGATTGTTTAGGAGACGGAGGAACATTCTTTTCTATGACATGCTTGCTGATCAAGAGAATGATATAGGGCAAGGGAGGGACAGACCGAGGGACAGTGACAGGGACAGTCACGCGGATACGACAGGGACAGGGAGAGGGACAGGCCGAGGGACAGGAGATCAGAGGAGAAGACAGAGGAGACAAGTTGTGCCTCGTCCGCGTGTGTACAGGGAGAGAACCCTGTTAGATGGGATGAGTGAGGAGGAGATCGTAAGTCGCTATCGTTTGAGTTCAGCAGCAATCTTATCTCTTTATGAGGAGATAAGGGGAGATTTAGATTTTTTCACAGCCAGAGGTCGTGCAGTCCCTGGGCTTGTTAAAATGCTGTGCTCATTACATTATCTTGCTTCCGCGTCATACCAGACAACTGTGGGCATAGTGGGCGGGGTCTCGCAATTTACATTCTCGCGGGCCTTTACCCAGTTTCTCTATGCACTCAATAGACGCGCTAGGAATTATATTCATTTTCCTACAGAGGCAACAGAGTGGCTGGAAGTCAGGACTGGCTTTTATAATATAGCAGGGATACCATGTGTGCTGGGTGCAATCGATTGCACACATGTTGCTTTGATTGCACCTAGTCAGAGTGAGCATGTGTACCGCAATCGTAAGCACTACCATTCACTCAATGTACAGGTGGTATGTGATGCCACGATGAGGATAATGCATGTGGTACCCAAATTCCCTGGTTCCAGTCACGATTCCTCTATCCTGAGGAACTCTTCAGTCTTCCATGCGTTCGAAGAGGGACATTTTGAACATGGTTGGCTGCTGGGTGAGTACAGATTTACATGTTCTAACACAAAACACATTTTTATTTAGGAATGTTGGCATTGTAGAATTTGATCACTAATGTCAGCTTATGTGTGCTCCATTCATTATAGGTGACTCAGGATACGGAATTAGGCCGTGGCTCTTGACTCCGGTGCTAAACCCTCAAACTGAAGCAGAGGAGAGGTACAATGCAGCCCATATATCTACAAGATCTGTTATAGAGAGGACATTTGGCCTACTCAAGACCAGATTTAGGTGTCTGGACAGAACTGGTGGGGCTCTTCTATACAAGCCTCAAAAAGTGTCTGATATTATCCTTGCCTGTTGCATTTTGCACAATGTTGCACTCAGGCACAATGTACAATCAGACCTAGCTGAGCCTTTGGTAGACAAGCATCCCACCCATGTAGCTGCTGAAAATGAACAAACAGCCAGTGGTGGCCAGACACGCCAGAATCTCATCAATTCATTTTTTTCTTGTAAGTAAAAACATATATGTTCCAAGTTCTACTTTTATAGTTAAATTATGTTATCTTAACAATAATGTTTTTTTATATAACCTTCTGTTAGGACACAGATGAATATGGGTTGCACACCTTTCTTTTCTCTGCTGTGTGCACAAAGGGATGTGGCACCGGTATGTTATTGTTGCACAGGTTATATAATCCCTCTTCAATTGTACTTTAGTTGTGTGTATGTGAATACAACTGGGGTAACAAAGCACTAATATTTTAGCATTGTGTTGTTCCTTATGCTAAGACAATACACATATTATGCCCATACTCATTCATGCTTCTAGTATGCTTACATACAATGTTATTGGTGCAGTGTAACATGTACATCCATATGATGTGTACACCAGGCTGATTTACATTTTGAATGTGATTAAATATACATGGTGTTGCACATTTAACACCAAATACACACTTTGCTGTGTTGTTTACGGTACTGAAGATGGCATGTCAATGTTTGCAATTTATATATTGTTCCTTTGCATTATAGGTATATCTCCAGTATGACTGATCATGGTATGTATATTTGCTGACATCTCTCATAAGATGTGCCTACCTCAATCTTCCTATAATTATTTGAAGTAAAAACCCAACATAGTGGTTTAAAGACAAATGTAATATACATGTACTTTCTGTATCATGTATATGCATTTAGCTACTCTTGAGGTTTCATGTGCATTGTATTAGAAAATGATTACTCACATTTCATCACATTTTATGTATGTTTCCTTATAAATTCCATTAATGTAATATAGAGGTGTTTGGAGAAAAGGGGATAACTGTACTTATTTGTTTACTTACGGGAGCTCATTCATCACGGATGAAATTGACTGATCATAACACTCCACGCATGAATGCCTGTAATCACAACAATGCGTACTACATCTTATATTTAGCAATGTAGGTGTTTATTAATGCTAGGAATTAATAGTCAACATTAATTTAAATTTGTGACATGTGTATGTATAAGTCACACGTGTGTGGATGTGTCCTACATGTACCAAGTGTAAAACTGTTAACAGAAACCACAATTTTGTCGCAAATGTTACTGTAATTTAGCATTTCTAATTTCCCACTATGACAATGTTGGTAATATTTTTGGAATGTCAATCACGTCACTTCATCATTATCATGATGATAATTATCAAGTATTCTCACAATTGTAACGTCAATCACGTGCACATTAGCATAGACACACTTTTTTAGACAACTGTTTGTATCTGTATCAATTTGTGTAGGATCCATGTATAACATCGACAAATGATAACAGCAGCTTTATTATGGTAGCTTATATCATCATATTGACTATACTATTTATTTTTAGAACGTTTAATAAACACAGTAAAGTATAGTTAGTTAGGTTAATGAAATATACACAGAAACGTACTTCATTACATGATGTTGATGTAATATTCAGAACATCATGCATTGTAGGGGACCACAACATCTGGGCAATAACATTATTTGCTACAGTCCCAAACCATTTTATCAACATACCCATGTAACAAGAGATTTTTAACAATAAATGGCTAGTTGGTTGTAAGTGTCCTTTACATTGGGAGAAGGAGTGGCTCAGTGAGTAAAGACACACACTGGCACTGAGAGTTTGAAGCAGGGGAGTCTGGTTCAATTCCCGGTGTCGGCTCCTTGTGACCTTGGGCAAGTCACTTTATCTCCCTGTGCCTCAGGCGGCCAAAAATAAATTGTAAGTTCCACGGGCCAGGGACCTCAGCCTGAAAAATGTGTCTGTAAAGCGCTGCGTACAACTAGCAGCGCTATACATGAACATGCTCATATTATTATTATTATTATTGTTACATAGTTTCGACAGTCATACGTTCCATTACACAATAGAATACACAAATGTGTTAGCAGAGTGGGAATGGTTGTTATATATAAAACACACCATGCCATAAAATGCTAGTAGTAATTAAAGAACACTCAATAAAAATTCATGAGGCACTCTTTTGCAACATCATTATGTTAATTAAGTGCTTATGCAATATAGGCATAAGGGTATCACATTTTTAATTGTTTGTTAATAAGCGCTGCAAGCAATATAAAATTAGTTCCATATGTAGTATAGTAGTCGGTGGCTCCTCCTCACAATCATCTCATATAAAGGTAGACTCTTCTGAAATCATACATTGATCCGATTGTATCTTCCCCGACATCTCTGAAATACAGCAAACACATGATGGTCAAAGATGGCACCTTACTATATATGTATCCGTGACAACGCGTTACACAGCTCTATATGATTGTGTACATACACACGTCAGTCACTTATATGTTAGAAGTACAAGTGTACATCAGTATGTAATTTTTCTTTAAATTTGTAGCAGGCATAACTATGTATATGAAGTGAACGTTGCCTGTATACTGAAAAATGTGCGCGCACATCTTAGTGTGCGCACGCACTTCACGCTTGGGTCGACTAACTGTTAGCGCATGCGCAAAACAATGCGTACGTTGTGCCTTCAATACATGTTGAAAATACCAGTAAACATAAAATCTTTATTTCTAATACAATGAAGACGAAACTACATTCGTTCTGAACGAGTACATCTGTATTCTTTTTAAACAGACGTGTTTGGACAGAAAGCACGGCCGATAACAAAATGCGCAAATGCAATACGTGTGACGCCATGTTAAGCCAGCGTGAAACGCACGCTAACACTCCTCCCACTCAATTAACATTCGCTAACGCCCAGTGTACGCCCCCACTGTATGACACAGTGCAGTTACCGTTACTATAACAAAACAAGACAGCCAATAGGCTTTGAGGCGCGCACGTCGCTTGGGGGCGGGACTTACATCCGTAATCCTTTTTAAGGACGCCTTGGCCCATGACAAGGGTCCCACGTCATACGTGGTGGACCCGGTTTTTTATTTTGTAGATGTTGCATGATAACAAAACAGGTATGTGTTAGAGTTATGGTAAAATGTTGCTAATATGTTTAAAGGGATAGGAAAGTACGTATATTTATTCCGTCAGCAATGTGTACTACTCTTTCAGGTTCTACTATATTGTATTAGGAAACAATTTGTTTGTGATCGCTACATGTTATGCAGTCTGCAATGTTACGCTGTATCGACGCATTGAAAGTGAAAATGGTGGTTACAAAAAAAAATAACATTTAAACGCAGAGTCAACGCATAACGATTGTTATATTTACCATTCTTCTAGAATTAACTCATCGTCTGCCTGCAACTGTTCGCTCCAGAAATGCAAGGCATTTTCATCCACGCTTGACCCAAACGCTGAATCCAGTATGACACACCTCCTCCATGAAGCGCTCATAGGAATCGCCACTGCTTTCTTCAAACAATTGGTCCGGAGGTAGGTTCATTTCTTCGGGTACCCATTCCAATGCATTTTCAGCTGAAAGGCTTGGTACATAATCATAGTACTTATGTTCTTGTACAATGTGGGTTTCATGAATGGAGGGTGCAGATATTGCAGCAGGTATCGATTCACACGGAACAGTAGTAGCGGATCCATTACTATTGGCATTAGGAATAAATATGCGATTAAGCACAATATGTGTGCCCTCTTTCACGGTGAAATGTTTATCCTTGGCAATCTTCCAGAAACCATACCTGTCTTCTAGCTTATCCTGCACACGTTCAAAACACTCATTAGTTGATAAAGTGAATCTTACTTAGGAATTAAAATTGCGCGCATGCCCACGTTCTTGGTAATAAGGATATTTGGCTCTAATCAAATCATAGATTTGACGTGTGTTAGCTTTGTGTCCGCAAGTGGACAAAATCGCTTCTGCTATCATGAATTTATACCCTCTGTGCGGATTCATAGTCGTTACGAATTCATCAGCCATTGCAGATTAACACAAAAAATGTGTGCAGGTCTCTGTTCTTTGCTCATAAGAATGAAAGTGGTCAATTCATAACAATTTGCTGTGTTTCCTTTTCAAGGTCATAAAAAGTATCAACTGTTACTCCTTTTTTGAAGCTCCAATTTGATATGTTGAATTAATTGGTTGGATGTTTGTGGTTTCTGATAGCCGTTTGTCTGACAAACATGTATCATTTTTTTATCTCGATTCTCACAACATTCTGAGACTTTTAATTAAGTAACATTGTGGTTTCTTGAAAAATAAAATAGAGCACTGTGTGAAAATAGTGCTTACACAGCCATATAATGAAATACACAGACACCTGCAAAAGGAAATGTTTTTTTTCCGCATAAATTTCTGTGTGTATTTGAAAGTCTGGTTAACTCCCTGTCTGCATCAGTTGAAGTACGTCTGTATATATATATATATAAATATATCTCTCTCATAAATATATATATATATATAAAGTATATATTGTAGTATATGTATATATATATATATATATATATATATATATATATATATATATATATATATATATATATATATATATATATATATATATATAATGCAGGAGTACACACAACATATTGATGGCAGTAAGTAGGCCTTGTATGAAACCTATTAAAATGGTGTTAAACATGAGTTAATTAAGTAATAAACATTTGTTTTAGGCCAATACTGTTATAGGCTCACAGTTAGTATAGTTCTCAAACATTAGGCCTGTATTCTTAAAATAGTGTGTTTTCACAAGGAAGCATGAAGTGTATGTTTTTTGTAAATACATATATACCAGTTTAGATAGTACTATACACACACACACACACACACACACACACACACACACACACACACACACACACACACACACACACACACACACACACACACACACACACACACACACACACACACACACACACACAGTGTGTGTCTGTGTGTCTGTGTGTGTGTGTGTGTGTGTATATATCCATACATACTACATATATATTAGTATAAATTCAGAGATGTTCTTGAAACAAGAACACATAAATGATTAAAGGACAACATTACAATGGCCAGCAAAGGTAAGTAATATTTAACACAAAATCCTGCTGTACACGTACAAGAAAGATGTTTGCAGTTAAATAGGTGTTTTTTTAATTGCATGTGAATAATATGCACATGCAATGATTACATCAAGTAACACACCCAAATGCAATGTTTTACTGCAAAGTCAATGGCAGCTTCTCTAAACTTAGCAACTGGCTCCTGGTGGACCATTACTGAATACACGATTCATACATCAATATTAATAACACTATTCATTAATTACGACTGTTAACATTTCCAAAACTTCACGTGTACAAGAACATACTTGAAAGTTTGGAAACAACACAGTCTTCAGCATACATACAATATTAATTAGATAATCTGAAGTCAACAAAACAAGGCCAAAGACATATTTAGTGAATTATAACATTTATTTTTTTTGTTCCTTTTGAGAGCGAGTAACAGGCCTGCTTGTTGTCTCTTGGATTTTCCTTTTTCGTTTTGCAACAACTTTAGCCACAACAGAGCCACTTTGAGTGGCCTCTGGCACTTCACGGGCAGGGCTTGTGGCCAGTGACTCACCTACAGGGCTTTTGGGCAGTGACTCACCTACAGGGCTTTTGGGCAGTGACTGCTCACCTACAGGGCTTTTGGGCAGTGACTGTTCACCGACAGGGCTTTTGGGCAGTGACTGTTCACCGACAGGGCTTTTGGGCAGTGACTGTTCACCTACAGTGCTTTTGGCCAGTGACTCACCTACAGGGCTTTTGGGCAGTGACTGTTCACGGACAGGGCTTGTGCCCACTGACACATGTGAGCAAGTTGGTAGACACTGCACAAGTGATGGTTCGTCTGTTTCATGTGTGTCTTTTTTTGTTTGTGTCCAAAAACTGGTCAGTAGTAACTGCTTGTGCTGTTTTGTTTTTGTCGACTCATTTGTAGGTGTCAGCTGCTGATTTTGTACAGATGGCAGCGGTAGGATGTCGTCAGGAACGTGCACAGCAATGTCTGCTACTTGACCGATAACATTCGGACCTGGGGAATGAAGATCAGATGCATGTGGTGAAAACTGACCAGCATGTAAAGATCCTGCCTGTGAGGTGTTGAAGTTGAATTGTGGTACATTAGTCATTCTCAAGTAATTTGCTTGGGTTTGCTGAACAACTAATGCTTCGAATGAGGTGTTGATTTTTTGCAACTGTTTAGGCACTTCAATGAAGACTCTGTGGAGATGTGCCAATTGTGATACTGTTTCTTCCTGCAGTGCAATCATCCTTTCCAGCACTGTCATCAGGTCAGAATGGAGACGATTTTCTGCTTCCACAATTTTTCCCTCAGAAGCTACAATTGCATCGTATGTGGTAGTTGCTGGACGATTTGGCGGTAAAACAGTTTCAATTGGAACGTCTTCATGCTCACTTGCTTGTATTTCTGTGTCTATGGCGGCATCATCATCATCATCATCATCATCATCCTCATCATCATGTTCTACAAATAAATGTACACATTATTAAATGGCATGTTAATCTCTGCTGTGTTACTATGTAATTCTACTGTGTCATAAGTAACACCTAACATGTTTCCATACGTTTTATAACCTCACATTAAAAACTACCTTGACTTACGAATAATGTTTGGACTCAGTATGAAATATGAATGAATGAAAACTTGCTCTAAACTCACAACTCCTACATGATAGTTCACATCACTAACACAATACATGTTGCCTTACACTTCATTTTCACTGACACTAAGTAATCCTATTTAAAGAAGATGTGCAAAACAAATAATGAACATGACAACATAACATATAGAAGTGCACATATTATATGGCCACCAACTGATACACTCACCTTCTAGGTGTGTTGAGCTGCATGACCCAGGTGAAGACACTTGTTCCATCTCAGGTGACACATGTCCTCCAGGGGCAACTATATATAACAATAACATTAGTTTTACATTTACATGTGTAAATATTGAACAAACACTTATTGTATGTTCTGTATTTATGAGTACCTAACAGCATCAGTTCCTTAACCGAAAATGTGTGTGAAAGTGAACATAAATAGTTGTAATAACAATGTACATGCCTGTGTACTTAGAACTTTTGAGTTCCCTAACATACAACATACTATGTTTCTGCAGTAATGCGTGAGGATAAATAGATTAAATTAGTACATAAAAATCATATGTTGTGTAGTCATATCAGTATCATAATGTACATAACTATCATGAGATGACCATTCACAATGGTTATCATGAAGGTGGTCATATTGCAAAAAGTTTTGTTTTTGGTACAGGATATGTGTGGTACATTAATAGAAGATGTGGCACACCTGAATGTGGCTGTCACTCAACAAGACAACACATGCAGTGTGTGATAATGTGTCGTTGATAGTAGTTAAACTATAGATATGAGTGAACTAATGTGTGACGTACGGTTTGATAACTAATGAGTTGTTGGGGCATTTAGTAGCTAGAGTTAAGCTTTCAAATGAGTGTGATTAACTTCAGTTGTGCTAGTCAGGTTGTAAGAACGGTATTTCCTTCCCCAAAAAGCCTAATCAGCCACACCTTTCAATTACTTCAAACAGGTGAAAATGGTGTGAACTAAGTTGACCCTAAAATGAGCCTGTAATTTGTGTGTGTGCTGAACCCCACCCCCTCTGTTGAAGTGTATGCTGTGATGAGATATTAATTGCAGCTGCTTTAACACAATGGTAGAGGAGCTAAATAGTCGTCTGCAGTGTTTAAGTTATGAACACAATGACATAACATATGCTACGTGTGCCTCATTATGCTGTCTGTATATGACATAAAGCAAAAATTGACCTTTTCATAAACAACTATAGATGTGTTAGTGCAAGTGATGTTTGTAGGCCGTTGCATGCAATATATTTGATGCATGTTTAAAATAGGCAGTAATGTCGTGTTTGTAGGAGTAAAATAAATAAAATACACAATAATATTATACATATTTATGTTCTGTACCTGTAGGTAGTAATAATTTCTCATTATCATGTGTTACACATGTGTGCTACCCTGTTGTTCCCCATCTTCAACAAGAAAAAAACAAAAAAAGTATAAAAGCGCCGAATGGGTTGGTATTTGAATATGGGCACTGGAGCAAAATAAAAAAGAAAAATATCACAAAAACAAAAACAAAACCAAAAAAGGCATGTGACATGAACCAGTCCGGTGCAAGTGAGTGTTTGCTGATGTTATATTAAAATTTAAAATTGAAGTAATCACAACCCGATGGTGAGTGCAGCTTCTGATAATAGGGAACCCCCAGTCCCTAGTGTGGACGTAACAACAAGAAAGAAAAAAGTGAGAAGCGCAGACAGTGGGGGTTGTGATTAAACTAGAATTTTTTATTAAATAAACTAGTCCTAGGAAAACCCCTCTAGGACAACAATGTGAAATCAATACATAAATAGTAATTTAAAAGTAGTGCTGATGGAATGGATAAGCGGTACCAGTTTGTCAGTCTCCAGGGGATTGAAAACGGGAATTACCCGATAGACAGTCTTGGTCCTTAGGATAGTGCACTGCCCGGGCAGGTAATGGTGAAGAGGGGTACCCCAGGGTTGAGACAGTGTTGGAATAGCTCACCCTTTAAATACTGCAGATCCTTGGCGGTCCTGCTGTCCCTCTATTCACGGAAACCGCTCCGGTACACACAGCATGGATGTGCTGTTACTCGCGATACCACGCAGCCCTCCGGGTGTCCGGGTCTGATGTCACTTCCGGCTGTGACGCACAGACCCTTCCCGGTAGTCTCTGGGCTCCGTTCTTCAGCGCTCCACCTCCTGATGGTACAGTGACCACACAGACAGCGCAGCAAGTGGTATTAACCGCTTCCTTCAAACGCACTGTTTAGCCAGCAAACACTCTATTTGCTCCTCCTCCTACGCGTTTCACCAAAAGGCTTCGTCAGGGATAACGTCACACCATGCACCTTCATACTTTATAGCCTGGTTAATTACATTCGTTTGAATACCCAATTAGTGGCTCATTAACTAAAACATAAATTTAGATAAATACCACTCTTGGAACACAATGGTGCAAACATTATATGTGGCTGGTTCATGTCACAAAAAGAAAAAGAAAAACAAAGAAACACATACAAAGTGGTTATACAAAGTAATTAATAACTTTAAAATGCATATTGGTATAATTAAAATATGGATTTGGTTAAATTGATATTAAAATAGATATTACACAAACAATAATACAATAAAATGAATTGAATACTTTCCTTATTGATTCAAATGCTAACAAGCAATGTTAAATACTATAAAACAATGATAAAAAGTGTTTGTTATTCTTATTAAAAGTTATTTTTTGTTGTTATTATATATAATAGATTTATTGTTGGTTTTATAAATATAAATATATTAACTGAATATCTATAACACATCAACAATTCAAAATAAATACCTTATTGGCTAAATAAACAAATGGTTGATACATAAAGCATAATCATATATTCATTAATTGAAGTGCATCATTCTGAGATATTTGTAAATATAGTCTATTTTGCTTAGATCTACCTCTTTGGAGGTGCATTCTTGACCTACAGACTTTATCACATAGAGTGCTAACACATATAAATATAATTAGTCCATACACAGTACAAAAAATGTTTTTTTTATAAAAAAGTATGTGGTATATAAAATTTATAACAAATAAAATATAATATATAAAAGTGAAGTCAACTGTTTTATTTTCCACCTCTATTCTTATTGATAATATATTATTGTTTTGATCTTACTTGTTCATAATGTGGGAATTGGTGACAGACTTCAAACTAATGGAAAGCTAAAAGATCCAATTCTTCGTTCAGACCTACTGGACTCATCGTTTGTAGTTTAAATATCCAGTAAGTCTCCTGTTTCCTGAGTTTTAGAAGTCTGTCACCCCTTAGAGTTGTATGACTAATGTGTTCAATACCCACAATTGATAAACCTGTTACATCTTTATTGTGGGCTATTAGA
Source organism: Ascaphus truei (assembly GCF_040206685.1). Taxonomy (NCBI): domain Eukaryota; kingdom Metazoa; phylum Chordata; class Amphibia; order Anura; family Ascaphidae; genus Ascaphus; species Ascaphus truei. The sequence goes on from NC_134486.1 coordinate 351,609,386, forward strand.
AAGTGACGTGACACCCCATGTCCAAGGAAACCTCTTAAAATGTTTCTTCTATGCTCAGTGAAACGTTCCTTTAGACTTCTCTTCGTGCGGCCTATATAATAAAGGCCGCATGGACAGCTCAACAAATAGACAACGTATGTTGTATTACAGTTAATAAACTGTTTTATTTTGAATTTCTCTCCCGTAACGTTGGATACATAATCAGTACATTTATTTTTAATGTGTTTGCAGGTTAGACAATTCGTACGTCCACATTTATAGCAACCACCTGGGCATGATGGTAACCATGTGGTCTGTTCTGTTCCTGTTATATTCTGTTTAGTTTTGTTTTGTTTTAAAACTGTAGGTGCTAAAACATTCTTAAGATTTTTTGCTCTTCTAAAAACAATCCCTGGTCTGTTTTTGAATGTTTTGCCTATAACTGGATCATTTAGTATGATACCCCAATGTTTTGTGAGAATCTTCTTAATTTCATTACTAGCCCCATTGAATTTTGTAATGAATAAACAGTCATCTTTATCTTTGTTTTCTGTTTTGGGTATAGAGTCATTTTGATTGGGCAATTCTTTATTGGTGTTATCTTTATTAAAATTATTATTTTCTTGTATCAAACACAATCTGTTTTGCCCCTTCACCTTTAACAATGCTGCATCTAGTTTGTCTTTGCTATAACCCTTTGCTAAAAATTTCTGAAACAATGCTTCTGATTGTTCAATAAAATCTGAATCTTTTGAGCAATTCCTAAAAATTCTTAAAAATTGCCCATAGGGTATGTTGTTGATCCAAGCTTTTGAATGGTTGCTAGTCCGCTCTAAATAACTATTCGCATCTACTTTTTTAAAAAATGTTTTGGTCAGAATTTTGTCCCCTTCACTGAATAAAATTAAATCTAAAAAATTAATAGTGACCGGATGATGCTCATGTGTAAATGTTAAATTCAATTCATTATTGTTCAAATAGTTGTAAAATTCTAAAAGCTCTTCCTGGGTGCCCTTCCATATTATTAAAAGGTCATCTATGAACCATTTATAAAAATAGATGTTGTTAAAAAAAGGATTGTTCTGCCAGATGTTCTCTATTTCCCATTTGCCCATAAAAAGGTTGGCAAAACTGGGGGCGAATTTTGTCCCCATTGCTGTTCCGATTCTTTGAATATAAAATTTGTCATCAAATAAAAAATAATTATTTTTTAAAATAAAATCAATACTTTTAATTAAGAACGAACGTTGCTCCTTACTCATATAGGGGTCTTTCTGTAAAAAATAGTCTACTGCTTCTATTCCTTTTTCATGGATGATGCTTGTATAAAGTGCAGTGACGTCACAGGTAACCCATATAAGGTCATCAGCCCATTTCATGTTCATCAATAAATCTAAAATATGTTTTGTGTCCCTCGTGTATGATTTTAAATTTTTTACATGTTTCTGGAGGTATGAATCCACAAATTCAGACAAATTTGAAGTGAGAGAGTTTATCCCTGAAATAATCGGGCGACCAGGTGGATTGATCAAACTCTTGTGGATCTTGGGTAGGTGATACATTATTGGAGTACTAGGATTTTCCACATAGAGGAATTTAAACTCTGCTTTGTTTAATACACCTTGCTGTTTCCCATCTTTTAATAAATGCATAAGATTTTTTTGAAAAACAATCAATGGATCTGTTTTGAGACTTGAATATGACTCCCCATCTCCCAAGATTCTACAGGCTTCCAATACATAGTCAGTTCTATCCTGTATCACTATCCCTCCGCCTTTATCAGCTTGGCGGATAACGATATTTTGATTGTTTTTCAAATCAGCAACTGCTTCAATCTCAATGGGTGTTAGGTTTGGTCTTGTTTTTGGGGGATGCTCACAGAGGTTCTCCAAATCTTTTAAAACAAGGTCAAAAAATACCTCTACATTAGGACCTTTTGATTGTGTTGGATTAAAATTAGATCTAGGTTTGAAATTGGAATGTATTGTTACGTTTTGATCCCCTATTTCATTCATCAAAAACTCTGTTTCTAAGGGCCCCTCATTTTCCTCAAGTAGTGCGACCATTGATGCTAAGCATTCTTTTTCTTTTTCCTGCACAGAGTTATCATATATGGGTACATCCTTAGTACCATTCTTTAGAAAATGTCGCTTCAATGTTAGCTTTCTTGTAAACCTGTGCAGGTCAATGAATAGATCAAATAAGACTGGTCCACTACTTGGGGCAAAAGAGAGGCCCTTCTCTAGAACTCTGTTCTGATCTATAGTCAGTGGAAAGCTGGACAAATTGAAAATACTTCCCTTCTTTGATTCCCTGGCTATTTTACATTGTCTCTTTCTTTGAACCTCCTTGCCCCCTCTGCTACCTCTTTTTCTAGTTTTTTCAAGTCTTTCTGTGTCTGTACTAATTGTTTCTTTCTCTTTTCTAGAAGTAGCATCTCCTTCTCCCGAGCATCTTTTAAATCTGGATCTTTTTTCTGTTTCTGTTTTTGATGCTCTGTGTTCTTTCCGCTCCTTCCTTTCTCTAAAAAAGACCCACTTGGTGTATTCCTAAAGCTTTCTTGGAAGCCTGACCTTGTCTTTGGTCTTGCTCCTAGATTCCCTTCAATGTGTGAGACCTCATTTATTCTAAATGTATCTGATGCTGGTCTCAATGAATCCTGGCCTAAATCTTTAGGCGTTGAGTAACCTCCCCTATTGGGTACTCCTAAATTTGCATTTGAGGGCCTATAATTGGATTTCTCATTCTCCCTGATCTTAGATTTTTGTGGGACAGCAAACTTCCTCCCTGAATCAGGGGGGTCCTTGTATAGTCCTCCAGTAACGAGATTCGGCCTTTCATACGATGTATGGTATGACCTAGCCCGAGTTTGATACGGATTTTTATTCTTGGGTCTAAATTTCTCATTTTTTTCAAAAATTTTTGCCCAATTCCTTTGTTTATTTGTAGAGTAATCTATATAGTCTCTATCAAATTTTTTATTTTTAGATGATATTAGTTCTTCCTCAAATCTCTCAAGTGTCAGATCTGTACTTTCAGTCAAATCGTTAAATTCTATTGTGTCTCTAAACAATTTTAGTTCACTCTGAAGTTGATCTATTTCCTCAGCTAGATTTTCCAAAACCTTTTCCCTATATGTAATGAGTAATCTCATCAGTGCAAAGGTACTAACATCTAAAATTTCATTCCAAGATTTCGTAAAATCTTTGTCTTCAAATGTAGGATCTTTTAAGAGCCTTAGGCCTCTTGGGGCCCTTCCCTCTTGTAAATATTTTTTGAGGAAATATACATCCCACCAATGGCGAGCCTCCAGTTTCAGGAGGTTCTCTAATCTGACAAACTCAGAAGAGAGACCACACACATCTTCTTCTACAATTGTTGTTGCATTGATGCGTTTTTCACCAATAAGGTGTTTATTCCTCCTAGTTAATCTATCACTTCCTGTTCTGAAGCTCGCCATTGGTCAATGGGATTTTGGCAGATAGATTTATATATAAAAAATACTTTAAACAATCACAGTTATAAAAACAAATATATAATGTTCTAGTTAGAACAATGAACCAAATATTCAAAAATGACAACCCATAGGGCAGCTCTTGAGGTGATGAATTCAACAAGAAAAAAACAAAAAAAGTATAAAAGCGCCGAATGGGTTGGTATTTGAATATGGGCACTGGAGCAAAATAAAAAAGAAAAATATCACAAAAACAAAAACAAAACCAAAAAAGGCATGTGACATGAACCAGTCCGGTGCAAGTGAGTGTTTGCTGATGTTATATTAAAATTTAAAATTGAAGTAATCACAACCCGATGGTGAGTGCAGCTTCTGATAATAGGGAACCCCCAGTCCCTAGTGTGGACGTAACAACAAGAAAGAAAAAAGTGAGAAGCGCAGACAGTGGGGGTTGTGATTAAACTAGAATTTTTTATTAAATAAACTAGTCCTAGGAAAACCCCTCTAGGACAACAATGTGAAATCAATACATAAATAGTAATTTAAAAGTAGTGCTGATGGAATGGATAAGCGGTACCAGTTTGTCAGTCTCCAGGGGATTGAAAACGGGAATTACCCGATAGACAGTCTTGGTCCTTAGGATAGTGCACTGCCCGGGCAGGTAATGGTGAAGAGGGGTACCCCAGGGTTGAGACAGTGTTGGAATAGCTCACCCTTTAAATACTGCAGATCCTTGGCGGTCCTGCTGTCCCTCTATTCACGGAAACCGCTCCGGTACACACAGCATGGATGTGCTGTTACTCGCGATACCACGCAGCCCTCCGGGTGTCCAGGTCTGATGTCACTTCCGGCTGTGACGCACAGACCCTTCCCGGTAGTCTCTGGGCTCCGTTCTTCAGCGCTCCACCTCCTGATGGTACAGTGACCACACAGACAGCGCAGCAAGTGGTATTAACCGCTTCCTTCAAACGCACTGTTTAGCCAGCAAACACTCTATTTGCTCCTCCTCCTACGCGTTTCACCAAAAGGCTTCGTCAGGGATAACGTCACACCATGCACCTTCATACTTTATAGCCTGGTTAATTACATTCGTTTGAATACCCAATTAGTGGCTCATTAACTAAAACATAAATTTAGATAAATACCACTCTTGGAACACAATGGTGCAAACATTATATGTGGCTGGTTCATGTCACAAAAAGAAAAAGAAAAACAAAGAAACACATACAAAGTGGTTATACAAAGTAATTAATAACTTTAAAATGCATATTGGTATAATTAAAATATGGATTCAGATATTCAGTTAATATATTTATATTTATAAAACCAACAATAAATCTATTATATATAATAACAACAAAAAATAACTTTTAATAAGAATAACAAACACTTTTTATCATTGTTTTATAGTATTTAACATTGCTTGTTAGCATTTGAATCAATAAGGAAAGTATTCAATTCATTTTATTGTATTATTGTTTGTGTAATATCTATTTTAATATCAATTTAACCAAATCCATATTTTAATTATACCAATATGCATTTTAAAGTTATTAATTACTTTGTATAACCACTTTGTATGTGTTTCTTTGTTTTTCTTTTTCTTTTTGTGACATGAACCAGCCACATATAATGTTTGCACCATTGTGTTCCAAGAGTGGTATTTATCTAAATTTATGTTTTAGTTAATGAGCCACTAATTGGGTATTCAAACGAATGTAATTAACCAGGCTATAAAGTATGAAGGTGCATGGTGTGACGTTATCCCTGACGAAGCCTTTTGGTGAAACGCGTAGGAGGAGGAGCAAATAGAGTGTTTGCTGGCTAAACAGTGCGTTTGAAGGAAGCGGTTAATACCACTTGCTGCGCTGTCTGTGTGGTCACTGTACCATCAGGAGGTGGAGCGCTGAAGAACGGAGCCCAGAGACTACCGGGAAGGGTCTGTGCGTCACAGCCGGAAGTGACATCAGACCCGGACACCCGGAGGGCTGCGTGGTATCGCGAGTAACAGCACATCCATGCTGTGTGTACCGGAGCGGTTTCCGTGAATAGAGGGACAGCAGGACCGCCAAGGATCTGCAGTATTTAAAGGGTGAGCTATTCCAACACTGTCTCAACCCTGGGGTACCCCTCTTCACCATTACCTGCCCGGGCAGTGCACTATCCTAAGGACCAAGACTGTCTATCGGGTAATTCCCGTTTTCAATCCCCTGGAGACTGACAAACTGGTACCGCTTATCCATTCGATCAGCACTACTTTTAAATTACTATTTATGTATTGATTTCACATTGTTGTCCTAGAGGGGTTTTCCTAGGACTAGTTTATTTAATAAAAAATTCTAGTTTAATCACAACCCCCACTGTCTGCGCTTCTCACTTTTTTCTTTCTTGTTGTTCCCCATCTTCGCCCACCATAAATTGCTTCCAATGCAGCAAAGCATTGTGGGAATTCACATGCAAATGAGCACGCAATGCAACGTGGTATATTAGTTACTGCTTTTAATAGGACTACAACAAATATGTCTAATTTGACACACACACACACACATATATATATATATATATATATATATATATATATATATATATGAGAGACAGAGAGAAACAGACATATACATATATAGATGTAGGTATGTTTATATTGGGAAGACACTATAAAAAGCTGCGTAAATATGCAAAATAACTGTAAACAACGACACGCCTAGTACAGTAATATTTCTCACCTGGTGGAAATTGTGAGGGATAAATTCCAATATCACGGTCACCAGCCAATCCCTCCACGACGACGGGAAGTAATTTTCCCCGAAGCAGCTCCTCCAATGGAGTTAATATCAGACGTTGTGGTGTGGGCCCACCTCCAGTGCCAGTAGCATGCACGCGTTGGTCTTGTATTTTCTGTTTTAATTTTGACCGAATATCGTCAAATCTCTTGCGACAATTCTCCTTGACCCTGACACTATTCCCACACGCATTGACACCAATGACTATTGTGTCCCACATTTCTTTTTTGCTTGATGAACTTGTCCGCCCTTGAAAAACATATAAAATATATGTGGTAAATTAATAATAATACAAGCACCAGTTTCCTACACTGCTAGCTGTTCCAAGAGAAAGCAAACATGCTGTTTTAGGTGTAATATGTGAAGCACATGAGCATTCACTACTAAACCTATACATGTAAGCAAGGTTGCATTAATATTGTATGCAGTTATCGCAAATTGAACACCTGAGTTTTGTTGTCCTTGTAACGCATGATAAAAAGCTGTGTTTCCACACTAATTAACATAGAAAGATATTCTGTACCCATATTTGCATATGAACAAAACTCAGATGACCTAGGATCACATGTATTTGAATAATAAATGTAAAGGTACACTTACCTACTAAATGTCCATAGATACTGTCATAGTGCTCCAGAATCCCAGTGACAAGAGCTGTATTTTCCTGGTCATTGAAGCGAGGATTACGTGGCTTCTCCACACGTTTCTTCCGAGCAGGTTTAGGGTCAGAGCTTAGCTGGTGCTGACTGGACTCTCCTTCTTCCAATGGAAGAGCCTCCAAAAGCTGGCCACCAGCAAGCACGCCACCACCAGACACCCCATCAGCAACTGCGCCATCAGCAGCACTCCCAGCACCAGCACTCCCACTCCTAGCACCAGCACTCCCACTCCTAGCACCAGCACTCCCAGCACCAGCACTCCCACTCCCAGCACCAGCACTTCCACTCCCAGCAACAGCACTCCCACTCCCAGCAACAGCACTCACACTCCCAGCAACATCTCTCCCCTGAACAGTACGTTCACTCCGACGCGTACTCGCACGAGTAGCACTCCCACTCCCACCAGCATCACTCTTCCCACGCTTTGCGGGCATACTTCCAGCACTCACAAAAAACAGACAACAATGTACAGCCAATCACACGAAACACTTCCACATATAAAACAAGACAAAGATGTAAACAAAACAACAAAGGACAAAGCTTTCCCAATACACAACAAGTCTCTCAGTCAATATGCAAATCTTAAATCACCAAGCTCTCTGCGTCTCTCTCTCACTCCCAACAACACAGAGAATGATTACCAGTACACGTTGCCTTTAAATATGGCGCGCTATCCAATACATGCTTGGTTCGCCTGATTCAGCAGATTTGTGATTGGGCAACCTAACAGCACCCCGCCACGCACGCCGATACACCTGTGTGTGATCGGCTAATCATCGTGAGAGTGGGCGGATTTGTTTTCGCATTGATTTTGAATGTATTCGGCACTTACTGCATACGGAGAGGAAAAATCGCCAATAACATGACTAATCGGTAAGCTTGCCGATTTCACATATTCGTCGCTTACTGCATGAGGCCCTAAATTCTTTCAAATCTAAGGCTGTCACACATTTTAATCTGGTCTGTAACTATTTCATTCGCCCATAATATAAATTATCTTTAACTGTGCATGCAATGTCTTGTATATAATGTATACCCTGCTCATTATGTAACTGTATTTGTAAACATGTATTATTTGTCTTAACTCTGTGCCCAGGACATACTGCACTTGAAAACGAGAGGTTACTCTCAATGTATTACTTCCTGGTAAAATATTTTATAAATAAATAATAAATAAATAAATTATTCCGTGAATCTATTCTCCCCGCCAAGTGCATAATTTCGGCCAACAATTTCGACATTTTGGATGAAATCAACGAAGCCCAGGTTCACATTCCCAGGAGACTTAAGGTGCCAGAGGGACGCTTATATGCAGCTCCACGTTTTCGCCACAAAATTTTACTTTGGGGACATTCTTCCAGATCAGCCGGCCATCCAGGCTTCAAGAGAACAGTGGATCTTATTAAACTGACCTTTTGGTGGCCTGGGATGAACAAGGACATTTTTGATTTCACCAAGGCTTGTCCGGTCTGTGCCCAGAGTAAATCCGCTCATCATAAACCTTCTGGTCTTCTCATGCCTCTTCCCATTCCTGAGCAACCTTGGAAACATATCTCTATGGACTTTATTGTTGAGCTTCCCAATTCTAAAGGAATGAATACCATTCTTGTTGTTGTAGATAGATTCTCCAAGCATTCACACTTTATTCCCCTCAAGGGCCTCCCTAATTCTGCTACTTTGGCCGATATTTTTTCTAAAGAAATTTTCAGATTACACGGTGTTCCTATTTCAATTGATTCTGACAGAGGTTCTCAATTCATCTCTAAATTTTGGCGTGCGTTTTCTCAGAGACTTGGAATTTCTCTTCTATTTTCTTCTGGTTACCACCCTCAGACCAACGGTCAAACGGAAAGAATGAATCAGACCTTAGAGCAGTATCTCAGATGTTTCATCTCCGAGTCTCAAGACAACTGGGTGGATCTTCTACCATGGGCTAAGTTTGCAATTAACTTTCTTAAAAATGAATCTACGCAAGAGTGCCCTTTCTTCATTAATTTTGGATTTCACCCTAGCAGTCTTCCTCCTCTTCCCTTTCTGGGGTCTCCGCAGCGGATTCTCATGTCTCTACTCTTCAGAATCTTTCTCCAAGAGTTTTGAAGACTCTACAAACTGCCGTCTCAAGACAAAAAACAAAGGCAGATCGTCGACGCCAACCGGGCCCTTCGTTAAAACCCAGAGACAGAGTGTGGTTGTCTTCAAAAAAATATAAGGCTCAGACCCCGTCTCTGAAATTGTCCCCCGAGATTCTTGGGTCCCTTCAAGATACTGGAGAGGATCAATGCGGTCGCATACCGTTTGGCACTTCCTCCCACCATGAGGATTCCTTCTGTTTTCCATGTGTCCCTGCTCAAACCCTTCATTCAAAGCTCCCACTTTCCGGATCATTCCCGAAAATCAAACCCTGTGACCATTCACGGACAGCAGGAATATGAGGTGCATTCCATAATCGACTCCCGTTGGTCCAGAAACAACTTACAGTTCCTTGTTCATTGGAAGGGGTATGGTCCAGAGGAGTGTTCATTGATTCCTTCTCATCATATTCACGCTCCCAAACTCCTCTGGCAATTCCATCTGAAATTTCCCCAGAAGCCATGGCAGGATCGCCCGGAGATCGATCCTCAAGGGGGGGATACTGTGACGGTTCAGGGGATTCCTGCTTCCCAATGTGTCCCCGTCACCCCTGTTCTCCCTGCCTCTGACCTCTCCCCTCCACCTCCTCGTTCATCTCTCCCTTCCTTCTCCCACACCCATTCCTCTGTGGCCTGTCCCGACGCACGTCCCGCTGTCACTTGCGCGCTCCCCGCAAGGTGCGCGCTTATCCCCAAACACCTGATCCCCCCCGCGACACTCATTGCTCGCGGCGCCTCTCTTCTCCCTCTCCTGTTACACTAACTCCTTCAGCCGCTCCTCCTGCCCCCTTGCCGTCCTTGGCGAGCGCCCCGCGGCACGACGCTCCTCACGCTCCCTGGCACACTCTGTGTGCGCACATCCAACCCTTACAGAGGGCGCGCGCACATGCTCCACTTGTAGGTCTTCCGTGAGCTCTGGTTCCGCCCCTCATAGTGTGCAAGCCATATCCCTGTCTGATTTACCTGTCTCCTCCCTCACTCCTTCTGACATATCTCTGCAACCCCTCACTTTACCCTCTGCTCCTCCCCTCTCTCCCATTGGTGCTCCCTCCTTTATAATCCCTGTCTGTCCTCTAGCTCATTGCTCTGCATAGCTTCTTGTGACCCCTGTGTGTGCAGTCTCTATGCTTGGCTCTCCTGTCTCTTTCAGTGCTGGTTCCTGTCCCTGTTTACCTTTGGATCTCCCTGGCTTGAACTCTGCTTTGATTTGGATTACCCTGCCTTATCCTGCCCTAGGACCCTGCTTTCGGATACGTTTACTCTGCCCTCTCCTATCCTCGAATACTGGCTTATGGACTTGATTACGCTGCTCTCTATTACCCCTGAACTCTGGCACACGGACATTACTACCCCAACTCAGATATCCAGGATATTGCAAGTATCTGTTAACCTTTTCTCTACAGGCCCGGCACGCCCTCACTTCTGTGGGTGCGTGTTATAACCTTCCGCACCTCAGTACTGGGGACTGGCCAGGTCTGCGGGCATACAGGCGTTACATTCAAACCCTATAAAGAGGCAAGTTGCCCCTGTGGTAGAGTGAAATTCGCTTTTCATAGTTGTTGATTTGTGACTCTAATCCAGCAAGGGAGAATTGATAGCCAGTGTTATTCTTGGATACTTCACCCTGTTATTTTAAAGGAAGTGTTATTTGTAAGTGTCATTTGTGTTACAGTGTTGTGTTTGCCCGAAAGGAGGAGAAAGCAGGGGGCGGGGGTAAGATTGAGGGGTAGGGTTAAGAGAGGGGAGAGGAAAGAGGTGGGAGAGGTGAGGAGGAGATAAGGGAGGGAAAAGAGAGGGGGAGAAAAAGGGTAGGGGCAGGTGGGGATAGAGGGGAAGAGGGGGAGTGGGATAGAGAGAGAAGGGTAGGTGGGAAAAGAAAGTGGGAGGGAGAAAGAGGAGGGGGAGGGGGGAAAGAGAAGGGGGGAGATGGCGGGGGAGGAGAGGGTAGAAGGGAGAGAGGATAGGTGGTGAGATAGGTGGTGACAGAGGGTGAGCAGGAGTAGAAAAAAGGGGAGGGGGATAGAGAAGTAGGGCAATTGATATGGAGGGGAGGATGGAGAGAGATACAGGTGAGAGGTCAGGGGTTAATAGATTAGAGTAAGGAGTTAAGGTTAGCGCTTTTTAGGGTAAGAGGTAAGGGGCTTACCTTTGGGGTGATACAACTGGCGGCTAAATGTCCCATTGGGTAAACAGCAGCAGTGGAGTGCCTGTTGCGGAGTGGAGGTGGTGAAATGTCCCAGACTGGTGAGAGAGGAAGGAGAAAAACCAGGAGAGAGCAGTGCCATGGATGCCAAGAGAGTGAAGAAGGTGTAGGAGAAGAGAGTGGTCAACAGTATCAAAACAGAAGAGTGATCAAGAAGAATCAGAATGGAGTTGTTTCCTTGAGATTTGGCAATACATAGGTCATTAGCTACTTTGATGAGTGCAGTTTTTGTAGAGTATGCTGGGCGGAAGCCTGATTGCAGCGGGTCAAGTAGGTTATGAGAGTTATAAAAGTGAAGTATTTGTAAAAAGACAATAAACTTCAGAAGTTAAGAATCAAAAGGCAAGAGGTAGACAGGCTGATAGTTTGATGGGATGGTAGAGTCTATGTTGTTGTTCTTAAGAATAGGTCTAACAATGGCTTTTTTAAAAAGATATGGAAAAGTATTAGAGCACACAGATGAGGACATGGTGTTAGTCAGGATGGGGACCATGGTAAAAGCCAGTGGTTTCAAGGGATGGAGTCAAGGCTGCATGTGGTGGAGTTTGAGGAGAGCAGCAAGAGAGGTACTTTTTCCTACAGTATGTAAGTAGAGAGGAGACAAAGTCAGATGGAGGAGGATTAGGAAGGAGGGGTGTAGAAGGGACACATGATTTCTTTGCAGATAGCTTTCACCTTGCACTTAAACGAATCAGCAAAGTATTGGGGGGGGGGGGGGTAATGGAAGGATGTCAGTGGAAGAGGTGGCGTTGGTTGGATTTGTGCCTGTTTATAAGAGAGGTGAAGTAACCATATCTGGCAAGAAAAAGAGCCACATTATAGCAGGAAACAATATACAGTATTTGTAGTGCAGGAAATCAGACAGAGAGTGTGACTTCTTTCAGAAGCGTTCAGCAGAACAAGTGCAGGAGTGCAGAAAACATTCCTGTGTAATTAGCCAGGTTTGTGGGTTTGCGTGCCGAGAGTTTCAGCATACAGGAGGAGAATACTGGTCAAGTGAGGATGTAAGGACTGTGTTATAAATTGTGACAAGACTGTTTGGGTATAAAGTACTTGCATAGGCAAGAAAGAGGACCCCTTTAGAACAAGCACTCGTAAGGTGATACAGGGTATAAATAAATGAACCTTTAATAAATAGTAAGTAACGGTGAACACAAAACACTTAAAATCGAATTAAATAGCTAGCTCCCAGTCCTATATACTAGGCTGGTTGCCATGTAAATCTAGGGAATCCCAATTGACTGGCATGTGCAGAATGGATATTTAGCTTATGCCTCAGTGAGGTATAGAGGTGTAGAAATATATACCTACACTGGGTGAACAATTGATTCAAAGGGGGGTACTCGTGGTAAACATCTCGTGAATGATGGATGTACAATGTCACAACACTCACATACTAAGTATGTATACAGATCAATACATCCAACTGGGTACCCCAATGAATATGAATCAGTGAAAATATAAAGGTCCCTAGAAACAACGCATGATTGTATAACGTAAAGTTAAAAGGCTACTATGTAGCTAAGAAAAGGCTGAAGGCCAAATACATAATATGTACAAGAGATTTCATAATAACACATTCACAGTCTCTGTCAAAAATATAGTGCCTTAGCCTATTTGGGAGTTCTCACATAAGTAAATATTGGTGAGTGAGTAACTTCCCACGAACTTCCGTGGAAACGGCACAGTATCGTTAGCAAACAAATGTATATGCAGTTTCTATTTTTAAGTGCAACAGGGTTGATCACTGAACCCACATTGTGGCGTAGTATAGAGTGGGTTGATATAGAGGTCTGGGCTGGATTTCCAAATACACTCAGTGTAACTCCAAAGTACTCTATACACCTCCGACCCGGTGTGGTGTATTAATGAACACCACCGGACATTTAGTTAACCGGGTGAGGAGGAGGTTAATGTTGGGTAACACTCATTGGTCAAGTATTAGGAGTTTACCCCAAGGTCTATTTTGGGACTCACTGGATGATATATATAAATAAGTAGAATCTCTATGAGTGTGCCCTAGTTTAAACAGCCCACTTAATATAGGTCCAGTGTACTGTATACAACTCCCATCCGGTGTGGTGTGTTTGTGAATACCACCGGACATTTAGTTAACCGGATAGGGAGAGAAATAATAGATTGCGTTTCTAATGCTGTGTCAGGTGGGTGATAGCATTTTTAGAGCCTGATTTAAAAGGTATAGATAGCTCAGTTCCCCCTCTATAAGTAAGTATGTACCATATGGATAAATATACACCACCTTGAGAAAGCGTCAGAGCGACGCGAAACAGCTGTCGGTGGAGGACGCACTCCCGTGACGTTAGCACGTGTCAGTGCGGTGTGGAACGCAGCTCCGAGGCGAATTCTGCAAGGGTGAGCTGTATCGAGGCACCCCACTACCCCCATAGAGACTCCCCCCACCCGGCTAGCTAATGTTCGGTGGTGTTCATTAATACACCACGCCGGGTGGAAGTCTCCCATGTATGTATGCGAATTGAATTTGACACTGAGTGTCCTGCGTGCATTACAATGTTGGGTTTCTGACAAACAGAGACCACCTATGATGATATCGCAATGCAGACCTACTAAGTGTATATTTATCCATATGGTACATACTTACTTATAGAGGGGGAACTGAGCTATCTATACCTTTTAAATCAGGCTCTAAAAACGCTATCACCCACCTGACACAGCATTAGAAACGCAATCTATTATTTCTCTCCCTATCCGGTTAACTAAATGTCCGGTGGTGTTCACAAACACACCACACCGGATGGGAGTTGTATACAGTACGCTGGACCTATATTAAGTGGGCTGTTTAAACTAGGGCACACTCATAGAGATTCTACTTATTTATATATATCATCCAGTGAGTCCCAAAATAGACCTTAGGGTAAACTCCTAATACTTGACCAATGAGTGTTACCCAACATTAACCTCCTCCTCACCCGGTTAACTAAATGTCCGGTGGTGTTCATTAATACACCACACCGGGTGGGAGGTGTATAGAGTACTTTGGAGTTACACTGAGTGTATTTGGAAATCCAGCCCAGACCTCTATATCAACCCACTCTATACTACGCCACAATGTGGGTTCAGTGATCAACCCTGTTGCACTTAAAAATAGAAACTGCATATACATTTGTTTGCTAACGATACTGTGCCATTTCCACGGAAGTTCGTGGGAAGTTACTCACTCACCAATATTTACTTATGTGAGAACTCCCAAATAGGCTAAGGCACTATATTTTTGACAGAGACTGTGAATGTGTTATTATGAAATCTCTTGTACATATTATGTATTTGGCCTTCAGCCTTTTCTTAGCTACATAGTAGCCTTTTAACTTTACGTTATACAATCATGCGTTGTTTCTAGGGACCTTTATATTTTCACTGATTCATATTCATTGGGGTACCCAGTTGGATGTATTGATCTGTATACATACTTAGTATGTGAGTGTTGTGACATTGTACATACATCACTCACGAGATGTTTACCACGAGTACCCCCCTTTGAATCAATTTTTCACCCAGTGTAGGTATATATTTCTACACCTCTATACCTCACTGAGGCATAAGCTAAATATCCATCCTGCACATGCCAGTCAATTGGGATTCCCTAGATTTACAGTACATGGCAACCAGCCTAGTATATAGGATTGGGAGCTAGCTATTTAATTCGATTTTAAGTGTTTTGTGTTCACCGTTACCCTTACTATTTATTAAAGGTTCATTTATTTATACTCTGTATCACCTTACGAGTGCTTGTTCTAAAGGGGTCCTCTTTCTTGCCTATGCAAGTACTTTATACCTAGTTCCACTTACCCCTGGCACCGTTTCTAGGACAGTAGCAAGAGCTCACCCCCTCACTCCCCCCCTCCCCATTTATTTCAAGACTGTTTGGGTCAAGGGTGGGTGGCAGTAAAGAAAACTTTGATTTTAGGCTGGATTCCAAGAATGTGAAGGTCAATGGAACGCAATTTGCTGGTATATCAAGGAGAAGCTGGAGGTTGAGTGTGAGGAGTGTGAGAGAGAGAAAGTGATGAGGTTATGGTCAGAGAGTTGGAAAGGAGAAAGAAAAATCAGATAAGGAACAGTTTTTTGTTTAAACTAGGTCAATGAAGTGGCTATCCTTGTGGTGGCTGGAAGCAGTCGATTGGAGTAAACCACAGGAGGAAGTGAGAGAGAGAGGAAGCGATGTAACAGTTAATGTCTTCTAAGAGGAGATGAGCGAGTCATAAGAGAGGAAGAAAGGAAATTGGAGTGTGAGTTAGGTTACCTGTAGATGACAGCAATATGCAAAGAGAGTGGAAAGAAAAGGAGAATAGTATAGGTCCCAAAGGATGGAGGCAGTTGTAGGAAGGGGCTGAAATTCACTGTGAGAAGAGATACGTACAGCCCAAGGGGTAAGGTGTGTAAGAAGAAAAGAGCATCATAGGATAGAGCTGCATCCAGGGCAGAGTCCGAGTGTGAGAGCCAAGTTTGTGTCAGAGCAAAGAGGTGAAGAGAGCAAGAGAATAACAGGTCATGAAAAGCTTATGTTTTGTTAGAGAGTGAGCATTCTATTTTGTTTCTTAATCTCTTGTTAACGATGACGCCTACTCCACTGAGTCTTCATTTTCTGTACAGTACCTCTGTACAGGCATACCCCGCTTTAAGGACACTCACTTTAAGTACACTCGCGAGTAAGTACATATCGCCCAATAGTCAAATGGCAGCTCTCGCATGCGCCTGTCAGCACGTCCTGAACAGCAAAGTTGAACTCCCTACCTGCACCGAAGCTGTGCACAAGCGGGGAGACTATAGAGCCTGTTACAAATGCGTTATTTACATCAGTTATGCACGTATATGATGATTGCAGTACAGTACATGCATCGATAAGTGGAAAAAAAGGGAGTGTTTTACTTTAAGTACATTTTCACTTTACATATGTAACGGGTATTCCCCCCCTCAATCTCACATTGGCCCGGGTGGTCTAACCAGTCCCCATTACGTGTTCGTGTCTGGTGGTGCACCTGTAGGCAACAGGGCTCCTGAGTCTCCCGCTTGATGGTATTAGGGGATGTCATCCAGACAGGCAGCTGAGGTAGTGTGTGCGAGTCCTACCTATATCCAGTGCAGCGCCTCCACCTCATCAGGATCTGTGCTTTCGCAGGGAGATGGTCCTGGTGAGGAACTCCTTCTTAGTGGTGCCATCCACTGCTGAGTAACTTCACACTCACACAGTGGAGGTATATTTGAACAGGGCATCTTTATTGGCATGGTGATGTGGGCCAGCTGCCCCTCACAGATAACAGCTCAGCCACTCATCTCTTTGTAGCACTCCCTTAGGAAGGTCCCTTCTCTAATAGAGCTACTTTCCACCTATCCTCTCAGAGAGATTCCCCAGCTTCTCTGTCTGCTGTAAGCTCCTCTCTCTACTTCTGCATCTCTCTCTTGAGCTGCTCTGTCTCTGTCAGCTCCTCTAACTCTGCTCCGTCTGCTCACTGACTCACAGCTAGCAGGAGACACTGCAACACTTGCAAACCTTCACGTGCCTCTCACTGAACAGAGGCAGCACAACAACAGGAAACTGAACTCCTAACTTTAGGCAGTGCTGTGTCTTATATCACCCCCCGGAGAACAAACATGCTCTGTACCACTAAGTGGGAACACACTGCATGCTGTCACTTCCTTTAGGGACATATGACACGTCACCAGGGTGTGAGGGCAAACCTCATGATTGTTGCTGGCAATACTGCATACCTACCAGGTTTACTGCCAGCATGACAAAGAGATATGTACACCAATCTTAGACATGGCTACACATACATGCTCCGGTCCCATTGCGTATGTTAATGCGGGGTATGCCTGTAATAGAATAGGTGTCCACTTTTGAGCTAAATGAGGCCTTCATCTTTACTTCTTACTTCACTGAGACCAATAATATCCCAGTCAATATTTTCAAGTTCATCTTCCAGTTCTTGCAGTATTGCTTCACTGGAGAGAGTGGATGACAGCTTTTGTTTAACTTCCGGGGGTTCTAGCAACCTATGCCTTCTTCCTGAATGTGGTCAAGCCCAGGGACAATCCAGCCTCTGGATAATGATGGCTATTGTTTTTCGGGGTGTTCCCTATTTGGGAGTTGTGGCCTTGCTTGTCATGACAGATTCATTTCATTTTGACTAGTAACTTTCCCACTTTATCCAGGAATATTATTCAAGCTTTCATAGTATGGTTATACCTACCAAAACAAGTGCCACTATACATCTTCCTGAACACCCGTTGCCACCTTCCTACTACCTTGAAGCAAGTAGACAGATTTGAGGGAAGGAGTAAGATATATTTCAATATATTATAGTATCAGTATCATTTATACACTAATTTTAAAAATACCTGAATGCAAATGCGTTTATTGTCTGTTCCTTCTTACGGAGTGGGGCTCTTTTACTGATGCATGTTGTCTCTCTTTGAAAATAAAAATGGATTTACAAATCACTTGAAGTCAGCAAACCTTGTCTTGCTGATCTCATTGTACATTCAACAGGAATTTCTTTAAAAAGGGGTTTATCCAGACGGAATGACTCCAATACAGCTTGCTACAATCTAGGATACATTGAACCACTTGTTCCCTCATCAGAGCTTAGATATCCAGGTTGGAAGGAACTGGACACTCCAGATTTGGTTATTCATTTAGTCGTAGCATAAATCCAATGTGTATTGCTGTACAAACAGTCTTTTTCTAGGACATAACTTAGTGAGGTGCAGACAGTGAACAAATATATATAGACGGAGAAACACTCACCTGGGATCTGTTTCTATTCACTTTCAGAATTTAATTTGATATTCTTTATAGATTATATTGCTTCTTTTTTTTAAATGAATATATATTTGGTAAAAATATATATATTTAAGTACAATTTGGAAGTGACCAGTAGATGGCACTGTGGAACTTCATATTCTCTTTCTGCAAATCTTTCATGTAGAACTTAAAAAAAAAAAAAAATATATATATATATATATATATATATATATATATATATATATATATATATATATATATATTCTTACATTATTGATTAGTTATTTAGAAAAGTCCTCTTTAGAATTCACTTACCAACTTATTATCTAGCCTATAATACATGTATAGCCTATTATTTAATTGTTGAGTCCTGCAATTCAAGGCCGTAAAAGTCCTATATTGAATAGTAATAATATTATCGCTTTTTTCCTAAAGGGACTCAAAGTACTTCAAAATAACAATATCACAAGTGGTACATAGTGCTGCCCATAGAATTTTACAGGCACAGTCTCTGCCTCATTGAACAAAGAAAAAAGAAGCACATTTATTAAATGAATACAAATCTGTCCGGTGCTAAAATAACACTAAAAACAGATTTAAAAAGCACCAAAAGGTGAACAAATGCAGTAAGGTTGTGGAAGCAATCCACCGACAAACAGATAGTGGAATGCACCTTTACTAGATATTGCTAGAGCAATAGCTTAACTGGAAACATTGGAAACGCCTAATATGTGCTCCAATTCTAAAATCCCATCTATTTTTCCAAAAGTAGTTTTTAAAAGAGCCCGCAGTAGATTGAAATCCACACACTGTGCCTCTAATTAAATCAATCTTGGCTTCCAGCCAAACCTATGGGCCAAGGTTAAACGAAAGAAATAGAGCACCATCGATGACTGGAGTCAGGAGGGGATCCAATTAACAAATTCTTTATTGGAGTAAAAGCACAGGAACACCTCCTACGCGTTTCGAACAAAGGTTCTTTATATGGCATACACCTCCCTATGTCTTGGGACTGAATGATTATTTTTAGCGGGGTATTTGAGCATTCTAACAAACTTTCTTGAAACCTATTGGCCACTATAGTTGTGATGAGAGCATTTGTAAAATGTGTCCTCAGAGTTTGGACCGCACAAAGGTGGTTATATTTAAAAGTAGAAACATACAAAAGGAGGCACAGAATCCTCCTCAAAGATCCTCATTGGCTGCACACAAGGCTAGGAGTAAATTACAGGGTATAAATACCAGATATATAAATGTGGTTCAATTAACCATTCGGTACAGGTAAGCAATCGCTCCCAACATTGTGAGAGGACGATTGCCACTAAAAGCCATATGGCAAAAATAATAAATCATTTATTAATATATAACTTGACACACAACATAAAGCGCACGCTCTAAACTAACTTAAAAACAATTAAAAATGTAAATGTAACGGGGGACAGTCACGTGTAGCGATCAGGAGTAGTCACCATCTAAATCATAAGTGAGTACATACAGCACACAGATGGTTAATAGAGAGCAAAGCAAATGACTGCTGTTGAGTTAATCTCTACTCACGATGGTAACTATAGTGTGCAGGCTATGGTGTAGGGTTAATACCACAGTATCAGTAACGTGGGCTTCCAAATGCAACCAAACACTCAGATGTCCCTATAGCTCTGTTGGGAGATTTCCACAAAGCCTGTCACACCGTGCTACTCACAGGCTATCAGAGAGAGATAAACTGCACACACCTGGTCGCTCACACAGCGTGGCATCTACACACGTTTCAAATCTCGATCCATACGTGTATAGTAAATATATATAAGATATAAGGTAACCCTCAGTTCTAATATATTAGAACCCTACACCATAGCCCTACACCATAGCCTGCACACTATAGTTACCATCGTGAGTAGAGATTAACTCAACAGCAGTCATTTGCTTGGCTCTCTATTAACCATCTGTGTGCTGTATGTACTCACTTATGATTTAGATGGTGACTACTCCTGATCGCTACACATGTGACTGTCCCCCATTACATTTACATTTTTAATTGTTTTTAAGTTAGTTTAGAGCGTGCGCTTTATGTTGTGTGTCAAGTTATATATTAATAAATGATTTATTATTTTTGCCATATGGCTTTTAGTGGCAATCGTCCTCTCACAATGTTGGGAGCGATTGCTTACCTGTACCGAATGGTTAATTGAACCACATTTATATATCTGGTATTTATACCCTATAGCCAATGTAATAGACAGCACTCACACAAAGTAGATAAATATACACAAAGCGGGGTGCCACGGACTAGAGAGGGCCCAATCCCTCTCAAACACAATAAAGTACTGAAGAAAATCCAGCACACCCTAATAATAGATACAAAGTCACTGGTATATAACCAATTTGAAAATTTAATCAGTGCACAAATAAGTCAAACAACTGACAACGCCACACTAGGCAAACAGACAACATATAAGTAGGGCCATATATAGGATGTACAGGAGGATAAGGGATAAAGGAAAAGTAGGATGGGGCAACAAAGGGAAAGTGAGGTGAATGGTGGAAGGGGAACAAAGAAAACAAAAAAAGTGGGTCACAACGGGGGAATATAGGGGGGCAACGTTTCGGGACTTGTCCCTTCGTCAGGCCCGTTCCCCTCAGTCCCAAGGGGACAAGAGGGTACTTCCCTCACCCCAAACCCACAACAACAGAACTGACCCCAAGTAAAAACAATAGAAGACCCTCCACAAATTCTAAATAATATTCTGATTAGATACACATACAATATCCCTAAACTAATTGGCAAAATAAGTCCACAGTTTAACTTTCAAATAGATATATTCAGGGACAAACTACATGCAAACAGCTACAATGTATTAGTGAACTAGCAACAACACTTTTGTATGGATATATTCAGGGACAAAAATACATGCAAACAGCTACGATGTATTAGTAAACCAGCAACAACTGAGAACATCAGAGAGCAGCAAAGAGAGGAGGCAAATCAGGAGTAATGCAAACCAGACAGTCCTTAGTTAATAGGGCACACAGACCACGAGCCAGCTCCTCACTCTAGAGGGTGTTTGCAGTGAATGTGCAGTCCATGAGGCTTCTTAAGGGAATCCTGACATCATCTGCTGTGGGCGTTGCTCCAATCAGCCTGATAGCATGCAGGTGGTAGTGTCCATAGTGCTGCCTCACTCTCTCCTTCCTCCTTGTAAATGTAAACAGATCGGGTTACCATGGTAACCACGGGACTTCAATGACGCTGTGCCTGTCCTCTGGAGCTTGAAGAAACGAATCTTTTGATATGCAGCAGTATAGGAGTCTGGCAGCATGCAGTACGATCCCAAACCATATTTAGATGTGTGGATAATTAGCTATATTAGAACCTCCACAGGATTACCCTCAAAGGGCTACCTAAAATAGGTGAAAATAAAAACATACCATATTTAAAGCAGAGTATTATTTGGTCCTCTCATATGCTAATCAATGTATGAAAAGAGCTGAACACACAAACAAATAATGGAAAAAGAGGCTACTATATATATATATATATATAAATAAAGATCATTAAATCTATAAAAATATGGGTGGGTAATTGGGGACCCTGAACATAGGACAAGATCATAAAGGAACTATATAGAACCAGGGTGTCAGGCCAGCGGTGGGGGACACATACCACGGGCGAAAGTTGGATCAATCCGCACAGGCGGCAGGACACAGGTACCCAACACCACAGACACATACCCCAATAAAGGGGGCACTAGAGACACTAGTAAAGGGTACCAGGCATCACAAGACCATGGGGCCAGAGAATCACTCTGTGGCAACTGTGGAAAAGACGGTAGGGGGCACTTTGGTTCAGAGGTAGCAACCCATATTCAGTTCTTTGTTCATGCCCGATGGGGTCATAGTGCCAAGGGTTCTTATCCATTTTGATTCTCTCTGTAGCAACATCTTGTGTAGATTGCCTCCACGCCGCCCCATTTTAATGCAGTCTATTACCTGGTACCGCAGTTGACTCACAGTATGCCCAGCTTGTGTGAAATGATGTGCTACCGGTGCTTCAGGGTCACATCTGCGTATGGCCGCCTTATGCTGTCCAATCCTGTCCTTCACCCTCTGGGTGGTCTCACCCACATAGCCCTTGCCGCATGGACATTTGATTAAATATATGACGTCCTTTGAGAGGCATGTATAGAAGTCTCCAATTTTATAAATTTTACCAGAGACAGGGTTTTGGAAAGTGGGACCCTCCACAATATCATTGCAATGGGTACAGCTACAGCATCTGTAGCAACCCATTTTCGGCGTGCCAAGAAACATTTGTTTAGTGGTTGTCCCCCCGAGGTCCGCCTTAACTAGGCGATCCTGAAAATTCTTTCCTCTTTTGTATGAAAATAATGGAAGTTCAGATAATGCAGGAGCCAACACTGGGTCACTGCTCAGGAGAGACCAATGTCGTTGTATGATATTTTTAATCTGACCACTATTTGTATTGAAAGTTGAAACAAATGGAATGGAGTATTTCCTTTTTTCACAAACAACCTGTCCCGTGGGTGTCCAGCTTTCAGCTTTTATACGTTGGTTGGACAATATCTTCCTAGGATAACCTCTGGAGCAAAATTTAGACTGAATCTTATCCATGCCCTCCTTTATTTTAGATGGACTGCTTATTATACGCTTTGCGCGCAAAAAATTGACTATACGGCAGTGATACAATGGTTCCAGGAGGATGGAAGCTAGAGAAGTGTAGTAAGTTATTTCTGTCCGTCGGTTTGGAAAACAAATCCGACTCTAATTTCCCATCGTGTACACTAATTGTGGTGTCAAGAAAGTTAATCTGTACTGGATCGTGTATACAGGTAAATCCAATGGTGGGGTGGGCCATATTAAGATCAGACACAAAATTTGATAGAGATGGCACATCACCCTGCCAGATTAAAAACACGTCATCTATTTTTTTGTTTTCTTTGTTCCCCTTCCACCATTCACCTCACTTTCCCTTTGTTGCCCCATCCTACTTTTCCTTTATCCCTTATCCTCCTGTACATCCTATATATGGCCCTACTTATATGTTGTCTGTTTGCCTAGTGTGGCGTTGTCAGTTGTTTGACTTATTTGTGCACTGATTAAATTTTCAAATTGGTTATATACCAGTGACTTTGTATCTATTATTAGGGTGTGCTGGATTTTCTTCAGTACTTTATGGTATTTATACCCTGTAATTTACTCCTAGCCTTGTGTGCAGCCAATGAGGATCTTTGAGGAGGATTCTGTGCCTCCTTTTGTATGTTTCTGTTTGTTCACACTATCCTCTTTGCACCGGCAGGTTAACCATATATATACCCCAATTGACAATATATATTACATAGCAAGGTGAGCGGTAGATCACAAGTTATGTATATATTTAAAAGTAACAATAGTAAACATACAATTAGAAGCTTTTTAAACTGCAATATCATCTTTACAGTTTACATGCTTATTTGTCCTTGTGGACTCCAATACATACGGAGGATCACCAGAACAATAAGCATTAGATTCATGGAACACCAAAGAAACATCACTAGTGGCCTTCCAACACATGGAGTTTCAAGATACTATCTAAAATATCACAACAAAGATTCAATTAGTATGAAAATAGTGGGATTGGAACACATTCCTCCCACCATTTTGGGGGGAGCTAGGTTTTCTGCTTTGTGTAGACAAGAGTTCTGGTGGATTTTCATTATGGATAGTCGACATCCGGATGGTCTAAATGGGTGCCTTGATGTCAATACATTCCTTTGAAAAAATGATGTTGGGGTTTGTTACCACCTGGACATTCTTTTTGTACCAAGGCAAACACCTGCAGGTTCACACATTGCGATATACCAAGTGTTTTCAAATGTGTTTTTTTTACATGTATTTACATTTTGAATAGTTATAATTATACTCTATCTTGCAATACATTTGTGGATTTTACTATACTTTATACGGTCTATGCGTATTGCACTCTGTATGTACATATGCATGTATGTTGAATAGATCATTTGTGTTTAAAGTGTATCAGTATACACATTTTTACATTGTGGCATGTGTAGATGCTTTATGACATCTCCGTCGACTCCGCTGGCCAGAAAATTGGCATCACTGAAGGGATAGAGGCGGTGACACCTACCCACGATGCTTTACAGAGAGATTTTGCAGACACACGCCCTGCCCCGTAGAGCCTACAATCTATGTTTCTTGGTGCTTCAGGCACAGTGACTTGCCCAAGGTCACAAGGAGCTGACACCGGGAATTGAACCAGGTTCCTCTGCTTAAATTCAGTGCCAGAGTCAGTGTCTTTACTCACTGAGCCACTCCTGGATAATAGCTAATTTGCCCATTCAAAATAAAATATTTTCCAGCCAGCATAAAGAAAATAAAAGTTCTACTTACCCCTACCTCGATGAAGGCAGTCCCCATCTTCCTCCCTGTCCTTGTCCTCAATTAGCAGGAACACAACAATAAAAAATACAATCTAATGGCCCCTAACCCCTTAATCATGGTTACTAACCGCTATAGTAATTAAGCGGTTAACCCCCCCCTGCTATCCACCGGGGCGGCCTAACCACCTTCCCCAGGGCAACTACCTCCACCCTATATCAATTGATTGGCACAGTGGTTCATCATGCCCATGATTAGCCATGATTAGCCACTAGGCAGTTAATAGGCAACCTAAAAAAGATAAAATCACCAAAAAAAAATCACAATAAAAAAAATCAATCACCAATCATCATTCATTCATACATCCTGGGGGTTTTAATGATTATATTGAATTGTATTATATTGAATTAACCCCCATACCTCAGGGAGTAAATCTCATTAGCCAACAGTTGTGTTGTTTGTTAGTATTCTGGGCCATATTGTACAAGGAAGGCTCAGGTGGTATGCCACTGGGTTGACTTTCTCCACCATGGTATAGGGTCCAATGAACCTTAGTGCCAATTTTAGCGTAGGGACCTTGAGGCGGATATTTTTAGAAAACAACCACACCCTGTCTCCCAGGCTGAATTCTTGAATCCTGCGCCGGTGACGATCCGCCTGAGTCTTCTCTCTAGAAGTTGTCTTCCTAAGATTCTCCTGGATTCTTTTCAACGAATTCTGTAGCCAACGAATTCTGTTGTCTGCTGCCAGTACCCTAGACCTGAGTGTGGCGATGGACAGAAGAGATGGGTGAAACCTATAATTAATTAAGAAGGACGACTCCATGGTAGATTCACTGTGCAGATTGTTGTGCACTACCTCGGCCCAGGGAAGAAGGTCAGTCCAGTCATCCTGGGTGTCCGAGACGAAACATCTAATATATTGCTCCAGGGACTGGTTGGTTTGCTCTGTCTGACCGTTGGTTTGGGGCTGATAACCCGAGGAGAAATGTAGCATAATACCCCATTGCTGGGAGAAGGAATGCCAGAACTTAGATATAAACTTGTATCATGTATCGAAACGATAACCTGTGGCACCCCATGGAGGCGGAAATGTCTTTGACAAAAACGTCTGCCAGTTTAGGAGAGTTGGGAAGCCCTTTCAAGGGAATAATGTGGGACTGCTTGGAGAAGCGGTCTACCACTACTAAGATGGTCATCCCTTTAGACACAGGTAGTTCGATTATGAAATCCATGGACAGATGTGTCCATGGACAGTCTGGAATGGGAAGAGTTCGAAGAAGTTCTGGTGGTTGTTCTGGGAAGTCTTGTTACGAGCACATGTCGTGCTTGCAGCAATGAATTCCTTAATGTCCTTCTGCATGCCAGGCCACAAAAAAGTCAACTCCAAAAGATCGGTGGTTCTTCTAGTACCTGGGTGTCCTGATGATTTGGAAGAATGGCCCCATTCTAGAACCTTCCTCCGGAAAGGTGGTGAGGTAAAAAATTGCCCCTCTGGAACTTCAAGACCTTCTGGGATGTGGGACTGGTCCTGTACAATATTTCTCAATGCATCAAAGGTGTTAGCGGAAAGTATGTACTTGGAGGGGAGTATAGTGTCCTGGCGATCATCGGTCTTGTCGTCCACCAAAATCTGACGGGAGAGGGCATCGGCCTTGACATTTTTCGAACCCGGTAAGACGGAAATAATATAATTGAAACGAGAAAAGAAAGAGGCCACCGGGCTTGTCGAGCCCCTAAGCGTTGAGCGCCTTCAATGTACAGCATGTTCTTGTGGTCAGTCAGGATAGTAATAGGAATCTCCGTGCCTTCTAAAAGATGTCTCCATTCCTCTAGCGCTAACTTGATGGCTAGAAGTTCCCGGTTACCTACGTCATAATTTTGTTCAGCTGGAGAAATTTTTTTCGAGAAAAAGTACAGGGATGATGTCTGGCTTGGGGGGTTCCTTCTATGTGACAGAATTGGTCCGGCCCCGACGTCTGATGCATCCCCTTCCAAGGTGAACAGTAGTTTGGGGTTCGGATGTATGAGGATAGGAGCAGAAATAAAGGCAGTTTTTAGATCGATGGCTTGTCTAACCTCCGGCGACCATGATGCAGCATCCACACCTTTTTTATTTAACACCGTAATGGGGGCTACCGCAGAAGAGAAATTTTGAATTAACCTGCGGTAGTAATTCAGTAGAAGTACCTGTTTGACATGGGCGGCATGTCCCTGCGAAGACTTAGAAAAAATCATTGTGTCATCTAAATAGACAATAAGAATCTGGTTGAGCAGGTCACTGATGATCTCTTTAACGAAGTCTTGAAAGATGGCAGGGGCATTTCAGAGGCCGAAAGGCATGACGAGGTATTCATAGTGGCTGTCTCGTGTATTGAAAGCCGTTTTCCATTCGTCGCCCTGACAAATTTTCACCAAATTGTAGGCCCCACGCATATCCAATTGGGTGAAGATGGTGGCCCCTTGGACGCGTTCAAAGAGCTCCGAATTCAATGGTAAAGGATAACAATTCTTGATGGTGATCTTGTTAAGGCCTCTATAATCGATACAAAGTCATAGAGATCCGCCCTTTTTTTTTATCAAAGAAGAAGCCTGCTCTGGCGGGGGAAGAAGATTTCCGAATCAAGCCCTTTTGAAGATTTTCATGAATATACTCCTTCATAGCTTCATAGGAAGGAAAGTGGATATGAGCTTCCCCTAGGGGGTACTGAACCGGGTAGCAGGTTAATAGGGCAAGCAAATGATGAATGAGCAGAATCTCTGATCATGCTTTATCAAAAACATTGCGGAATTCTGAGTAAACCTCATGTAACGTTATCTTCTCTTCTTTAGGGGCAGCCACCCCGCATATACTTTTGATGGGCATGGCGCAGTTCTTATAACATGAAGCACTCCACAGGACAGGTTCCTTGTCAGTCCAATCAATACGTGGATTGTGAAGTTGGAGCCACCGAAGGCCGAGAATCACGTCCACCGATGGAGTACAGTATGGATGGCATCCAGCTTGATCTCTTCCGTATGGTCCTCACCTGTACATAAATTAAAGAGAGTGGTCTGTAAGGAGATGAATGCAGGTTGCAGTGGTCGACCATCAGTTGCTCAACCCTACAGGGCATTTCTTGTGGACGAGGGGGATGTTATTCCGCTCAGTGAAGCCCTGGTCAATGAAATTGCCTTCAAGGCTAGAGCGGTGGTGTGGAAGTTCTTCCAGTCAGCGTAACAGGTACAAGGATCCTGGTTGGCAATGGTTTCTCTTTGGTAGGGGAGGTTGAGTGTTCCCAATGTGATTCCCCTGGACCTCATTGGGAGCTGGCGTTTCCCAAGTTGTTTGGGCAATTGAGTACCTGATGTCTGGGATTGCCACAGTACAGGCAGAGACCGGCATGGCGCCGGGGCTGTTTCTCACTGGAAGACATCTTGTTGCCACCAAGTTGCATGG
The DNA here is from genome assembly GCF_040206685.1 of Ascaphus truei. Taxonomy (NCBI): domain Eukaryota; kingdom Metazoa; phylum Chordata; class Amphibia; order Anura; family Ascaphidae; genus Ascaphus; species Ascaphus truei. The sequence continues at coordinate 351,637,202 of NC_134486.1, forward strand.
GCTCTGGGATATCTGGCGGAAAAGGTTCAGCTGTGCCAGCATGGAGAGAAAGGGATCTCGGAGTGAGCTGCCGGTGACGGGATCTTTCGGACCTCCTCTCCTGCAGTCGTTGATCAACGTGGATACATATGGCAATGAGTTCTTCGAGATCGGTAGGGCGTTTGTGCAGTGAGCTCGTCCTTTATAATCCTTTATAATCTCAGAAAGACCTTGACAGAAGGCGTCTGATAACGCCTCGTTATTCCATCCGGTCTCGGCGGCGATAGTGCGGAACTCCAGAGTGTATCCACCAGTTCTTTATCTTTTTTAAGAATAGGCCAATATTTTTTGATGATTTTACGTATATTTGGTGCCATTTGATTATATTGGGTTATGAATGTCAAATTCGACGATACTGTTGCGGCCCATTTTATTCTAAAACATCGCAGCTTTTTTCCTGGCTTTATTCTCGAATGCGACGCACTTCACCGGGAGCATGCCGCATTCATGTTGCGTTCTCAGCTGCGGGTCATGCGCGGTTGACGCGCGGTTGATGCGCGGTTGATGCGTTTATTGAGAATGGTTCGGGTTTAATAGGTTGCAATTCTTCGCGTGTCTGCCAGATGGCAGATATTCATGAATTGTAATGCGCATGCGCTTCAATAATGTGTCGACTTGCAGGGGTTTCGTTTAAAAAAGATACCACAGTGTGCTGTTGTAAATTGGCCTTGAGGCTGAAGGAAGAGGTTACAATAATGTATCAATTTAGGCTTTTCATATTAAAGAAAGACAAAGACCAGTTTCTGTTATTCTCCAGAGACCTGCCGCCATGAGTGTTCAAGTGCAGCCCATTTTCCAAAAACCCGACAGAACTTACGCGTATTTGATATGGGCCGCGATTAATGCAACAGATGATAAGATGGCAACAGTTGTTCAAATTTATCAGTATTTTATCGAAAACTATGACTTTTACAAATTTTCGCCAGCTCCTCATGTGCTAGCTGGCAATAAGGAAAAGGTTATGTAGCGATCCATGTTTTTATCGTATTGATCCACAATTTATTGGAGGGTATTGGTGTGTATCACCGGATTTTTCCTGTATCTATGATCATGCAGACGGCAAAAGGCGAAAGGTCGTGTTAAAACCAACTAAGAAACGACAGTCGCTGCCAAGCAATGCGCCAGCACCGGCTTCCAATAACGGTCCCACCGTCAGTGACAACCCTTGCTGTCTGTCCAGCAAGCCTGAGTCGGATTTCGCGTGCAGTTTCGAGCAAGCCTGGGGGGAGGCGGGGTGTTGTGTGCAGTCTAATCTGTTTGTACAGTCAAGTGTAGAGTATATAAACAGCACCAATGATGTACACAAAACCTCTCCTCTCTCAATGAACTACTGTACTGTACACAGAATGAGGAAGAAGATAAAGACGGAAAAAATTATATTACTATATATATATATATTATACATTATATATTATTAAATAATATTATAAATGTGCATTATTCATGTTTATCCATGTTTTAAAAATGTTTATCCAATTTCAATCTGCCAGAAGAACTTAATAAAGACTGCATTATGTATTATTCATGATTATTTTTATATTTGTATTTTTTGGTTCCTGATTAAAATAAAATAAATATTTATTTACATTCCTGCTAATCATAATCATTGACAACCCCCCCCACACACACACACACCTACAGTACAGTACACCAAAGTAATAGAATGAATGACAAAACAACATGAATCAGTTAATGTTTTTTTAACTCTCAATTCTCACAATGCTGTGCAAATCAGATTTACATTTCAAATTCGAGAAGGGATTTTCCAAAGCGTTCCCGTAAACAAAGCCTCAAAGGGTTGGGGGGGGGGGTTGGGTGAGTCATGCGCAGTAATCAGCTAGCTCCCATCTCAAAGAGGATTACATGCAGGCGCAGTGAGGTGATTGACGCTCGGCTAGGGACGGATTAAAAACACAATGACTAGCTTCAGAAAATTAATGACTCTGTGGAGGTGTCTGTCGATAAGAGTTTCAAAACCTTGAGCGAGCCTTGTGTGTGTGCGTGGGGGAGGGGGCTGCATGAAGGCAGCAGTTCAAAGAAATTACAGTACATAGAGTAGAGTACAGTAATTTCAAAAGGCAGTTCATCATAATAATTTGATCCCTACACCCCCAAACACAGTACATAAAAAGCACACAAATCAACCATGTGCAGTCAAACGCACAGGGTTGCAGTCAAAAGCTACAGCACAGATTGAATATCGTAATATCAAGATTGTTTTTGCAGGCTTGTGGATAAAATAACAGTTAAAAAATTATAATAATAAAAAATTTTTTTTTTAGGCACTCACTCAAGCAAGCAGTGGTGGGTGAAGTTACAGGTGCATGCGCAGTAATCAACTAGCTCCCATCCGAAAGAGGATTACACACAGGCGCATAGAGAGGTGATGCTTTGCTAGGAACTGATTAAAAACACAATGGCAAGCGTTTTATATATTTTTTTTTGTTCCTGGTAAAATAAATATTTATTTACATTCCTGCTAATCATAATCATTGACAACACCCCCCCCCACACACACCTACTGTACAGTAACCAAAGAAAAAGAATGAATGACAAATCAGTTCATGGTTTTTTTAACTCTCAATTCTCACAATGCTGTGCAAATCAGATTTACATTTCAAATTCGAGAAGGGATTTTCCAAAGCGTTACCGTAAACAAAGCCTCAAAGGGTTGGGGGGGAGTTGGGTTAGTCATGCGCAGTAATCAGCTAGCTCCCATCTCAAAGAGGATTACACGCAGGCGCAGTGAGGTGACGCTCGGCTATGGACGGTTTAAGAACACAATGTAAGACTTCAGAAAATTAATGACTGTGGAGGGTGGGGGGGGTTGGGTGAGTCATGCGTAGTAATCAGCTAGCTCCCATCTCAAAGAGGATTACACGCAGGCGCAGTGAGGCTTTTTAGCTCGGTTATGGACGGATTAAGAACACAATGTCAAGCTTCAGAAAATGAATAACTCTGTGGAGTTTCAAATCCTTGAGCGAGCCTTGTGTGTGTTTGTGGGGGAGGGGGCTACAGGGTACAGCTGCATGAAGTTCAAATATAATGACATACTGTACTTTAATTTCAAAATGCAATTCATCATAATAATATGATCCCTACACCCCCAAATACAGTACGTAAAAAGCACACAAATCAACCATGTGCAGTCGAACACACAGGGTCGCAGTCAAAAGCTACAGCACAGATTGAATATCGTAATACAGTATAAAGATGGTTTTTGCAGGCTTGTGGAGAAAAAAAAATTAGAATAAAAAAAATGTTTTTTTTTGGTCACTTACTCAAGCAAGCAGTCGTGGGCGAAGTTACAGTGCATGCGCAGTAATCACCTGCAGTCAAGCAGGAATGTGATTGAAACCAGAAAGACACACGTTCAAAGGAATGGTGTGGGAGAGACAACAGCTCGCAAACCCCCCTAACCTGAGTTTTTACACGGCATTGCAGTATTGCAGACAGCGAGAATAAAATGCTAATATCACGAGCGCTAAAATAACGCAATTCACTCCAGGCAAAAAAAAAATGCACTTGACCGGGATTATCTGAGAGCCGCGAAGCTAGCCGATTTAGACTCAGGTCGGCCGCCTCTGTATGTCTGTTTTTTTCTTTTTGTATTTCAAAAGACTGGATCTGTCCATCGCTGCAACCTCAGTAATTGTTTGATCTAACATATTAGGTGAATATTTTCTGTTCATAAATTTGTGTTTAAGATCTTTAGCTTGGACATTAAATGTCTCCAAGCTAGAGCTATTTCTCTTTAATCTGATGAATTGTCCCTTTGGTATATTGTTAACCCATGATGGATTGTGATGACTGTGTGCATGTAAATAATTATTTGCTTGAACAGTTTTAAAAAATGTGCTAGTGTGTATGAAATTATCTTTAATTGAAATAACTAAATCTAAAAATTCAATAGATGTGCTACTAGATGTGAATGTAAACTTAAGGTTATATATGTTATCATTCATATATTGTTAAAATTTCTCTAACTGTGATAAAGTGCCTGACCAAATAAAAATAATATCATCTATGTAGCGCCGCCAGAGCACCAGATTTGCACCATAGGGACAGCTGGACCAGATATGCTGTTGTTCCCAGCTGCCCATAAATAAATTAGCATAAGTGGGCGTAAATCTGGTGCCCATGACGGTGCGACACACCTGTAAATAATAAGATTTATTAAAACAATAAAAAATTGTGAGAAAGAATAAATTTGATTCCAGAAATTAAAAAAGATTTTGATGCAGCAGAAATTGATGGATCATTATTTAATGTGTTGAGGATAGCCTCACACCCTTGTTCCTGGTCAACGATTGTATATAATGATGTAACATCGGCTGTGACAAAATAATAGTGAGGTTGCCATTGAATGTCCTGTTGAGTCTGCAGAATGTGGGTAGTGTCCCTCAGATATGAAGGTAACTGAGTAATAGGTGGTTGTAATTGATCAATATACTGAGAAAGATGTGAGGTGAGAGACTGGATGCCCGATATAATCGGGCGGCAAGGAGGGAATTGTACATTTTTATGTATTTTGGGTATTATATAAAATATAGGTATTTTTGGATATAGAGGGGAGGGGTTAGTAAGTGGACCTATCCCCAAGGATTCGTAATGACTCCTTGATATAATAGGTTTTATCCATAATTACCAACTCCCCCCCCCTTGTCCGCCGGTTTTATAATGATAGAATCATTTTCTTCAAGTGCACGTAGTGTATGTTTATCCTCAATACTAAGATTGTCGTTTTTTATCTTAAAATTACGACTTTGAGTCTCCATATCATCAGTGACCATTTGGGCAAAGGTATCTATGAAAGGAACACTAACAAATTTTGGGAAAAATGTAGAGGGGTTTTTTAATTTGGAGGTTAATGCAGGTATAGTGGTAATAGGCAAATTACTATTGGAATCAGTTCTGTAAATAGCGTCTCAGGAAATATTTTTTGAGGCACAGTTTACGTACATAACGTTGAACGTCTATGTACTGTAAGGACCCGGGATTCACACCGCCCTTGGCGTGCTCCCCACTTACCCGCGGTGCTGCCGGGTCCTTCCGCGCCTCGCGGTGATCCTCCCTCCAGGACGCCGATCGCCATCTTGCCTAAGCGCGAGCGCACGGCAGCGTTCTCCTTCTTGTGCCAGGCCGGGGCATGCGCCCGGTCACGCGCCCACAGGTGCGGCCACACGGAGGCGCGGCCACACGGAGGCGCTCCAGTCTCTTAAAGGCACATCTCCTCTTTTCAATGCTGCAAACAAATGTACCCTTTCTTCTAGGATCGATAGTCCCTCCTCCAGGAACTCCCCTGGACCTATTCCTGTCTCAGCCTGGCCCATCTACACACCCCCACCTTGCTACTCTGCCATTGGACCCTCTTACCTATATATACCCTGCAGCTTCATTAACTCGTCGGCTGAGCATAGAACCAGTTGTTCTCATCACTCTCTGCCTCCCTAGTCCTGTCTTGTCCTGTCTTGTTTTGCAGTCTTCCTCGTGTACCGAACCGGCTTCCCCTCCGACTATCCGCACCTCTGGCATCCCGAACTTGGCATACGGCAATACGTCTCTCCGCACCTCTGGTACCCCGAACCCGGCAAATGGTAAACGATTACATCCCTCTCTCTAACCCCGGACTTGGCGAACAGCACCCTCTACCATCCGTACCTCTCCTGCCCCGACTCGGACTCCCAGACAACTCTACTCTCAAGACATGCCCTTGTGGCTGTGGGTGGCGTTATATCCTATCCCACCTCAGCACCGCGGTGCCGCCTCATTTGTGGTGAGCTCGTCCTGACATGTACAATTTGAAACTGAAGGGCCTGTAACCGGTGCAAAGGATAATCCTTTGGATAATAATTTTCTTTCCTTTGGTATCATGTTTGTTATATACTTCTTTATACAAATGTAATGAGGCTCTAAGTTAATTTGGATAATTAACCCATGCCTCTAATCACACTATCACGGCAGATGTAAGCTATATTAGTTGTGTTTTGATACTTCTTGTGGTAACATCCTTATAGTGGTATTTAACAAACTGAAAATACTAAATGATACTATGAGCGGTGCAGATACAAGATGCTGTAATTTGAATGGTTGTTATATTTTTTCTTAGTTGCACTTTGAATAAACATGGTGGTAACACTACACTAACGTGGTATTAAGTTACATCACTATGGCTACCAGCCACATGTGGTAACATTCTGCAAACTAGTATCAAGTGACACTATAGTGGCTACTAGAAATGTAAACAAAAGAGGCTATAACTGGATATGGGCAATAGACACGTACCTAAGGGTTTAAAAACATACTTTGTGTCCCTCTTAGAAGTTGCACGTTGCTATAATGGTTGCAAACACATACTAACTAATGAAGCTATAATTGGATACGGGCAGTAGATCCGTGCCTCGAGGCACAAAGACATACTTTATGTGCCTCTCTGAAGTTGCATTTTGCAACATTCTGAATTCTAAAAGAATTTATTGCTGTATCATTGTATATTGCAGACACACCTAACATTAGCTAAGTTGGTGGATGTTATATCTCCACAATTGAATGAATCATGATATTATAGAGGTTCTTTTTGATGTGGTATTGTAAATAAACTGGTATCAGGTCTAAATAAATATACATTATCACTATACAGATGTAGATGCAGCTCATTATACTGTATCTATATTGTAGACCACTCATAATAACCACCACATAATGCATATATATCTGTTATTTCATTATGTATATAATTGAATACCCCTGACCAACTAGCTAATATTAGTTCTATAGTGCGTCCCATGTGTATTCAGATACCCCATATCTAGATTTTCTAGATCGTGGATACGCTATATGCAGTTTTAAAAACAGTTTTTTATATCATTTTTGTAAATAGTTGTCCCATTGGATGGTCCCAACTAGAGATTTAGTGCTCCAGGTCTATTATTATATCCGGATTTTTTTGAATAAAATGCAGACCACCACAAAAACAATAGGTGATAAATTGCCGACACCTATATTATTAGGAAATATACATATTATCAATAAGTATGTCTTGATCATATTATCTCTAAAGAGATTGAAAGATATCCATTAGGGACGATGAACTATTACAGTTGAATACTGCTTTGTTGGTGTGTTAAATGTTTAGCGTGTTGTCTGTTTATTAGGAATTGGTTATGGATTTCTTTTCACCAATTTTGTTTCAACTATTTTTAACATTATAATGAAAAGGTTTTTATAATCAATATAATCATTACATTACATACAACACATTGAATGCATTATTGAGGGATTTCTTTTCTTCTTTGTTTATCCTATCATATTTATCCCTATTACACCTCCGTTCGTAGTTTAAATTGCTAAACTGATGCGGGAGTTCGTTCTTCCCCCTCCCCTCCCCTTCCTTTTCCCTGAATAGTTTATATATTGAACCTATTAAGGTTGCGCTAAAGGTGTAAGTGGAATACCTCAAGGGTTGAAGAAGATGTTTGTTCACCGAAACGTCGGATTGTTTGTGACTGTGATCAGTCAATAATATGATCTTTTTGTAATATATTGCATTTTCCTTGGTGTTCTCGGCTACCCCTCTTGTTCTATATGCAGTAACCCTGACTAGCTTATTTCTGCCTGCAGCACCCGCATTTATTCTTGATTGTTTGCTTTTGTCCCCATGTAGTTGGGGCATCCCAAGTTGCATTTATCTTGACTCTTTTGTATTTACAAATACATAGTTACATTAAGTGAGCAGGGTAGATGAGAGTTTTGCATTCTTTCTTTTCCTTACTTCTTTAATCTTCTTCCCTTTTTGTAGCAATCCTTACATGTCCTCTCCATCATTGACTGAAGTGTTACAGTATGTGAGGGTCAAAAAACAATGATATGCTGCACACCATAAATCATATATATAACAGTATTACCGGTGCTGCTGGTTCAAAAGGGATACCTGTTACAATCATCCAGACTTGAACTATAAAAGGGAGGATCCAGCTCTCCACGGATTTGTCAAAAGTTCAAATTTATTGCGCCATACACAACGACCGTTTCGACCTTAGTAGGTCTTTCTCAAGTGAAAAGGCATAATGCCAAAGACAAGAGTATATATACCCCCCACAATCAATAATAAAGTGATAAACACCAGACAGCTGAACAAATAGCAATCAACACATAAAGTTCAAATTGACAGTCTTATCTTTAGGCTTCCGATTGGCTGTAACATCTTCCTTCGTCTGTTTCATGAAATCCCCACTGCTGCTTCTGATCCTCATTGATTCGGATGATACCGGAAGTGCGTCACGCACATGCTCTGTCGTGCGTTCCACGCATCCATTTCCGCGTTACAGCATCGTCACCCCTCTTTGGTCCTTCAGCCGAAATCCCGCGAGGTTACGGCCCTCCTTCACATCCTGGTATCTTTTGCAATTGCATGCCGATCCTCACAGGTCTGTCCTCCACAGGGGCTGTCATCTTTATCAATCCGTCGCCATCCTCTTCTTAATGAGTGGGGATTTTATCAGAAATGGTCCATTTCTTTTATTCAAAGAAATAACAAGCACAATCTCGTTCAGCCTAGGGCACACGTCCTTTTACGCTATTTATCTTTGTGCTATTATCTAATTTGTAATGGTGTCTCTTAGTAAGGCAACCAATAAGATTGTTTGCTTTACCACGTTATAGCACGTACTGAAGCAAATTTTTGCCTTGGTCATTAGGATACATATGTAACAGATATTGTTACTCCAACTGGTGCGTTGCAGTGGGAATATACATTAGCCAAAGTTTTGAATTAGCTATGCAAGAAAAGGGGGCAGGGCTAAAGTGCAAGCAGGTGCAATATTGGCTGCTATGTCTGTACGTGTATGTCCAGAAATGCTACTACTTACTGTACATTCAGAAGCTTTTATTTTTGCTTAATAAGCTTAATTCATATACAGTATAATGTAAAAAATTAAAAGGGGTGCTGTTTTTTACTATTTGAAACACAAATACAAGTAATTCACAGTTATTCAAATAAATTGGTATGCTTTTTATTTCAAAATTGAATATTTTCCTGCTGAGAATGGAAAAGATTTTTCAAAATAGATATCAAGGAAGAATTGCTTAACATGGTACAACACATAATTAAATATTATACAGTAGAGTGTGTTCCAGGATTCTAGAGCAATAAAAGATGGTTTCTGTAATTTAGAAGCTGACAGTAAACCGTCAGCCCACTGCATTTCCCAAAAGATCAATTTGTGATTAAAATAGCACTTGCACAATGGCTTTATAAGCTTTATAAGCGCACTGGGTCAAAATGTCAAAAAGAATCAAGAAGAGAAATAGAAGTGGAATACAAATATCTGCATTTTGGCATTGTAAGCAGATGCATTTTAATATACAGGTCTGTAAACATTACTAGGTCAGGGACTGTCTTAGAATTATTATGCATGTATGAAAAAAAGTGGCTCTGAACTTGTCGTTGTCAAACGGCATAGGTTGGCATTTTCAGAAGTAATGTAATGTGAGAAAAATCCTTATCCTTATGTGTGAATAAAGCCACAGAGTGCTCAGGGTTCTCAGGTGATTTGCCATACAGTACATTCAGTCAGTAGGCTTTACCAATGGCAATTTTGATTAATACCCTAGTGATTGGCATAATGCTTTAAATAGGGTTTAAAAACGATGTGTTTCTGTATTTTAGAGAGAAATCAGCATGGGAGTGAGAGTATATACTGTACAGTGAAGATCGGATTTGTACTGAATGATCAATTTGTAAAGTAGATGGCTAGAAAAATATAACCATACATGTTATAAGTTATTTATTTTTTCAATACCGCATCATTGAATGTTTTTGATTTCATTTTGATCTATAAACAACCTATTTGTTAGATCATCCATATTCACTTATATTGTAATGTGTTAAATTAAACTACTGTCATTGTATGTAATTTCACACTTCCTACATGTACAGTATGTTATTGTGCATATTCAACTCATACAACCTCATAACAGTTTTATATATCCTCCTCTAGAGATGTGTGAACCTTTCACATGAGGTCTCAAACCATGCTAAATTGGCCCTTTTTTTTATATGTGAGCAAATTCGCAGATTACTCAGGGTTCACATTCGATTTGCTATATATTGAGTCACTGAGTGAATTGCAATAAAATATGTGTAATATTGGCAAAAGAGTCCACTAGCATGGCGGTGGTGGCTACAGCCATGGTGACCGCAGGGCCATTTCTATTGCATCTGGTGCCGCTAGAAAAGACTAAAGGGGTGGTTCCTGGAGGAAAAAGAAGTACAGTAGGTCCAACAAAAACAGCAGCCGCAGCAATACAAGTAGCAGCCTTTTAATGTAAAAAGAATAGAAAGGTAGGTTTTAACAACATTATTTTCCACATCACTAGGGCAGGAGGACAACGGACCACAATCAGGGTGAAAAAGGTTGCAAATAAAAAAATTGATGTTGTTGGCAAGTGGGAGCTTGGAGAAGCCTAGCAGAGTATGTATAGGGTTTCCAGGTGACTTGTCCAAAAATACTGGACACCCACGCCCCCGAACACATATAAAAAATACCCCCACGCCCCCTGAATACATTTAAAAAATACCCCCACCTCCCCCAGAATACATTTTAAAAATACCCCCACCTCCCCCCAAATACATTTTAAAAATACCCCCACCTCCCCCCAAATACATTTTAAAAATACCCCCACCTCCCCCAGAATAGATTTTAAAAATACCCCCACCTCCCCCAAATACATTTTAAAAATACCCCCACCTCCCCCCAAATACATTTTAAAAATACCCCCACATCCCCCAAATACATTTAAAAAATACCCTCACCTCCCCCAAATACATTTAAAAAAATACCCCCACCTCCCCAAAACATTTAAAATATACCCCACCTCCCCAAAACATTTAAAATATACCCCCACCTCCCCAAAACATTTAAAATATACCCCCACCTCCCCAATACATTTAAAATATACCCCCACCTCCCCAATACATTTAAAATATAACCCCACCTCCCCAATACATTTAAAATATACCCCCACCTCTCCAATACATTTAAAATATACCCCCACCTCTCCAATACATTCAAAATATACCCCCACCTCCCCAATACATTTAAAATATACCCCCACATCCCTAATATGTTTAAAATATACCCCCACCTCCCGAGTACATTTAAAATATACCCCACCTCCCCACCTCACAGAGGAAAGCGAAATTGCCACGGGCTTGAATAAACCGCAGAATGTGGCCCTGATTCAAGGAACTGGCGTTCCAGACCTAAGGAGGAAGTGGAGCTCTGATGTGACCTGAACGATTGCCTGGACTCACATGGGATACAGTTCCCCATCTTACCGATAGGATGTTTATATTGTTCACTGATATTATGTCTCTAAACACGAGAGTATATTTGTGGGCTGAAAATTGGTTTAGCTAGCCAGCCAGGTAGATAGAGCCTGAATGGTCTAGTAAGTCTCCCAAGTGGAGTAGGTTTTTATTTTATGGTTTGTGTTTTTCCTTAAAGAGACAGCGCGCCTATTCTTCTGTTATTAGTGAAGAGAATAAACCACTGGAGTTAGAGCTTAACCCACTGTCTAAGACTCTTACTGACAATGCCACGATGCCATCCTGTCACACTGCAAACTACAAATGCAGTGGCCATTATTCAAACACTTCACAGGTTGTATACCTCGAAATACCCATGTCATGGCGCGAGTGCAGAAAATGGCATTTTAGTGTTTTAGTTTTGAAACACCTGAAATTGATACAGTAGTACAGTAGCCCAGAACTGCACACATTACAATTCATTCATTTCAATGCACACAAAGAAACAGAATCCATGAAATTCAAACAAAGCAACCGCAATAAACACGTGTGCCTGGGGCGATTGACCACGTTAATGCCGTGTGGAATACAACAGAGCACAAGAAAACGGCTGCTGCATCTGTATGATCAATGATGTTTCCAACAAAATGGCCAGCAGCTACCACCTACTACCCTAAACCCCACCAACAACAGTGTTCCCTGTTCACACCCTAAAACCACCAACACTGCCAGTACCACCTAAGATTTGACAGACAACATATACATATACCAGCATAACAGACATATGAATATGGGGAATGGTGATGGCTGAAGCAGGAGAACTGATACTGGAAGATCACATGTCTGGGACCAAGAAAGCCTGGCTGAGCTCAGATGATGGCTAGTACCATTGCGCCACCTGCACTAGCGTTAACCAACACCAGTTGATAGAGTGTCTACCCTCTAGGGGAAGGAAAGACAGTAGGGCAGACTTGTGTTGATGAGGAGAATTATGAAATAGGTTGACTATTTTGTCCCTATCCAACATTTTGTTTGTGTCGCTCATATAGTGGGGAATGACACCTCAACATATTTTTTTCCAGTATGGCCTCTCTTGCTTCAGTCACTGTCTCACCCCCGCTAACTGTAGTCTTACAGAATAGTCACCTATTCTAAACAATTCCCAGAGGTAAGGCTTCAAATGTTTCCCACTCTCAACTTCGGCTTCGTATTTCTTATGTTATTATTTATTGTAATACATATTTTGTTTAATGTTTATTTTTATGCTTTTCAATGGGCAATAGTCCTATTGGCACGTTAGGACTATTGCCCATTACTAGGGGGGTGGAGGACTCCTGTTGGGGGTAGGGAGGTGAGTGATAGATGTTGTTTCTTTAAGGTGGGTCATTAGGCCTCCCAAGCAGGTGGCAGAGGAGTTAACCCATTCATTACCTTAGTGGTTAGCCATTAAGGTAATGAAGGGTGTGTATTAATGTATTGTCATTTTGTTCATGTACTTATTTTATTAGTGGGTTACCATTTATTGACAATGTGAATATCTAGGCTCATCACTGGGAGGGTCTAGGTATCCACAGTGACAATCAATGGTTTTATGTGTAAAATGTATTTTCTATGTGATTATTATTTTTTAAAACATACAGAACACCTACAAGCTCAAATTGAACCCCCAAAATACTTTGGCTTACAACAATTTGGCCAAAATGTTAAACTAAAAGACCATTTTATTTATTAGTTATTTATACATGTATATTTAGGCACTGTACCGTATATACGTTTTTCTGGATGTGCACTGAGCTTTGTCTGTGTTTTATGTTATGTCTCTGGTTTTAAATATAAATTGCCATGCTCAGTAGCACTCCTCTGTGAAACTTATATGCTTATATATATGTTGTGGGTATTTTGGGGGTTCAATTTGAGCTTGTAGGTGTTCTGTATGTTTTATAATTCTTGTGCAGCTAGTCTTGGCTGTTTTGGAGGGTGGCAACCTCCTATCCAATTGAAGCTCACTCCCTCCCACATTTAAATGGTTAAAAGCTCACTCCATGGCATCTCCAACTATCAGGGGAACTTGCCTGCATGCAGTGTGATTGTGACAAATCTATTACAGAGTGCTTTTCCTGGTAATGTACAGGTTAATAAAAGCTTCAATCAGACTTAGAACTTTTGCAACTCATATTGACAGATTTATTATAAATCATTCTTCCTGGCAATGCACAGGTTATTAAGAATTTATATTAGTGTAGGGACCCTTGAACGTGGTCTGCCGTGAAGTTTGGCTCAAGGGCTTACAACAATTTGGCCAAAATGTTAAACTAAAAGACCATTTTATTTATTAGTTATTTATACATGTATATTTAGGCACTGTACCGTATATACGTTTTTCTGGATGTGCACTGAGCTTTGTCTGTGTTTTATGTTATGTCTCTGGTTTTAAATATAAATTGCCATGCTCAGTAGCACTCCTCTGTGAAACTTATATGCTTATATATATGTTGTGGGTATTTTGGGGGTTCAATTTGAGCTTGTAGGTGTTCTGTATGTTTCATAATTCTTGTGCAGCTAGTCTTGGCTGTTTTGGAGGGTGGCAACCTCCTATCCAATTGAAGCTCACTCCCTCCCACATTTAAATGGTTAAAAGCTCACTCCATGGCATCTCCAACTATCAGGGGAACTTGCCTGCATGCAGTGTGATTGTGACAAATCTATTACAGAGTGCTTTTCCTGGTAATGTACAGGTTAATAAAAGCTTCAATCAGACTTAGAACTTTTGCAACTCATATTGACAGATTTATTATAAATCATTCTTCCTGGCAATGCACAGGTTATTAAGAATTTATATTAGTGTAGGGACCCTTGAACGTGGTCTGCCGTGAAGTTTGGCTCAAGGGCTTACAACAATTTGGCCAAAATGTTAAACTAAAAGACCATTTTATTTATTAGTTATTTATACATGTATATTTAGGCACTGTACCGTATATACGTTTTTCTGGATGTGCACTGAGCTTTGTCTGTGTTTTATGTTATGTCTCTGGTTTTAAATATAAATTGCCATGCTCAGTAGCACTCCTCTGTGAAACTTATATGCTTATATATATGTTGTGGGTATTTTGGGGGTTCAATTTGAGCTTGTAGGTGTTCTGTATGTTTTATAATTCTTGTGCAGCTAGTCTTGGCTGTTTTGGAGGGTGGCAACCTCCTATCCAATTGAAGCTCACTCCCTCCCACATTTAAATGGTTAAAAGCTCACTCCATGGCATCTCCAACTATCAGGGGAACTTGCCTGCATGCAGTGTGATTGTGACAAATCTATTACAGAGTGCTTTTCCTGGTAATGTACAGGTTAATAAAAGCTTCAATCAGACTTAGAACTTTTGCAACTCATATTGACAGATTTATTATAAATCATTCTTCCTGGCAATGCACAGGTTATTAAGAATTTATATTAGTGTAGGGACCCTTGAACGTGGTCTGCCGTGAAGTTTGGCTCAAGGGCTTACAACAATTTGGCCAAAATGTTAAACTAAAAGACCATTTTATTTATTAGTTATTTATACATGTATATTTAGGCACTGTACCGTATATACGTTTTTCTGGATGTGCACTGAGCTTTGTCTGTGTTTTATGTTATGTCTCTGGTTTTAAATATAAATTGCCATGCTCAGTAGCACTCCTCTGTGAAACTTATATGCTTATATATATGTTGTGGGTATTTTGGGGGTTCAATTTGAGCTTGTAGGTGTTCTGTATGTTTTATAATTCTTGTGCAGCTAGTCTTGGCTGTTTTGGAGGGTGGCAACCTCCTATCCAATTGAAGCTCACTCCCTCCCACATTTAAATGGTTAAAAGCTCACTCCATGGCATCTCCAACTATCAGGGGAACTTGCCTGCATGCAGTGTGATTGTGACAAATCTATTACAGAGTGCTTTTCCTGGTAATGTACAGGTTAATAAAAGCTTCAATCAGACTTAGAACTTTTGCAACTCATATTGACAGATTTATTATAAATCATTCTTCCTGGCAATGCACAGGTTATTAAGAATTTATATTAGTGTAGGGACCCTTGAACGTGGTCTGCCGTGAAGTTTGGCTCAAGGGCTTACAACAATTTGGCCAAAATGTTAAACTAAAAGACCATTTTATTTATTAGTTATTTATACATGTATATTTAGGCACTGTACCGTATATACGTTTTTCTGGATGTGCACTGAGCTTTGTCTGTGTTTTATGTTATGTCTCTGGTTTTAAATATTATTTTTTATACATATGTATTATTATGCTTTATGCTCAAAACCCCTATTAGAGACATTTGGCTAATAGGGATCTTGGGTATTAGTCTAGAGGGAGGGAAGGGGTTGTTTGTTGCGGGGGTAAAGGGTAGTTACCCCAGGGAGGGTGGTTAGGCCTCCCAGTGGAGAGGGGGGGGGGGTGTTAACCCTTTCATTAACACAGGGATTAGTAAAGCATTGCATGGCAATGCATTACTAGACACTCTGGTGGGCAGGGAGGGCAAGTAGTGTAGTTTTATGCTTGTAGACTTTTGTGTTCAGCTATTCATGGAAACCCACAATGTCGGAACTTGATGAATGGCAGTTTTTACCTAAAAATGCTGTATTATGCCTTTTTTTTAAATTGGATCTGATGCTTTTAACTTTTTTTTGTTTAGGTGGTTAATAATATGCATTTTCTTAATTGGATCCAGACTGCTTCAATCCATTTTCAAGAAAATGTCAAGCGTCTTTTCACAGTCTTTTTTCACGTTCTTGCATTCATCTGCAACACTGTCAACTAAAATCAGACTCTGCACTTCAACCTGTTAGAGATCAGATCAAAGCAGAAAATTCTTTCATCCCCATGTAGTTTAATCCTTTACCTGTCAAAGTTCATTATTTCAAAATAGGCCTTAAAATGTTAACAACTATATAAATACAGTAGAAGAGAAACTAAAGGAGTAATCACAAACTTTTAAAGATTAATTTAACTATATCAACACAGTTATAATTGTATCGGGGAGGTCATTAAAATAAATTAGAATGCAAGTGTAGCCCTTTTTGTGAACCGGCCTGACCCACCCAATCTCACATTGGCCCCTGTGGTCTAACCGGTCACTTTCCTTGCGGCACACCTCTTCTAAGGGACTACTGGTAACTGCATAACATCATGCTCTATCCGCATCACCTTAACCATATCACCTCAGCCCAATGTCTGGTGTTCCCACCCAGTGTCCTGTGATCCCCCACACCCAATGTCCCGTACTCCTACGGAGGTCGTGGGTGACTGCGCAGTCACTAAATTATCTATTAGGCCTGTTGGTGCACATGTGTAGAAATACCTTCCGAGCACTCCGATGCTCGGGCCTGCAACACTCTTCTAAAAGGGTCAGACGTACGAAGCCTCCGTCTGATCCTATCCAGGTACTTCTCCAGGACCCCAACGAGGGTCCCACCGCTTCACGGGAACACAACCGTCTCTCGGTAACACACCGTCTCACGGGAACAGCAACCGCCGCTATCCCTATCTATCCCTAACGTGACAGGAACCCTAACCTAGGGCCTGTCCCTGATGAACCGCAACCTAGGGTGGCTTGGGGAAAACTCCTAGGGCCTGCGGAGTAATAACCTGCCCCCTCCCCTAGCTACCAGTCCTATCTGTAACTACTAACTACTTGCTACTCCTAACAGCCTGCAGCAGACACACAGCTCTCACCGTCAGCCTGCAGACATCCACACACGCTGCACACACTGCGCCCAGCACATGCAGCGACACACACACACAGCTGCAATCGTACACAGCCACCTGATTCCCCGCAGAAATCCACTGCACACACCCTGTGCCTATTTGCCAGTGCGCACAGCACTACCCGCTGTGGCACTGCCAAACCTGCACCTTTCACTCCTAAGGGTGACCTCCTTATCTAGGGCCGTCCCTCTTCAGTTACCCCCTGCCCTTACCGGGAATTGGGGCCTGCCTGGGGACCTAAGGAGAACCCTTACCTGGTACAGGAGCCACTCGCTCCCTGCACCCTTCCTCCTCCTTCCTCTGCCTCTTCCTGACTGACTCTGCAAAGCCCGGGAAATGTATCTCTTTTCCCGGGCTGAGCTTCCTCCTGCCCTATTGGCCACAATGGAGCACCTGACCTTTGTCTCCCTATGCCTCCTGGGAATTGTAGTTCCCAGGGGGCTGCCTAAGCATTGGGGCCGCGTGCGCGCTTCTCCCGCGCATGCGCGAACGCCTAATGGCCGCCTCAACCTCACTCTCGCGCGATCTCTCTGGGGCCTTCCCTGCGCTTTCTGCCCACTGCGCATGCGCGAACTAACGCGCAATGGCGGCGCCCTCTGCACAAGCCGCCGAGCCGGTGGCAACGCGATCGCGGCCTTAGCGATGGCCCGATCGCGTCCCCGGCAACCGGCCTGCGCCTCACAGCAACGCTCTGCTCCCTGCACTGGCCCCCACCCTTGCGTTCTCCCGGCGGGTCCGTCAGTGACAACGGCGGCACCCGCGATCCCCCGGCACACGCAGAGGGGGGCCAGAGAGTGAAATTTTACCTCGGGGCTACACAAGTAATTGTTATTATACAATGAAAAGGGATATGCAGGACACACATTTTGTTGCTTTCATTTGTTTTTCTTTTCCCGCAGAGAAAGTTGAGATATTTAATCTTTTAATATTTTAAAGATGGTTTATACTGTATAGTATAACACATGCAAATGTTGTTATACACTATATCAAACCAGTAGACTACTGTACAGTATATCACTCTGCACCCCTCCACCACTCACAAAACACACACTGAAGACACACACACACACTGCAGCTCCTCCTCTACACCCACACACACTGCATACACACACAAACCAATAGACTCTCAACTCTACATCCACAAAACACACACACACAAAACACTCTGCACCCCTCCTCCACCCACAAAACACATACTGCAGCCCCCCCTCTGCACCTACAAAACACACACTGCAGAGACACACCCAAATCAACAAAACAGACTCTGCCACCCCTACATCCACAAAATACACACCTGCAGCCCTCACTCTACACCCACTGCAGCCCCCTGTAAACCCACACACTGCAGACACACACACACCAACAAAACACTCTGCACCCCTCCTTCACCCACAAAACACACTGAAGACACACACTGCAGCTCCCCCTCTACACCAACAAAACATACACACAGCAGACACACACCAACAAGACTCTGCGGCACCTCTACACCCTCAAAAAACACAAACCAACAGAAGACACACACACTAATAAAACACTCTGCTGACCCCCTTTAAACACACACAGACACACAAACCTTTACCCTCACTCTCCTGTGTAGAGCTCTCTGCAGGCAGGGAGGGTGAGGAGTCAGTGCCTTGATGGTGCCTTCTGTCCAATCACCTTCCCTGTCTAAGAGCAAATTTCACTCTTTGTGAATGAGAACTGAAAGCTGATTGGCTGAAAAACTTGGCAAGCTGCCAAAAATTCCGGGCCATTACTGATTGGTTAAAATTCCGGGCATTATCCAATCAGAGAGCAGGGATTTCAATAATGCCTAGAATTTACCAGCTTTAGCCTATAATACTAGTTAACATCTAGAACAGAATCCTCAATAAAAATCATCGGGAGATTGGGGAATAATTCATGGGAATTAGAATTTTATTTCTCACAAGTCACTAGGTTTAAATCACCCACCCGTGAAAATAAAATGACCACCAAATCTCAGGTCAAAAGGAAGCCACGACATGATTGGACAGTTCATTTGGGTTAGCTGTGATATTTATGTGGTGAATAAAATGGCAATAAAATATGGGTGGTTCAGTATATTCTTTAAGCCAGTATTTCCCAACTCCAGTCCTCAGGGAACCCCAACAGGTCAGGTCTTAAGGATATCCCTGCTCCAGCACAGGTGGGTCAATCAGTCAACAGTCTGCGCAGCACTTTATATTTAGTGCACAACAAACAACAAATCCGACAATAACACTCCCCATGTCTTCCCCATGAAATTAAATTGTTCCAGTACTGCCCCGATAGCATTAAAGAATGTTTTTTTTATTTATTTTATTGTAACGGTTCGACCCCCCCCCCAATCTCATATGGGCCCCTATGTGAGGAATCTGCCCCCAGTTACATGTCAGTGTTGTGTGGTGCACCTGCTGGCTCACAGGACTCCTGAGTCTCCCGCTCGTTGGTAGTGGGGATTTCACCATGACAGGCATGTGAGGTAGTGCTGAGTTCTACTCACAGTTGGTACAGCGCCTCCATCCCTTCCAGATCCCCACGATAGCAGGGAGGAGTCTCTGGAAGAGAACTCCTGGGTGCATCTTCTTCCTGATTAACTCCAGTCTCAGGCAAGAAGGGTCTTTGAATCAAGGGCATCTTTATTGTCATCATACATGGCAGACTGCCCATCATAGCGTCCGGTACTTAGCAGCACATCAGCATGGTTGCTCGCATCAAGGAAGTTCCCTCCTGACTCTATAATCTATCCAGGGATATCTCTGCCACCTCTCCTCTAAGGGAGGGCCACAATCTGTGCCAGAGCCCTGACACAGTGTGGGGTCTGTTTGTCACTCCCTGCAACTGACACTTGAACTTCACAGACTTGATTCCAGACAGAACAGACTTGAACTACTAACTTTAGGAAGTGATGCGTAATATATAGCTTCCAGAAAACCCACCCCTGTGTCACTAATAGTGGACACAGAGCATGCTGTCACTTCCTTTGCTACACATTACACCTCACAGGGGGTTGAGGCCAATCCTCGTGATAACTTCTGGCAACCCTGCCCTCTTAACAGGAATTACTGCACAGAAAGAGAGAGGCATGTAACACCAAAATTACACAGGGCTACATTATACTTTCTGTGATTTATGTAAATTCTTGTGTAAATACCATTCAGGAATAGGGACTCCATACACAATTTGCAAGAGATTCATGAGTCCTTATTGAGAATGACAGATTTAGGTAAAATTATTGCAACTATAAATCCGGGATACTGCTTCATGTGTGAAATTGTGCACTAGAAAATCATGTTAATGGTTTAACGCATTGTGTGACTCAACCAATTAAATTGCTGAAACTTTTTCAACCACAAGGTAGCGCTGTGAGTGAACTGTAGTGTGCATTCATTAATTGTGGCCTCCATGTAATCCGTACAGCATGTGACGTCACTTGTCCGTGTAGTCCCCTCACTAATTTCCCCCCAGCCTGGCACATAAGTCCTGGTAAGAGCAGGCAGTGCTAGTGTTAATAGTTTGCTAGTGAGATCACCTCTCCTCAGTTACTAAAGTGTAGCAGTTTTACAGGCACAAGTCTGGGATTGTGGAGTTGCAAGGAGAGGGGAGGGATAGTTTGTCCCCTCCTGCTGTATGTTATAGTGTAGGTTCTGCAAAAGGCAGGAGTCTTTCCCTCACCTAGGAAAGACCAGGGACTGCTAAGTGAAGACTGCCTGGGAACCCAGCTCCTGGGAGGCACAGTCAAGACCAAGAGAATAGAAGTAAGCCTTCCTGAGTGATATTCAGGCTGAAGCAGTACATTGGGATGCAGTGTGCTAGTAGCTAGGAAGCCCAAAAGATTTGTGGTGGACTAGAGGCAAAGACTGACCCAGAAGTACTTACCTGAATGGGAGGGGGCACTGAGGGAACTTGCCCTGAAGAGAGCATTATACAGGCAACCTGTCTAATGAGGTACAGTATTGTGCTCTATATGATGATAATAATTGAGCTTGTGCAAGCCTGGAGCTGGTGTGCCTGTCAATAAAATACCTGTGGGTTGTAAAAGATCCTGGAGCCCTATTTCTTATCTTGTCCTCCAGCCCACCAACTGCCCTCTGTTACAGCCAAGGCCTGAACCTGCCAACGGGAACCCTGAGATCACAGGTAACTGACCAAGGATCTGACACTCTAATCCCATCGGGAGCGGAGCAGGACTTTGTTCACACATGTACACCCTATCTTCTGCTGCCCGGGGGGATAGGGGTGTTACATCCGTACCGATGGGGTTTGTCAATGCGCACTGATACAAAGCAGTGAAGGAGCAAGTACATTTTCTACGCATGTGCTTCGTGTTATCAGCGGCAGCAAACAAATACAAGATTGTTCAGAACTTGTATGACGTAACATGAAAACTGTACAAAGTATTTTTTAAATTTATGTTTAATCTATTGAAAACTCTAATAAAATAAATATATTTAATAGATATGAAAATGTATAGTATACAGTTCTGCACAGTATCCAAGCAGCTTGCACTCGCTGAAAAGATTGGCAAATCAGGGACACTCCAGGCAGATTTACATGCGAGTTACTGACCACGCCCTGCTAATCAAACGGATTTAGAAAAAGGGTGGAAATACAGTGCTACTAGAGTTAGTATCGATTGACGTTTTGGGGTTTGTTTTAATGTGCTATATGCCTGATCTTGTTAAATGTTTTAAAATCTTTTTTCATGCCAAATCTTTGTAAAAGGTTTTCTTTGCTCATTGATTTTTCTTTTCTAACTTGATCTGATTAAGTAATCTTTAAGCGCAACCCTTCCTTCTTTTCACCATAGAATGATTAATTTTTGGTAGGAGGAAGGTGATTGTGTTTATTAATTTGTCACTGAAGCACGCTCTCTTATTGACATAACGATCAATAAAAGCAAACATTGCACTGATTTTATTTTTAATACTGTAACATTACATAACAGAAGCAACCAAATAACTGTTAATTTTTAAGTAACATATACTATACATTTTCCTCCCGGAAGTGACAACTTCACCCTGAAAAAACGGCAGCATATTTTTGATGCAGGAATGTTGCTGCTGCATTTCCTCTACAGGTGGATAAGAACCTTTTTCTATTTTGGGATTCGCAATCTGTCAGGCACCACAGAGGAATTCAAAGGGAGAGCTGGATTCAGAACAGAGATCTGAATTACGAGAGTTGTTTAGACAAGAGCTGGAGTAGGAACCAGGGATCAGTATCAGTAGAGTAGTCAGGATGCAAGCCGGAATTGGAACCAGGATTTAGGATAGCCGAGAACTGAACCAGGAAGCTGGAACAGCAACAGCACTGAAGCACAGGAAACAGGAGCAACACAGCCTTAGGCCTTGTCAGGTTGAAGCTGAGTGCGCTTGCGCGCTCATGCGACAGTGATAAAACACATGATCGAAATGAGACTGTCCAGCATGCACGCTCAGCCGCTTGGAGAGACAAATACATTTGATTCTGCTACTCGCTGGCGTGTCACATGAGCGGTTCGCCCAATGAGGGTGAGCCAGCTCCGTGACATCACAGCTGTGCCCACCGATACACCCCCCCATGCGTGCACAATAAAAAAAATTAGCAGGACTCTAATCGCTCCTGCTTCTCATGCGCCTGACGTCACGGCGCTCGAGCAAGAGCGCGCTTGCTCTCAGCCTGGCCGCGGCCTTACACTGAACTATCAAGTCAGTTGGGAAGCAAGGTATACTGTGCCTGGGCACCTTTTTATAGGTAAGTTCAAAAGTATAAAGAAACTGGGTGCTCCAGTGATTCTGGAATATCAAAATGATGTAATCAATAATGGTTGTATATAACTCATGTATATGACACTAGTATGGAGTGGGTAAAGTATTGTGTGATAAGTGAGTAGCCAGTCAATAATAAATATTGCATCTCCTAAAGGGAACAATCAAAAATGCTGGTATTCACCTTGATGTTGTAAGGAATCGGGGAACGCGTCCCCCGCTGCGCGCTCCTTACCTTCCACTGCACAGCGTCTTGCTGCAAAGATTCTCAGGGCATGTCCCCCGTGGCATGCATCCTCTTTTACCCCAGCTATGCAACCTCCCGCGCACCTTACAGAGCGCGAGAGCCAACGGAGGACTTTCAGGAACTCCACGGAGCTTGGCTCCGGCCCTCCGTCTGTGGCGCACGGCCGCCCCGCGCGGCACACACACATGACGTGCGTGCACCGCTGTCCAGCTGCGTGTCAACTCTGATCACCCTCACCTGTCTCCTGAACCATTGACAGCCTATCCCTGCCTCCGTTGTGTACACACCTCTGCACCTTCTCCTATCCCATTGGTTCCCTCCTGCTATATATATGCTCAGCTAGTGCATTCACACTTTGGCTGCGCATAGTCATAGGTGACCTTGTGTTCCCAGAAGTTCCCCTAATTCTACCTGGTGTATAAGCATGATTTGCGGATACGGGGGGTGAGTTACACTGGGGCTACCCAGTGTTTCCTAGACTCCTGGTTTTCGAGCCCACATATCCCAGACCCATTTCCCTCACAGGTAAAAGGTTCCCCAAAGTCTATATTTTATTATAGTATGTTTTATACTGTTTTGTGCATTCTGTATAAAGGTCTATGTAGTCAGCCCAGGCACATACTGTAACGGGTGCTCGCCACAAAGTAGACTGAACCGCGAGGTCGAGGTGGGGATATAGAAACACCGACCTGGAGCCGTGAAGTTGCGTCCGGAATACAGATGTGTAGTCGTGGGTAGCCAAGTCAGGATTTTAGAAGTGAGAGTAGTAGGGGGTCAAGTAGCCGAGGTCGAGTGTAGTAGAAGTTAGCGTAGTAGGTATCGAAGCCGAGGTTGAGGGTAGGAGACAGGAGGGTAGTAGGTAAATCCATAGCAAATGTCCAGGTGAACTGCAAGGAATGACAAAGCACAACCAGGCAAGGCAGGACAAGGGATGACAGAGTGCTTGCGACCAGCACAACGTCAGACGGTACAAACTGTTATGCTCAGCCAAATTGCAGAAGCAAAGACTGAGCATATACTGTAAAGGGTGAATCAGCCAATCGCTGAGCTGCTGTCAGCAGCGGCTGAAAGTGAAACCAGAGTGCTGATTCGTTGCTGTCCAGAGTACACACAGCAGGAGTTGATGAGGGAAGCCTGCAACAAGTGAGAATCAAACTTTGGACCGGAGTTTGTGTCCGATCCTCATACATAGATGCCAGGATTTCTACATAGAGTCAGTAGTTCAAAGGATAAAGGATGTCGAGATGTGAAAAAACTGTTTGATGGGCAATGCTTGGCATGCCTCCTCCTCTAACGTCAGCCAAGAGACGTGCCCCTGTTTCTATTGGCTAGTGGGAGAGAATTCACACTCTCTGATTGGTCGCTCCTCCTACTTCCATGTTAGAGATGGAACAGCGGAGTGTATCTAAGGAGATGGCCGAGGCAGAGAACCAGACCATCCAGTGGCTTGTTAGTGAAGCGCGGGAGGGCGTTTCCAATTTGCTCTGTTACGAATAGCAGAGCAGCCGGCTTCATTTTTGGAGCTAGTAAAGCCTCCCCTGCAGAGACTAAGTCAGACGCCAGGTAAAAGTTCTCATTTAGAACGTAGCGGTCGAGGGTAGGGTTTCCAGCCGAAAAGAGGACCAGGAAGCCGGGAGGGATTTCCCGGTCAGGGTAAGCCTTCTGAAGCAGGCAGTGTTCACAGAGATTTTAATAATTTTTTCTTTTTTAAATTATATAATAAAATAGTATATTTTAGCAGTTCCAATCTCCCTTTACTAAATTTGTTTTTTACTCTTGTTTAATTATTAATTGACTAAACAATCATGAATTATTCAGGTTCATTCTCAGACATGTATTCTCATGAGGATACTGGAAGCATACACCAATGTGGCACTGATTAGATCAGATTAATTTATTGCGTTATATAATCAATTAATGCAGTACTCTCTATATATAGCAATAGAAAGCAACCAGCAATGGCAGTGCCCCTGACGAAGAGAACACAGTTCTCGAAACGCGTAGGTCTGACATTGCTCTGGTTACCAGTGAGCCTACACTAAGCTACTGTGAAGACACAGATTGCAGAGTTTCCTGACCGCCGTGTTTGGAGAGGGAATTGGAGACCGCCTGCAGTTCAGCCACCGTTCGATGATACACGCCGGCGTCACGAGTCACCTGACGTGGAAGTGCAACAGTTCGCCGTTCGAGAGGAGGAAGAGGGCCAGGACTCACACAACCCCGACAAACAGACGAGCAACGTGCCTCTGTTCCTGCGGTCTATCTCAGTACCAAGTGCTTGAAACAACTGCATTGTTGTAAGTGTTTATAACCGTTTTTAATTGTGGATAAACTTAACTATACTACTCTATGGGCCTTGCGCTTTTTTTCTTTTTTGTTTCCCTTTTCTGAAGCAGGCACCCTGCACCTATTTGAGGCTGGTTTTCGACCCTAGACCCCAGTAAGTGTGTATTTTACCTGTATCTTTGTATTTCATTTGTGTGTATGTGAGTTTACCCAAATAATCCTCATTTTATTCCACTATTTTGTTTTGCCTTCTGAATGATCCCGGTTAAAAGGTGTTAAGAGTCCTCGTCTCCCATGGCAGGCTTTTTTCTGGTGAAAGCGGTGGGATGATTAGGCTTTAGGCTATTATTTCCTGTGGGGAACTATAGCACAAAGTGGGTGTGCGATTGCAAGCTCTCAAAACAAGTGTTGTCGTATAAAACATTATACAAAGGCAGGGAATCACACTGTTACTTGTCACTCAGTTTAATGCCCAAAGGCGAAGATGTCTCTCCATGCAGGACTGTACAGGTCCTGGTATCACCCAAGAATCGTTGCCCGATGTGCTGGCTATGGACTGCCAACCACCAGGAAGGCTAAAGCGGATCTAGAGAAGGATCTTGAGAGGTACAAGGAAACTTTCCTCCTTGCCCGTGGGGCAGAGGTGGAAGGGGAAGCCCAGGTAATGGCTACCCACAGTACGAGGGAGAAAAGCTGTGTGTGGGGGACCGGTCATGGTTGCCCCAGTGGCTCCGGTAGTCCCTGTGGTTCCGAGGACTCCGTCCACGCTTGCAGACAATATTGCATTTTGCGGCCACGGTTGAGCAGAGACTGCAGCTGGCCTAAATGCCTATTTGTTCTCCTGCTCTGCTGTGCTCAGCAGTGTCGGTTCTCAATACCATCCACCCAAGGTATCTCACCACAGCTTTGCGAAGTTTGTGGACGGTACCAGGGATCTCAATGGTTTCCTGAGGTGTTTTGAGAATTTGTGCCGGCGGTACTCTCTCCCGGATCAAATAACTGTCCCCTCAGTTTAGTGGACAGGCATCGGAGGCATTTGAGGAGATAAAATCCTACGAGGGGGAGAACTATGGATATGTTAAAGCGGTCCTGCTGCGGCGGTACCGGGTCAATTCCGAGACATGTCGGGAGAGGACAAGACCGTGGAAAACAATAATAGTCAAGGAGTAAGGGATCTGTGTGTCCAGCCAGGCTTATATACTGAGATCTTGCTTGGTAATGACCTAGGGCACCTCATCTTTTCTTTCTCAGAAGAGGATGCTCCTGTGGCTGCGGTCACACCGAGCCAAAGTCGGGCACTTGCCCAGCCAGGAGAGCCTTTGGTACCCATGCCCACTGAGGAGATCACTGTCCCTCTGCATTTGGGACCACGGATTCCTTAGATCCTCGAGGAGACCAGACAGGTAAGCCAAGTGAGTCAGTACTGTGTCCTGACCTCTCTTCCAACATGTAGAAGAAAAACTAAAACAGCGCTCCACAGAGGAAGTGATAACCGTGAAAGTAACAATAATAAAACATAAATAATCAATGCATATAATAGTGACAGTGTTAAGTGCAAATTGTGAAAATATAAACGCAGTTAAAAAAAATTTGGGGGGGGAAATGTCCTCAGTGTTCCCTCTTTGTAGAGTGTTTGTAGACAGCAGGGGAGCGCAAATCAATGGATAATATATGTTAAAAAATAAAAATACAATATAGTGCAATAACGTATTGACAATGGTGGTGTTTTTCTATGCTGAAGAAGTCTTTACATTTAGAACTCACATTCTCTCAAAATATAAAGTGCATCTCCAAAACTGTGGCAATAGAAGAAGTGGGGTATTCTGTGGATCAGTCCTCCCTCAGTAGAATGATGTCACTCAAGGCGTTGTGTATGTTGCAGTGCATGGATGTGGAACGAGAAACCAAACATAGTGCAAACCAATTTGATGAAAACTTTATCTATTCAAAAACATGGATATACACTTACATTTTAAGAAACATATACGGGCAAATAATAAAAAGCTAGTGCTGCTCTCAGGCTCTCACCACCCTCATTTGCTCCGGCTCTAAGCCTTGGCGTCACTTTCAGTTCGTACCGGTCTTTGATGCAAGAGGATCTGAATGCAGCAGTTAAGGGCAAGGTGAGATCAGCAGGATACTGGCAGTGACTCTATACGTTTTGCATAGATTGCTTCGCCAGGAGTCCTAATTACCCTAATGTAATGACGTCAGCAGCACATCACTAGCACGACCACGACACAGGTCTTTCATGTGTGTTTAATAGCTGCTATTCTGCCCTGTAAATAGAGCTAAAGTTAGCTAAAATATGATGTGAGCCGATCAAGGCTCATACACTAGTATGAGTTAGAAGTGAATAAATCCACTGAGAATAGGGTGCTGCTGTGCATGCTGAACTCGGCTGAATAACAGTGACAGCACAAAACCTGCTTTGAGACACATAATATCTGAATTGACAGGGATCGTAGCTACTGTCATGAGCATCATGCCCACTAAATAGTGAGTGTAAGATTATCCTTAGTGTCCATTTACCATTTGGATCATTTGGGTGATTGATATATATAACACACTTTAGCCCCAAGGGGCAAATATGAGATAAGTTTGCCAGCCACTCTCTTTACTACTGTAGTAGTATGTACATACATTGATCCTACAGTATGATTGATTCTGTAAAATAGAAACAAGAGCTTTACATGTGTATATGACTACAGTTTTACAGGGATATAAGCATGTACATGCCCTGGCAATCTGCCACAATACAGCAACATGTATGAATGCAGGCACTACTATTTTGGTTAAATATGGGAGATCTTCACACCCATAGCCTTGATTCAACAGTGGTTTTTGTATGACCTCCAGCACTAAATGCATGGCATATTTTTCACTTCAAACTATACATAACAGTCCCAAGGGGCAATATTAACCCTCTGGTATAATCAATAAGGGTGGTACCCCTCATGGGGAAGACAACTCATTCAAAGTTTTTGGTACACATATGCACTATCTCTTGAGGTTTTAATGAATTTTTGGTTATGTTTTCTTGAAGTAATGTAATAAAATGTATTTATTTTCCTCCTACAATCTATCCTAAACGCTGTTGCCAGAATCACTCTACTCTTTTCTAAATCTGTCTCAGCGTCTCCCCTGCTGAAATCACTCTCCTGGCTTCCTATCAAATCCTGCATCTCACACTCAATTCTCCTCACTTTTAAAGCTTTACACTTTTCTGCCCCTCCTTACATCTCAGCTCTAATTTCTCGCTATGCACCATCCCGACTCTTCCGTTCTGCTCAAGGATGTCTTCTCTCTACCCCCTTTGTATCTATAGCCCTCTCCCGCCTTAAACCTTTCTCACTGACTGCCCCACACCACTGAAATGCCGTTCCTCTCAACACCCACTAGCACCCTCTCTATCCACCTTTAAGACCCACCTTAAAACACACCTGCTTAAGGAAGCATATGAGTAGCTTCGCAGCTAATACTATACACCTGATACATAAACCTTGGCCCCTTACAGACGCACTTAGCGGAATGCCCTACGTCCTTCCTACCTACCAATTAGATTGCAAGCTCTTATCAGCAGGGACTCCTCTTCCAAATGTTAATTTTTAAGTCTGAAGCACTTATTCCCATTACCTGTTATTTGTATTATTTGTTATTTATATGATTGTCACGTGTATTACTACTGTGAAGCGCTATGTACATTAATGTCAGGCCCAACAGAACCCTTAACCTCTGCTATTTAGGGAAGAACATTGAACTACTGTAAACTACTGTAGATGTTGGGAATCTCTAATGACACAGCACACTTGTGAGATCTAATGCTCACAACTGTAGCCCCCTCCCCCTGCTTCATTTAAAAGCAGACCACATCCACTTCCGGTTGCCAGTTCAATATGCACAAAAAGAAGCACTTTAGTTCAATTCTATAGTTGCTGCTCCTCCTTCTCCCCTGTCCCCCCCTCCCCTTCTTCCTCCCCTCCCCACTCCTCCTCAAACAACAGAGTTCACATTATCAATGGGTATTTAAACCAATACTCCTTGCAGAAAGAAGTGTAAAAATATATGTTAACCACATTCAAAATATATGCCTGAAAGGGTTTTCCTGTAATAATATAACCATTAATGTGTAGAGACTGCATCATTTACTTTACGAGTTAGTTTCAAGGATGAGTTGCAGTCACTAAAAGAACTCTGGTTCTTCATATACCATTTTAAATGTTGCTAAACATGAGAGAAGAGATTGGAATATGCATTATATTAAAATGTATATTTATATTAAAAAAATTATAATCCACCACTTGAAAATAACTTGAGGAGTTGGATCCATTAAATCTGCTTTCCATGGCTTTAACTCTGAATACAAATATGTCAAACAGGGTATTTTAGGAATAGGTGGCATGAGAAAAACCCTGAAAAGTTCTCCTTGTAATTCATGTGTGGAAAAGCATCTCCGAAGTTTTTAATAAGAAAACTTTAAAATGTAAGAATTGTAGTCATGCTGAAAATGTTTAACTTTCACTGTAAACTGATATAGCCAAAACATTTTTTTTTTAAATAAAAAGTAAACTGCAGAAAGCATGTCATACAGTATATAAGACAATAATTGTAGGTAGAGTGGTAAAAAAATAAGTGTAAATAGCGCTAGTGCAAACAATAATAAATTAGACCTGTGATACTTAGTGGATAAGGTAGTCCTTAAGCAGCCTGAAAGGTTGATCTGGTATCTCCCAACCAGATATGCAGTCTGTGTGGATGACAACCTCCTATGGCGCTGAGGAAAGAATGGACGCTGATTCTTGTGCAACAGTTCTTTTCTTTGTGCTGGAAAAACCTCAGAAAAGAAAGACAAAGAAAGGCAAAAAACACTGCAATAGTGTGTTACCCAGGGATATGCTATGGTTTACAAATTGAGAGCATTTATTAAAATTAAACAATTATAACATAATTATAACATAGAATATGAATCAATTAATAGATCAATCGAATAAGAATGATAAAACTTCCAAGCACTGAAGCTATAGGAAGGTGTGCTGCTCCGCCGTAGGTAAAATTGAAATCCTACTCACCGGACATGAGTAGGACATGTGCAAAGGTTTAGGGTCTTTTCCTCCAGAAGACACCGCTCGCTGTGGGGTGCGTCCGTCTGTTGATGCGGGGGGGACCGGCTTCAATGCTCGTGTACTCGCGGATTATTTGCCGCCAGAGTTCACTCGATCGTCTCCTCCGATGACGTCACCGCATGGATTTGGAGCTACGGTGTCCCTGAGTGGCCAAAAACCTGTCCAACGCGTTTCGAAACTCCTATTCTTGGGTCTCTTCGTCAGGGATAGTTGCTACATGGGAGTATGCTTCTATTTATACCCCAGAGTGTTCAAATGGGATAGTTTGATGTAATTGTCTGGTGGGTACACCCTAATTAAAGTCCTCCGTTTAGGAAATGCAGGTATAAGACACTTGCTGT
Source organism: Ascaphus truei (assembly GCF_040206685.1). NCBI lineage: Eukaryota > Metazoa > Chordata > Amphibia > Anura > Ascaphidae > Ascaphus > Ascaphus truei. Next base: position 351,668,036 of record NC_134486.1, read on the forward strand.
ACATTAAACTGCTATAACTAAATGAATAACATGAAACATAGAATCTTAAATCTTATTATAAGAGAAACTTAATAATAAGAGAAACTTAATAATAATAATAATAATAATCATATTGATAGATGAAGTATAATAAAATAAAATCAAAGAATGCTATCTATATTTAGATTATTATGTCAATCAATTACTTTCATTCATTTTCATTCATGTTTAGACCCAGGGACAAATACTTTCTGAGGTTTTTCCAGCACAAAGAAAAGAACTGTTGCACAAGAATCAGCGTCCATTCTTTCCTCAGCGCCATAGGAGGTTGTCATCCACACAAAAATTGTAGGTAGAATGAATACGTTAATGCTGCAAGAATTGCTGGAAACAAGTCAGGAGCTTTTTTTTAAAAAACTGTTTCAGGGGCCTATGCACTAAGCGCCGATAAAAAAAAATCACCTTCCTGTTTAAATTGCCATGTTTGACTAGGGTTTTGTAGCAGGGGGTCTCCGGAGCAGAACCTTGTTGATTTGAGGTCCGGGGATTCCCTGCTTCCCGAGATACAGGCCCCTTTATGGGGTGCCGGTGTTGTGGATATACCATGGGTCTATGGATTGACAGATGAAGATAGAAGATTAAAGAAAAGATAGAAATAATTACAGAAGAAGAAAGAAGACGGTGATAGAAGATAAAAAAAGAAGAATTTTGTTACCTGTTCCAGATCTTCAAGGTTGATGGCGTTGGATTGACTTTGAAGATGTCGCGGTACGAGAGCTTCCTGAAACGCCGGGATTTGGAGGGTCAACGCTTCTAAAGGTAAGAAAAATATGAGAGAGAGCAAACTACCTAGCCGCATGAGTATCCGTAACCTATTGGACTGGGGGAATCCCAAAGTTGTTTGGCACCAAAGCAGAGACCCGGCAAGCGGCCGAGTGAAAAGAGCCATCCCCCAAGGCTGTCAGATAGTGAGTTCAGCAATTTCAGTGCAGGGGAATGTAAGCCGAAGGTTGCCTCTGACACCTGTGACACCAGTATGCTAGACCGCATACGCCAGAGGTGAGCTTTGCAGGACCACAAACCAGACAGTGGCGGATACCTACCGCAGAGTGGGGACCGTGCTGCTTAAACGACCGGACCAGGTAGCTGTGGGAGGAAGAAATTATCTACACCACAGCAGCCAAATAGGAGGATAGGAACAAGCATCTGCAGTTTAAGGAATAGTGAGTGCACAAAAAGCCAAAGTACAGCACCAAGTAGCTGTGGGGATCGTGATGTGAGAGATCCGGAAAACCATATCCAAGGGGTAAGACTGCATCTAAATATCTTGGCGGTATATGCACTCACAAAGGCACTACTGTAACTGAGGAACTTTGCACAATTAACAACATCTAAACAATTGTATTACATATATTCTATATTGCACCTATCAATCTGTCCTACTACAGTGGAAAGTAGAATGATCCAGGGCAACCGGATTTCTTTAGAAAAATTTATTCAGCAAAAAAAACACAACGTTTCATCCCTCCTAGGGGACTTTATCAAATGACTGGCTAGCCAGTCACTTGATAAAGTCCCCTAGGAGGGATGAAAAGTTGTGTTTTTTGTGCTGAATAAATTTTTCTAAAGAAATCCGAAGTTGCCCTGGATCATTCTACTTTCCTCAATACTGGATTTTTTAGGCAGATATCCCTGAACCAGGAGCACCGGTCTTTGCAAGTATTTTGATTTATTTTTTGTGGTGTGCAGCTTCTCTTGTTATATTACTACTACAGTGGAATACATCTGCTCATTAAGAGTTAATCCATTCTAAGGAATTGAAAATCAACATCTTATCCCTCTAAGTAGAGAAGAGTGGACACTACTTTAAATAGAGCAAAAGGAGAATATATTTGTCTTTTGGGTTATAAGTGTAACATCTATCGCAATTTATTAGTACAACACATTGCACTATGAAATGTATCATTTAATTTTTTTAAATTGTGTTACTACACTAAACACATCCCTTCTCAGACAATTTAGCTTATACTGGAAATTATATTTCTCCTTTTTCTCTTTTTCACAGTACCAGCTGTAACGTTATTGTCTGAGAACGGAGATATAGTTTAGGTTATTTCATTAATTGTTATTGTTTTTGTTTATAATTGTGTTTAAGCTTGAACAAAGTCTAGGTACAGCAAATTATATATTTGGTGATTATTTTTCACTATATATAGGTTTATTTTAACGTAATACAATTTTAAATTGATACAAGCAAACATTGTTATGTTCTTGGGAACCTTGGCTCAATCTGCTTCTGGAGAACTGAGGTTCTCATTACCTAATATCATTTCATGCGCTATGGTGTATACTGTTATCTTTTCAAGATGAATATCGAATGTATGTAAAAAAAAAAAATTCAGGTTTTTTTTATTGTATTATTTTATTGTTATGTTTTTCATTGCCCATTGACTGATAATGTATTAATCTAGGGTACAGATAAATTCAGTGACAGTCAATGCAGTTTTTGGCAAATCTATTGATTGTTGTATTTTCTGTTTATGGTTTGGCTTGAATTGTTTGTAATTTGGATGGCTTGTTTTTATTTCATTTTCCAATTGTTTAGCATTTTTATTTAAATATATATTTTGTTGGCTACTGGTTTTTATTAATGTGGCCTAGTGGATTTATTAATTAATTGATTTGTTGGGTAGTGGTTTAAATTTATTAATTGTTTTGTTGGCTATTGTTTAAAATTAATTAATTGGTTATCTAGTGCTTTTATTTAATTGGTTGGCTAGTGCTTTTATTTCTTGAATTGGGGTATTTAGGTGCTTGTGTATATGTCAGGCTTTTTTTATTAGGATGACCATTGACTGCTATAATAGCTTATCATACCTATATTATATGGGTATGATGTACCACTATGCCAATCAATGGGTAGAGGGTGGGTATAGTGGGTCTGGGTTGGGTGGTTAGGCCTCCCGGGTGGGTAGCGGGGGAGGGTTGGTTAACCCTTTAATAAGTATAGCGGTTATTAACCGCTAAGGCGATTAAGGGGTTAGGGACCATTAGATTGTATTATTTATTGTATTCTTTCTGGCAATAAATAATAACTAGTATGCTGATAAGGATGCCCTTCATGATGGCAGGGGTACATAGAAAGGTTTCTTTACTTTATTTATGCTGGCTGACTAATGTTTGATTTAATAATGGCAAATGAGCTATTATCCATATCTGGATAATACATTTCAACCCCGTTAGAGCACGATCCACTATAACGGGAACCGGCTTATAACGCAGTCTAAACGTGGATCCCGATTTAAAAAATCTCCATTTTTTTTTAGACATTCAATGCTTTATTGCTACACACACACACACACACACACACACACACACACACACACACACACACACACACACACACACACACACACACACACACACACACACACACACACACACACACACACACACACATTATTTTAATTATAATGTATAATTTATAAATTATTATTTTATTTTTATTTTAATTATAATGTATTATTTATAAATTATTATTTTATTTATTTTATAATTTATAAATTATTATATAAAATAATAACTTATAAATTATACCATATCATACAAGAATCAAACTCAGGACATTTCATATCCTAGTACCAATTCTCTACCTGCAAGCCATAGGGTTTGTGTGATGTCACAGACTAAAAAGAGTGTTAAGTATATTTATAGAGTCTGTTTTATCACACCAATTCTGTGGCATAGAAGGTAGGCAATTGGTACTAGCATATGAAAGGTTCGGGGTTCGATTCCAGCATGTGTATTATATAAAATGCATTTATGTTCAACTCCCACATGTAGGGGTGTGTGTACTGCAAGCATGTCAAACTCAAATGCTAACAAGGGCCAAATAAACAAGGTTTAAGTCTAGGTGGGCCGCAAAAAAAAATGTAAATTTTCATAGAAACGTAGGTTTATTTCAAAAAGTAGTGTGTGTGTGTGTGTGTGTGTGTGTGTGTGTGTGTGTGTGTGTGTGTGTGTGTGTGTGTGTGTGTGTGTGTGTGTGTGTGTGTGTGTGTGTGTGTGTGTGTGTGTGTGTGTGTGTGTGTGTGTGTGTGTGTGTGTGACCAAAAAAAAAGCCAGACGTGAATGACTTCTGAACCCATTAACCAGTGTCAGGATTCCCCCTCTTAACAATTTCCAAAGCAGCAATCCCGCCTGGGATCTTACCTGATCCGCAGTCCCTCAAGGTACTATACTGGAGGGGAGGTGTTCCCTACCTGTCTTCCGATGTCTCCCGTGTGAAACTTGAGTCAGATCTGGAAGAAAAGAGGTAGGTAAAGGGGCTCTGAGCACTGCTTGTTGTTATCAGGCTGGAGGCAACGTGCGTTGAA